>NC_057804.1:373428431-373759687 GCF_018294505.1 Triticum aestivum | reverse complement strand
GTTTGAATGCGGTAAGGAGGCGTGTTTAGCCAGGCGTGCAGCGAATGGCGCCCTCGACTCTGACGTACGACACGGCGTCGTTCTTCCACTGACGTGTGGGCTCTTTGGATACATGGCATGCATGTCAGTGACCCAACACAGGCAGCGCACAACATAGGAACCTTTGGTGGGCCAGGGCGGTCAGAAGCGGGCATTTCATAAACCGATGATTGTTCATTGAGTGTGATGTCATCTATTTCGTGTAGATAAGCCTACTATGTTGATAGCCCGTTCGATACGTTGTGATTCATAAAGACCGCTGCAAACATCAATGTTCTCCTTATCACAGATAAGATTGATTAATACCCGTAACAATCCATGTCCTTAACAAAGGGTGCATGCACGTATAGGTTGAGCGTCTGTCGTGCGTAGTGTGTTGTGTGCATGCAAGCGTGCGAGTGTTGCGTGTCTGTAAGGGTACATTTTAGTGTTGCATGCATGTGTGCGTACGTGTGTGTGTTCGTGGGTGCATGTGTATGTGTCAGTGTTGCACGCCTGCATGCGTGCGTGTGTTCATTATGTGTATGTGTCAGTGTTGCACGCCTGCATGCATGCGTGTCTTGTGTGCGTGCATGTGTATGTGCAGAGTGAGGCTACATGTCAGTCGACTGACTTTTTCATCTCTGGTCATTAGATTTTCCAGCCGTTGGATACGAAATCAAGGGCCCACAGTTTATCTTCAAACTCCACCCCCTGAGCCGCCAGCCACCACCGGCCGAACCGCCAGCCCCGCAGCCCATGGCCGGCCCGCGCCGCCACGCCGCCCCACCCACCCTAAAACCACTCCCCACCGCCGGTCCACCACTGCACCGGCCATCCCTCTAGGCTCCCCCGCACCAAGCTTTTTCTTCGGCGATCCCCACGCCACCGCCCAATCACCGCGCCCCCATCGCCGGCGACTGCCAACCAGAGGTCTCATGACTTCAAATACTCACCGACCACTAATTTATTACCATTTCTGTCCTTCATATACGCGCTGACGGTAATGTGCGCTGCTGAATGTGGACCGTTTGACTGGTCAATTGATCGTGTCATCAACAAATTAAGGAGCTGTATGGTGAGCCAATGACCGTATGATCACCCTAAAATGTATTTTATTAACATAGTACAGACTCAAACTACCATTTCTTTCTTTCATATACGGGCTGACAGGTGGGCCCCACAGTTACGTGCCCCGATGGTGCAACACTAGTTGCGCCACGTGGAACGTTTGACTGGTCAATTGATTGTGTCATCAACAAAATACGGAGTTGTATGGGTGAGACAGTGACCGCATAATCATGACATGTATTTTTTTAACACGGTACAGACGCAAGGGCTCATATATACGTGCAAGCACTCACCACTATAAGCGCACACACGCAGACCCTACCCCTATGAGCACCTTCGTGAGAGTGAGCCAGCATATGATCTTGAGATTTTACGAAGTCACCATAGGTGTCTCGTAGTCGAGCGGAACGTCTCCTCCCACTAAACGCACATCACCGGAAAATACTGAAATTAACCCAGGTTAATGCGAGCACCGGGACTTTAACCCTGGTGGGCTCTAGAAACCACTGTCCTCCTAAACGTCCAACCACATGTTGGTTAGCACGACAAAACGTATGTGGTGACCGTGATGAGCTTATTCTGAAGTCCATTGACCATATCGTGTTTTTGCTTCAAATACAATGACCGTAAGTGTCGTCAACAAAATACGGAGCACGCATCAAATGCAAAGTCTGTGAGTGTCATCAAGAAAATACAGAGACATATCGTGAGCTAGATACCGTATGATCACCACGAGAATGTATACGGTGACCGTAATGAGCATATTCTGAAGTCCAGTGACCGTATAGTGCTTTAGCTTGAAATACAGTGACCGTCACACGTGAATGTGTCGTGGGCATCCATACTTTTAGAGGGCCGAGAGATAGTTTGTGTGCGTATGTGAAAGTGGTGTAGAAAGAGGGGGTGTCCGGTGGAGACAAGGAGAGATATGCCCTTCGTTTCTCTTTCCCGTGACTAAATATTTTAGGAGAATGTATAAACATTCATAATGCAGAACAAATATTTTTGGATGCACCATGCAATTAACTTTCATGTATAACATTGTACTATTGTATATGCTTATTTTCTTAGTGGCCGATTGCGTGTGTGGTGTGGTGGGCACATCATTTCTAGTTGTGGTGGGTCAACATGAGGACTGATGGGTCGGTTCCATCCCGCGCCACATAGGTTGGACCAAGACGCGTTATACGAAGACCAATGTGGAGGACTCGGCGTACAACACGAAGCTAACTGAGTCGCGGAGGACTCTATCCCCACTGGTCATAAGCCGACTATATATGATTTGTAACCCTAGGCCCCCAGTATTTTATAGAAGCTTGGGGGCTAGTTCGTCGATAGTATACACACACACACACGTAGAATGCCTGGTATTCATGTGTACTTGGTACACACCCCTATCACTAATATACAGTACCAGGAGTAGCCTTTTTCCTCAACTGCAAGGGTCCGAACTAGGGTAAAACTTTGCCTCGTATTACCATCCAGCCTAACAGTCAAGGATATCCTACCGAATGATATGATGGAATCATATCTGCCAACTACTAAGAGAGAGGTGTATCTGGGGGGGGCAATGTGTGCGGGATAGGCCTAAAGATAGTGTGTGCGAGAGAGGCCTAAAGATAATGTGCGTGCGGGAGACACATAGGCACACATATGTGCGTATAGAGGGCTAGTAGATACCGTGTGTATGTATATATGCATGTGAGAGAAATAGTGTTTTCCAACTGAGATTAGTGAAAAGAGTGGTACATAGTAGTCAGAAAGAGAGAGAGAGAGAGGGATACAGAGAGAGCATGTGCGTGAGACACCCCGACACCCCAAGAGAGATTGTGAGCATGTGTGGAAGAGAAATGCCGATGCATATAAAGTGTGTGCATTAGATAGAGAGATATATAGCGTGTTTGTGAGAACAGGCTGAGGCATAGTGCATCTACGTGTAAAAGGCGGTTCTACGCATTAAATCAAAATATAAATGGCATTATTATTTTTGGATGAGATCATGAATTTTTCAAATTGCGTATGGACGAAAATCGGTCTATCACACACCCATACTCTATTGAATTCTAGCATGTGCATGTGTTTATTTCATATTATCGATCCATAGAGTGAGAGCGGTTTGAAATACAGGCAATGGATGCTTTTGCAATTCATATATAAACATTATTTAGTGCACTCCATGTTGTTAGTGTGAAGCACTTTATACATTTTTCACTTGCATGGATACATTCCAAATTGCTAGCTACGAAATAGAATACATGTCAAATTGAACATAAAGGGGGTCTCAAAGATTCGAATTCATAGGAAGTGCATTCATCTATTTGAACCCGAGATAATGGCATTTGTAAATCAGATGTAAGAGGGGGCATCAATCTTTGTTGTGCGTTTGAACATGCTATATATATTCATACGCATGTCTAACTTTTCTTTTGCAACCAAGGAGGTTATATCTGGAACCATGCATGAACTAAGGTAAGTTGTATATTTTTTAATATATACTCATGTACAATGTATATTCAAATGTACCCCCTCCATTCCAAAATAATCGTAGCTTTAGGATTTTCAAGAGTAAAGATTTGTGAAGATTGACAAATCCTGAAAGTTCAATTCAAGAGAACCGAAAATGTTAATGCTTCTGCTCCCATATATCGAACGAAGCGCCAAATAGGCCTCTGGTCACCCGAAACCGCGCGAGACTAATGTTTGGTGGTAGGAAATTACTGTCCTGACTCTGGCCCATGTAGCCTATCAGCCCGATGTCCAAAGGTCTAAAGGGTAGGTTTGTAACTCCTCCAAGACGCCAGTCTCAACCGCCTCCGAGAAGCAGTCATACACCGTGGGCCCCTAAACACCCATGCGCTCGGCCGAAATCTATCCCGCCCACATTTGGGACACCTGAGATTACTGTCCTACCCCCAACCCGCAATATGTCTGAAATTTTAGATGGGGGCAAAGTTTGTAACTTTCCCCAATTTTCAAACAAGCACGTCCCAAACCGAAACATTGTTCCCCCTTAGTTCCCCGCCTCCCTCCATTTCCCCATTCATAATCCGTGGCACCAAAATGCCCTCTCCACCAGCCGCGAAACCCCAGCCTCCTCCGTCCTCCACCCCATAGCGCCCAATCCACCGCCGCCCTCCTCCATCACGCCGGAGCCGGTACCCCGATGTCGTCGTCCAACGCAACCGCAACCGCAACATCCTCAAGGAGTTAGCAGCTGAAGCCGAGGCAGAGCTGCCTCCACAACACCGATGCCGACATGCGCCGTACCAGAACCACTCCGACCATGCCGTCCTGGGCCTCACTACTGCCGCTCCACTATCACAACCTTCCACCGCACTGGAGCTGTTCCGGCTACGCCATCATTCACCGCCTCGGATCTGGTTCCCCGCCGCCGACAGATGGCCACCGCACCACACTCAACAACTTGGCCATGGGTTTGTTCAAGGCTCCACCGTCCTCCACAACTTCTCGTTTACAGCGAACCACAAGAAGATCGTTGGAAAAATAGAAGGAGGACACAACACTGCCAACAGAAAGAGGTACTCCTCTTCCCTTATTCATGCAAATCTTACGTCTCTGCTCACACCGTATTCATCCCACGAAAGAAACTAGTTGAGTGCTTCTTATTGCATCTTCTTCGTGATACTAAATGCACAAGGTTTCCTCCCTTTACTATTTCACCTTTGCTAGAGGTCAGTAGCCTTCCTAGACTTCAATTCAGGGTCAGTCGAACCGCAATTAAATGAAGCAGCACCCGCTTAGGCATGCGGAGCACCTAGTCCGCATGTTCGCCGGGGAAGCGGTGCATCGGTGTCTATCATAGGGGTGTGTGGCACAGGAGCTGCTTGCACCCGATCTGGAGGTCGGCGGGGCTTGAATGGATGGCCGGGGGCAGTGCCAAGCACGGCGGTGCGGTGAGGTCAAGGGGAAGACGTAGGCAGGGGATTGGGCCGGTGGTCGCTGGCATTTCGAGGAAAATCGTCAACACTGACTGGCTGGAGGTAGATGAAGGTGATCTGCCCGTTCTTTGTACATCGGACGATGCAGAAAAAATGGACTGACCTATTTGTTTTCAGTTGACTGTTATTTCCATAGAATCCAGTAGTAATTTGGTGTGCCATGCATGTTGTAGAGCTATCATATGTCTCCCGTCATTTATTTCTCACCGACCTGCTATTTGCTACCTTTACACTGTACTAATTGTGCACAAACTTCACCCATACTCACACTATTGTTTTTTTATGCATGGGTATTTCAGACTCTCACGCAGTGTTGATGAATGTAGAAAAGAAAAGACAGAAGTTGCTCCAGTGTAATTTGAAGATAAGCACTAAACGTTTCAGCGCTCTAAAGGGTGGAGTGTCAGCAGTTGGAGACAGTAAAGGTAGCTCCGCAGTTGATGATCTCAATTGCCACACACAACCATCCCAGGTGCTTGCTTTAACTTCGCGCTGTCAAATGTGGTTGCATGTTGCATATGGTGTCTAGCTTGTATTGCTTCCAATTTGGTTAAATTGCATCTGCTTACTTTAGACATTATACCTTTGATAATGACATGCCTTCCTGTTTTTGATACATACTACATATGTCTATTAACCATGTTCGTACATCAAACTAATGCTCTTTTATATCCCTTGTCAACCACTTATGATGAGACAGTCACCCTAGTGGGTTACTGTGAGACGCCCTACTCGTTTAAAGAGTGCCGTGTCATCCTCCCCGCATGATTCTCAAGAAACAGCAAGGCTAAATGAAGATAGTCAACTTAGCTCTCTAGTTGATGACCGCAATTCCCCCACACCACCATCGCAGGTGCTTGCTCTTACTTGGCAGTGTGATATGTGGTTGCATGTTGCATATGGTGTCTACCTTGTAATGCTTCTAATTAGGGTAAATTGCATCTGCTTAGTTAACACATTATACCTGTGAATATGACATGTCTTCCTGTTTTGGTACATACTACGTCTTTCTATTAACCATGTTCTTACATCAAACTACTTTTCTTGTGTGTCCCTCATCAATCACTTATGATGATACACCTTCAAGTTGACAGCGTAATATTGGTTGCATCTTGCATATCATTTCAAACATGTATTGCCTCTAATTTGTTGAAGTGCCACTTATAATGAGACACATCTAACTTGGTAGAGTGATTTTTGTTGGATCTTTCATATGGTGTCTAGATTGCATTGCTTCCAATTTGTTGAAATGCCTTCTGCTTAGTGTTTTTCATACATATTCCATCCTCCAACAATGTGGTTGCCATACATAAAAGTTGTGTTCGTCAGTATCATGCATCAACGAATTTGGCAGTGCGAATTTCATTCCTTTTTCTTGTGTGATTACTTGGCAAGGCAAAATCTGAAAGGACGAAGGCACAGAATGATGGTGGTCCTCTGGAGCAACCAAAACAGTTAATCTCTGCAGATTCTCCTGCTACTCGTACTGCAGTGCTAGTTCCAAATCTCATCTCCCCTACTCCACAACCCAAGGTGCTTGCTCTAACATGGCAGTGTGATATCTGGTTGCATGTTGCATATGGTTCCTAGCTTGTATTGCTCCTAATTTGTTAAATTGGATCACCTTAGCTTATACATTATACATGTGAATATGACACGCCTTCCTGTTTTTGGTACATACTACATCTGCCTATCACACCATGTTCTTACATCAAACTACTGTTCTTGTGTATCCTGCACCTATCGCTTATGATGAGACAGTCACGCCCGTGGGTTAATATGAGACACGCTACTCTTATAAAGAATGCAATTTAATCCTCTCCACATGATTCTCAAGAAACAGCAAGCCTAAATGAAGATATTGAACGTAGCTCTGTACTTGAAGACCGCACTTCCCCTACACCACCATCACAGGTGCTTGCTCTAACTTCGCAGTGTGATATGTGGTTGCATGTTGCATATGGTGTCTAGCTTGTAATGCTTCTAATTAGGGTAAATTGCATCTGTTTAGTTTACACATTATACCTGTGAATATGGCATGCCTTCCTATTTTTGGTACACACTACATCTATGTGTTAACCTTGTTCTTACATGAAACTACCTCTCTTCTGTATCCTGCATCAATCACTTACGATGAGTCACCTTTATTCATTGCATATTGCATATCATTTCTAGTCTGTTGCCATGTATTGCTTCTAATTTGGTCAAATACATTTGTTAGGGCACCCTTTTAATTTGGCAGAGTGATATTGGTTTCATCTTTCATATGGTTTCTAGCTTGCATTGATTCTAACAAGTTCAAGCACCTTGTGCTTAGTTTACACTTTATACATCATACATGTCAATATGTCACACCGTCCTATTTTTCATACATATTCCATCCTCCTATATGTGGCTGCCTTACATGAAAGTAGTGTTCATCAGTATCATGCATCAATGAGTTCTCAAGAGAAAATTTTATTCCTTTTTCTTGTGGGTTTGACTTGAAAAGGCAAAATCAAGAAAGAGGAAGGAAAAGAGTAAGGAAGGTGATGATGGTGGTCCTCCGCAGCAATGTAAATGGAGCATCTGTACCGATTCTCCTTGTACTAATAGTGCATTACAAGGTCCAAGTGTCCGCTCCCCTACTCCACCATCCATGGTGCTTGCTCTAACTTGGCAGTGTGATATCTAGTTGCATGTTGCATATGGTGTCTAGCTTGTATTGCTCCTAATTAGTGCAAACTACATCTTCTTAGCTTACACATGATACATGTGAATATGACACGCTTTCCTATTTTTGGTACATACTATATCTGTCTATCACACCATGTTCTTACATGAAACTACTCTTCTTGTGTATCCTGCATCAGTCACTTATGATGGGACACCTTTAAGTTGGCAGTGTGATATTGGTTTGCATCTTGAATATGATTTCTAGCATGTATTGCTTCTAGTTTGATGAACGCCACCTATGACGAGACAATTTTAACTTGGCAAAGTGATATTAATTGCACCTTCCATATGGTGTCTAGTTTGCAATGCTTCTAATTTGTTAAAGTGCCTTCTACTTAGTTACCACATTATAGGTGTGAATATGTCAAGCCGTCCATTTTTTCGTACATATTCCATCCTCGTATCATGACTTTGCCTTTCATCAGAGTAGTGTTCATCAATATCATGTATGAATGAGTTCTGAAGAGCGATTTATATTGCTATTTCTTGTCGGTTTGACCTCACAATGCAAAATCAATAAAACTGAAGGAAATTGGCAAGGCATTGGATGATGGTGGTCCTTCCGAGCAACTGAAATGGAGGTTCTCTACAAATTTTACTCCGCCATCCTCCCAACAAGATTCACAAGATAACGCAAGGCTAGACAGTCAACGTAGCTGTGTAGATGATGAGCACATCTCCCCTACTCCACCATTACAGGTGCTTGCTCTAACTTGGCACTATTATATGTGGTTGCATGTTGCGTATGATGTCTAGCTTGTATTGCTTCTAACTTTGTTGAATTGCATCTTCTTACTATACACATAATGCCTATGAATATGACATGTGTTCCTGTTTCTAGGACATACCATATCTGATCACACGATGTTCTTACATCAGACTACTGTTCTTGCATATCCCATATCAGTCACTTATGATAAGGCACCTTTAAGTCGCCACTGTGATATTGGTTGTGTCTTGCATATGATTTCTAGCATGTACTGCTTCTAATTTGTTGAAATTCCATACTGTTTGAACTTGGCAGAGTGATATTGGTTGCATCTTTCATATGGTGTCTAGCTTGTAGTGCTTCTAATTTGTTGAAATGCCTTCTCCTTAGTTACCACATCATATGTGTGAATATGTCACGCCATCCTGTTTTTCATACATATTCCATCCTTGCATCATGTGTTTGCCTTTCATCCGAGTAGTGTTCGTCAGTATCATGCATGAATGAGTTCTGAAGAGCAAATTTTATTCCTTTTTCTTATCAGTTTGACTTCACAATGCAAAATCATTACAGCTGAAGGAAATTAGTCCGGCAGTGGATGATGGTGGTCCTTCGGAGCAACTCAAACAGGGGGTCTCTACAGATTCTACTCCGCCATCCTCCCAACAAGATTCGCAAGACAAACAGGGTTGGACAGTCAACGTAGTTGTGTAGATGATGAGCACATCTACCCTACTCCACCATCACAGGTGCTTGCTCTAACTTGGCACTATTATATGTGGCTGCATGTTGCGTATGATGTCTAGCTTTTATTGCTTCTAACTTTGTTGAATTGCATCTGCTTACTTTACACATAATGCCTGTGAATATGACACGTGTTCCTGTTTCTAGAACATATGTGTACATGATGAGCACATCTCCCCTACTCCACCATCACAGGTGCTTGCTCTAACTTGGAACTATTATATGTGGTTGCATTTTCTGTATGATGTCTAGTTTGTATTGCTTCTGATTATGTTGAATTGCATCTGCGTAGCTTACAACTTATACCTGCAACGATCACTTACAACTTTCTTCTGACACATTTAACTTGGGACTGTGGTGTAGGTTGCATCCTGCATTGTCTTCTATCTTGTACTGCTTCTAGTTTCTTGAAATGGCACTTATGACGAGACACTTTTTACCTAATAGAGTGATATTGCTTGCATGTTCATATGGTGCCTAGCTTTTCATTTCTTTTAATTTTGTTGAAATGCCTTCCGCTTACTGTTTTTTCATACATATTCCATCCTCCTATCGTACGTGTGAATATGAAACGCTGTCTTTTTTTGTATATATTCCATCCTCCTATCATGCGCTTGCCTTACATCAAAGTAGTGTTCGTCTGTATCATGCATCAACCAGTTATGCAGAGCTAATTTTATTCATCTTCTTGTGGTTTTGACTTCATAAGGCAATATTAGAAAATAGGAAGGGAAAGAGTAAGTTAGGGGATGTTGGTGGTCCTCTGCACCGACGCAAACAGAGACTCTCTAGATTTGCCACTGCTACTGCTAATGAAGTTGAAGTCCCAAGTCTACATGATGAGTTCGTCTCCCATACTCCACCATCGCATGTGCTTGCTCTAAGTTGACAGTGTGATAATTGGTTTCATGTTGCATATGTTGTCTAGCCTGTATTTCTTCTATTTTGATTAAATTGCACTTGTTGAGTTTATATGTTATACATGTGCATATGACATGGCTTTCTATGTCTAGAATACACTGCATCTATCTATCATACCATGTTCTTACATCAAAGTACTGATGTTGTGTATCCCGCATCAGTCACTCATGATTGGACGCTTTTAACATGGCAGTTTGATAGTGGTTGCATCTTGCATTGATTTCTACGTTGTACTGCTTCTAATTTTTCGAATTGCCACTTATGACAAGACACTTTTAACTTGGTAGAGTAATATTGGTTGCATCTTTCATATGGTGTCTAGCTTGCATTACTTCTATTTTCATGAAAATCCTTCTGCTTAGTTTACACATCGTAGCTGTGAATATGTCATGCCATCATGTTTTTCTTACATATTCCATCCTCATACGGTTGTCTTACGTCAAAGTATTGCTTGTCTATATCATGCATCAATGAGTTCTGGAGAGAGATTATATTCTTTTGTGTTGTGGGTACGGCTTGACATGGCAAAGTCAAAAAAGAGCAAGGAAAATAATATAGTAGGGAGTGGTGTTACTCGTCGGGTGAAACGGAAAAGGATCTGCCGTCAAGATTCTGCTGGTACTTATAGTGCAGTAGAAGGTCCAAGTGCACCGGCTAAATCTAGAAACATAGTATCACCTGCTCCACCAGCTGCAGCATCCGCTTCAACTGTACCAGCATCTCAACGAGTTCCTCGTTCGTTTGCTCCGGAACTGGCCAGTTCCCCAGCTACCTTCACACCTAACACTACTTCCGAAGCACTGCTGGCACAATAGGACTTGGCAAGATCAGATGAACCTCATGAGCATCAACACCAAGACGGTACCTGACCAAGTCAAGTTGCAGTTGCATGCTCCTTTATATGTACTCTCACAGTTTGATGTACACTAACACTTTCCATATTTGTTGTTGAACTAGCACCACGGCGCAAGCGGAAACAGACATCTGGGATAATGCTTGATAGATTAACAAAATCTAAAGGAGGAAGAATGGGGATCCATTTTGAGGCAGGTTTAAAAAGGCCACGTGATGCTACAGAGTCAGCCAAGTTAGTATCAGAGGCAGCCGTTGTCGTTAGGTGTCGTGCACGTATCCTCCCAACGTGGATCCAGTACAGGAATGAGAAAGACAATACCCAGTTTAACACCTTCCTTGACCATTTATCCATAAGTAATGTTATTCATCGCAATTAGTAATATTGTCTTGCTCTGTCCCATACTTTCTAGCTTCCTCCTAATAAGACTCACATTCGTTTTTCAACAGATGAGGTTCAAGTTGGATCCGAAAGATGATGCAACCAAACAAGCATGCACTCATGTTTTTCAGTCTGCTCTGCGACAGTATTGGTACCACCTTAGAAAATCTCACTTTGAAGGCAAGGCTAACAATGAAATCGCCCAAACATCTCCAGTGGAATATATTACAGATGAAGACTGGACAGCCCTCGTTAAACACTGGTCTGATCCAAAGTATCAGGTAGGCTATATGTATTTGATCAGACCACATATTGAACTTGTATTTATGTATGTGCCTTACAAGTGTATCTTCTTCTAGGCTAACTATTTGAAGAACAAGACCAACCGTTCTAAAGTGAAATTCCAACAGACAACAGGATCTCGTAGCTATATTGCACACTGCAAGGCTCTTGTAAATAGCTGCTACTTCCTTCTTTTTTCTGTGCCATATTATTGTATCTATATTGACTTGTTCCAAATACAGAGGAAAGCCCGTGCAGACCAAAAAGAACCTGAACCGAATGCAGTGAAAATCTTCAAGGATTGCCACACCAGCAAGATGAAGGGCATGAGCACACCAGTTCAAGCTGTTGTTGTAAGTCCTTACTCCTCCTGCTTTTGAACTGATTGGTACTATGATGTGTTCATTTAACTACTTGGTTTGCAACCAATGTCAGTTACTCTGTTCACTTTTATACACAGTTGTCTTAATATATCATTTCACCTTACATGGTTTAAAAGAGATGAAGGATATTCTTTTGGTCTTGATCTATAATCTAGTTGTTATGTTCACGTGCGCACACAATGATAAAATAGCCTGTTTGTTTTATATCTGTTTTCCCATGATATGTATGATGTCATACTATGTTCATCCTACTTTAAACCATGTCTCTTTATCCCTAGATGTCAATGAATGTGAGGAATAGACAATACAGTAGGCATGCTACATGGACATATGTTCTGAAAGTGATTTTATTATGTAGTTGGCACTACAATACATGCTAATGTATTAAAGTAGTTCACCAAAATAAGTTATGTATAAATGTGTAACCTACTTTGTTTGTTTTTGTCTCATTAGTAACTTATCTGGTACACTAATCTACAAGTTCAAACTTTCAGGAAGCTATGGAACAAATGATTGAACAACCACAACCACCTGAAGGTGACGAGGCTACCACGGGCACAATGTCACCTCTTGTTGCAGTGCGTCAGTATCTATCCACTAACAGTGCAAAAAGCACCTTACTGCGTAATTCTGGGTTGGTTGTCAAGGTAACCTCGTCCAAATCGCCTACTAAACAACATCTTCCTGCTAGACAGAGTGATGTATCTGTGCTCCAGACACAAGTCCAATCCCTAATGGACGTCATTTCGAAAACAAGAATAGTGGTTGACAAGATATAAATGGTTTTGAAACCAGACTATCAGACATTCGCTTTGTTATTCAAGAGCAATGGCAGAAAAAAGGTGAAGATCATGCTGCTCCATCAGATTCTACAGCCTGAAACATTAGCACTCAGGTCAAATGATCTGTGCTTCTATACATCTGATGGTGCTTTTATCTGCAAGGACTGTAAACTTTATGCCAACAGGCCTTTTGTTGTATGGTTGGAATTTATTTTGTTGTGATACAACATTTATGATGCTGCCAAAGGCTGCAGTAATTACAATGCTAGTTTTGTATAGTGTAGGTTTATCTTAGTAATGTATTCGGCCGAAAGCTTCGTAGGAGCCCAACATGCCAACATTCGTCTTGCCCATTCCAATTGTGCTAAAAACAATTATTTGCCGAAATTTGCATGTAGCCCACTAAAAATATCTTGACCTAAATCAGCATAAGCTTTCATATTTTTCTGGTAGGCATGTGCCCATAGTGGGCCTTTAACATGCCTAAACATAATTTGGGCCCTCAGTAACAATAGGCCGTTTACAGGTGTAAATATCTCGATCCCATAAAAAACATGGTCCTTTAATAGACCGAAAGTGAGATTGGGCCCTAATTGTGCCAAATAACCCACTGGTCTTAGCAGGCCGAAATGGTGGCCCATTTATGATGCAGATCTTTGACAGGCCGAAATTCGGACGGGTCGTAAATGCGCCGACCTAATACACGGGCCTTTAACAGGCCGGAAGTTCGGTCGGGCTAGATTATCGTCATTTTTATATGGGCCGTTAATGGGGCCGATGTGACGTTGGGCCACATATGGCCCATGGATTTCGTCCGACGTTAACAGGATGAAAATCACAACAGGCCAAAAGTGGCCCAAATCTATAGTGGGCCTCTAACAG
Organism: Triticum aestivum; assembly: GCF_018294505.1. Lineage (NCBI taxonomy): Eukaryota > Viridiplantae > Streptophyta > Magnoliopsida > Poales > Poaceae > Triticum > Triticum aestivum. The sequence continues at coordinate 373,745,987 of NC_057804.1, read as the reverse complement.
GCCGAATATCAAACATGGCCGAATATGACCCAAATCTTTCACGGTCATTTATGGGCCGAAAGTTTAAATGGCCTATAAATGGACCCAATTGAAGCAGGACCTTTAACAGGTCGGAAATACATCGGGCCGTAATTCGGCCCAAATACTTAACGGACTATTAACGGGCCAGAAGTGACCATGGCCGCGATGATGAGAAGTTTAGGACAGACCGTTGACGGGTCGATTTGACACTAGCCATACGGGCCTTAACAGATGATGTTGGGCCTTTAGCTGGGTCGGCCCATTATGGTCTGCAAAATCTTGTGGGCCTTTAGCTGGGCTGACCCATTGCGGTCTGCTAAATCTTGTGGGCCTTTAGCTGGGCCGGCCCATTATGGTCTGCAAAATCTTGTGGGCCTTTAGCTGGGCCGGCCCATTATGGTCCGCTAAATCTTGTGGGCCTTTAGTTGGGCTGTCCCATTTAAACTTTATGGGCCACTTTTGGGCCCATCTACGGGTCAACATATCATAGGCCCATCTCGACCGTTGGATGAGTGACACTTGTACCAACGCGGAGCTGACGCGTGGTTCCGTCGGCCAATGAGAATTTTACACATGGAAAATTGGCATTGATCATGGTTGTTAGCGGGTTATCGAATCCAAAACCGGACCCGATAGCTTAATGGCGCTTAAAGGCGTCCCGTTATGGTGGATGCCACGTGTCGGTCACCCTTGACAAAAGCACTTCTATGACGCATGATTTATCGTCATGGAAGTGGACACTTCCGTGATGGTAATTTTGGTAATGTCATGGAACACTTCTACGACAGCACAAGTATGACTATCTTGATTCTGTCATAAAATCGTCATGGATGTACATGCATGACAAAAAACATGACCTACTATGACAAACACGTATCATCATGGAAGTGTATTTTTTTGTAGTGATTCCTCACAGTATTCTCCTTGTGCTAAAGTCACACAGACCTCGCCCAACACTCGTGTTAAGTCTTCAGGTGACTTCTAAACCTTCACAGACTTGGTCACTCGGCGATCCACAATTCCTCTTGGATGCTCAGACCATGACGCCTATCCGTTTGGAGGATACACAGTCCTGAAAGGTAAGAAGCGTCGGTTCCACACATGAACAATCTCTTCAGTGACGCTCAATCACTTTGGCTTTGTAGATGTTTGGGTTTGGGTTTTCCTCACTTGATGATTTTAGCAACAGCATTAAACTTTTGGATCCAATCGGTCCCTTACGGAATAGCGCATAAACTAGGGTTTAAGCTTCTGTCACTCTCGCAACCCATCATCTAATAACTACTCCACAATGCATTCCCTTAGGCCCAAATATGGTGAAGTTTCATGTAGTCGACGTTCACATGACACCACTAAGGGAATCATAACATACATACTATCAAAATATCGAACACATATCAAGTTCACATGATTACTTGCAACATGCTTTCTCCCATGACCTCAAGAACAAAAGTAACTACTCACAAGTGATATACATGCTCAATATAAGAGGGGTATTAAATAGAATAATAGATCTAAACATATAATCTTCCACCAAACAAACCATACAGTAATCAACTACAAGATGTAATCAACACTACTAGTCACCCACAAGCACCAATCTATAGTTCCGGTACAAAGATTGAACTCAAGAGATGAACTAGGGTTTGAGAGGAGATGGTGTTGTTGAAGATGTTGATGGATATTGCCCTCCCCAAGATGGGAGAGTTGTTGGTGATGATGATGACGATGATTTCCCCCTCCAAGAGGGAAGTTCCCCCGGAGGAATCGCTCCGCCGAAGGGCAAAAGTGCTCCTGCCCAAGTTCCGCCTCGAGACGGCGGTGCTCCGTCTTGAAAGTCCTCTCCTTATTTTTTTCTAGGTCAAAATGACTTGTATACCAGAAGATGGGCACCGTAGGTAGCTCTGGATGAGAACAACCCACCAGGGCATGCCTGGGCTCCCTAGCACGTCCAGGTGGGTTGCGCCCACCTGTTGGGCCCCCTCTGGTACTTATTGGCTCCAATATTTCTCAAATATTCCATAAAAAATCTCCGTAAAGCTTCAGGTCATTTGGAGTTGTGCAAAATAGGTGGCCTGACGTAGCTTTTTCAGGTCCAAATTTCCAACTGCCGGAATTCTCCCTCTTTATGTGTACCTTGCATATTATGAGAGAAAAGGCATTAGAATTACTCCAAAAAGCATTGTTATGCATAAAAACATCATAAATAACAATAGGAAAACATGATGCAAAATGGACGTATCAGTCACCTCGATGGTTACATCGAGCATGAATCCATCGAGGGTGATTCCTCAGATTCCCCCTTGATGTTATGGACACACGGATACCTTGACCTTCACCTTAGTCCTTTGTTGAAGTCAGGTCGATCCAAGGGGCACACGCAAGAGTTATTGAAGTTGGGTTGTCCATGAGGGTACCTGCGAAATAATGACGCGGCACGACCGCGTAGGCAGAGACCGCCCTAGGAGAGGGATGGGCCTGGCCCTCGTCAAAAGTGTGTGAGACAGGGCGACAGGATCACTGATCGTCTCCGCGAGCTCCCAATACACTAATTGTTTGGATATGTGACCTAAGTAGGCCTCTGGTCTTTCTGCACTAACCACCACGCGGGAATAAGTATGGGCACTCGGCGCCCTACGATTCTCCTAAAAACTCTTCAAACGTCAGCAGTTGAGCGGCGTGCGCCCGGTTGAATGGTAACCATCTGTGCTTGTATAAGGAGGTGGGTCTACTCTAGGATGCATACACAACACGCATGACTTCTTAGGACGATTGGCCCATGACCCCTTTGCACTTAGGATGTAGACCGATGTGCTGACCTCCGAGCCTAGGTAGGACTATGGCGTGTCGATCAGCCGAGGCCGGGCATGACCTGAAAAGTGTGTCCAACCGGAGTTAATCGAGCGTGTTGGGTAAGTTGGTGCACCCCTGCAGGGAAGTAATCTATTCAAATAGCCGTGTCCACGGTAACGGATGCTTGGAGTTGTATCCCGATCTACTACAATTATAACTGGATACTTGTGACACTAAATAGATATGATAGCTCCAAGATCGCTTTCTCGCAGGGATTCGAGGAAGGATCTCTGGGCATGGTTAATATATACTTGTTACTATATGTTATGTTGCTCTACTCTCTTCTCTTGTTGGAAGATGCTGCAAGATGCTAGTCTTTGATAGGCTAGGCCTTCCCTTCTATTATGGCATTTCGGCAGTTTAGTCCATAGATACAACCCCTTCCCATTGATACTGATGCATACTTGGAATAGATACGATGTAAGTCTTGCGAGTACTTTGGATGAGTACTCAAGGTTGCTTTGCTACCTTTTTCCCCTTTACCCGATCGCTGCGATCAGATGACTGAGCCCAGGATTCAGCTGATCCCGCCGATGAATACCACTACAATGATGACATGTACTACTACGTGTAGACTGACGACTAGAAATAGTTAGGAGGCCCAAGCTGGGGGCCTTCGCCTTTTCAATTTAGTTGTCATGTTTTGCTAGCCTTCTTAAGGAAAACTTGTCTCATTTTGTACTTAGATATTATTGCTTTCGTTGACTTATGTATTCGAGCCTTCGTGGCCCAGGCTTGTAATATAAAGCTTTATGTTTGAATTTGTGTCTAGATTCGTGTTGTGATATCATCCCGCAAGTCTCTGATCTTGATCGTGCGCATTTGCATGTATGATTAGTGCATGATTGAGTTGGGGGCGTCACATTTAGGTTATTCAGTAATTTCATAACATCATCTCTATCATTACAAGCAAGAAATTCTCTAGCTATCTCCACATCGATAACATAACCATCAGGTATCTTAGGAATTTAAACTCTAGGAGACCTAGGCCTAATAGGTGAATCATAATTTTTAGTAGTTTTAGCATTTCCAAATTCTTTAGCTTTAGCAAGTTTTTCATCAAGAAATTCACCTAGTGGCACAGTTTCATTAAGCAGAGTACTAGCATCATCATAAGCATCATTCATTGCAGAAGTAGTATCTTCAATTACTTGTGACATGTCAGATTGAATAGCAGGTGGTGGTGTCGCAAGTCTACTCAAAACAGAGGGTGAATCAAGTGTAGAGCTAGATGGCAGTTCCTTACCTCCCCTCGTCTTAGAGGGTACGATCTTGGTTCTAGTATCTTTCAGATTCTTCATAGTGTAAAATCCCAAGTGAACTCAATAAATAGAGCTATTACCCGACAACAGCGCCAGAAAAAGGTCTTGATAACCCACAAGTATAGGAGATCGCGACAATATTCAGGGGTAGTATTTCACCCAAATTTACTGATTCAACACAAGGGGAACCAAAGAATATTTATGAGGCTTAGCAGTTGAGTTGTCAACTCAACCACGCCTGGGGAATTATATTTCTGCAGCCAAGTGTTTAGTAGCACAGTAACAATAGTAACAGGTATAGTAACAGTAGCAATTTATAGTGATTGTAGCAACAACCGCAACGAAACTAACTTAGCAAAGACCAATATGAGAAAAGCGTAGGCATTGGATTAGTGATGGATAATTCTGTTGGATGATATTCATCATATAACAGTCACAACCTAGAGCGATACACAATAGTTCCAATTCATCAATGTAATGTAGGCATGTATCCTGTCTATAGTCATACGTGCTTATAATAAGAACTTGCATGACATCTTTTGTCCCACCCTCCTGTGGCTGCAGGATCCATAAGGAAATCTAAAGGATATTAGGGCCGCCTTTTAATAGAGAACCAGAATAAAGCGTTAACACAGAGTGAATACATGAACTACTCATACTACGGTAATCACCGGAAAGAGTCCCAATTATTGTCACCTTGGGGTATGCGGATCATAACACGTAAAAGGTGCATACAACTTGCAAGATAGGATCAAGAACTCAAATATATTCACGAAAACATAAAGGGTTCAGATATGAAATCATGGCACTCGAGCTCTAGTGACAAGCATTAAGCATAACAAAGTCATAGAAACATGAATATCAGAACATAGTGGATACTAGGGAACAAGCCCTAACAAATTGAGTCGATTACATGACAAATCTCAGCCAACTCCATCACCGTACAACAAGCCTACGAAGGAATTACTCACTCCTAATGGAAAGCATCATGGAATTTTTGATGCAGAAGGGTTGATGATGACAACGGCGATGAATTCCACCCTCCGGAGCCCCGAACGGACTCCAGATTAGCCTACCTAATGAAGAAGAGGAGGTGGCGGCAGCTCTGTATCATAAAATGTGATTGTCTCCTATTGTTTTCTCCATGAGATGGTACTTATAGAGTTGGACTTAGGGCAAATGGAGGCTCCGGGGGCCAACAACCTCACTAGGCGCGCCCCTGAGCTTGTGGCTCCTGGGTGGCCCCACTCTAGTAGTTCAGTTCGCCAATATTTTTTATATATTCTGGAAATATTCTCCGTAAATTTTTAGCCCAATACGAGAACTTCTCTTGGTGCACAAAAATAACACAATAGCAATTCTGCTAAAAATAGCGTCAGTACGGGTCAATGTTGAGGATATCGCTTATCGTTATCTGATACGTCTCCAACGTATCTATAATTTATGAAGTATTCATTCCATGTTTACAACAACTTAATATGGCTTGGGTGCAATTTTATATGATTTAAATGAAAATAACCTGGACTGACGCTGTTTTCAGCAGAACTACAACTGTGTTGTTTTTTGTGTAGAAATCAAAGTTCTCCTAATGCAGCGAAACTTTTTGCCGATTTTTTTGGAAGAAAAGAGACACCGGAAGCTCCGTGGGAAGGCCAGAAGAGTCACGAGGTGTCCACCACCCACCAGGGGAGTCCCTGGGGAGTGAGGTGGTGCGCTGGTGGTTGGTGGGCTCCCTATGGCCCATCTTAGCGTGAGACTGACGCCAAAAAATCCTACAAATAGAGAAACCACCAGAAATAACCCTAGAACTTCGACTCCACTGTCGCAAGCCTCTATACCTTTGAAATACCGTCTAGAGCATTGTTCCGGCACCCTGTCGAAGGGGAAATCATCACCGAAGGCCATCTTCATCATCCCGGCGACCACCATGATGAGGAGGGAGTAGTTCACCCTCGAGGCTAGGGCTATGTACAAGTAGCTATATGTTTGATCTCTCTCTCTCATATGTGTTCTTGATCTGGCACGACCTTGATGTACCGCGAGCTTTGTTAATATAGTTGGATCATATGGTGTTTTCCCCTCTCTATCTTGTTGTGATGAATCGAGTTTTTACCTTTGAGGTTTCACTATTATCGGATTGAATACTTTTATGGATTTGAGAACACTTGATGTATGTCTTGCATATAGATACCCGTGGTGACAATGGGGTGTTCTATTGATTCGCTTGATGTATGTTTTGGCACTCAAATCGCGGATTCCCGAGGTGACGTTGGGGTAATCTATGCATAGGGGTTGATGCACATTTTCGTCCTTCCTTCTCCGGTAGAAATCATGGGGCACTCTTTGAACTTCTTTGTGTTGGATTGAATATTATGAATCTGAAGTTGTTTGATGCATATTGTATAATCAACTCATGGATATTTGTGGTGACATTGGGGTGATGTTAGAGTTGGTTGATGTTTATCATATGTTGTTATTTTAGTATGAACTCTAGGGCTGTTTGTGACACTTATAGGAACAACTCAATAGATTGATCGGAAACAATAACTTTGAGGTTGTTTTGTACCCTACAAACAGTTTCGTCTTATGTTCTCCGCTTGATAAGAACTTTGGAGTGATTCTTTGTCACACATTGAGGGGATGTTATACGATTCAATTATGTTAGCACTATTGAGAGATTGCACTAGTGAAAGTATGAACCCTAGGCCTTGTTTCTAAGCATTGCAATACCATTTGTGCTCCGTTTTATCACTTGCTACCTTGCTGTTTTTTTATTTTCAGATTACAAAAACCTATATCTACTATCCATACTACAGTCGTATCACCATCTCTTCACCAAACTAGTGCACCTATACAATTGCCATTGTATTTTGTGTGTTGGGGACACAAGAGATTTCTTGTATTTGATTGAAGGTTTGTTTGGGAGAGACCATCTTCATCCTATGCCTGCCACAGGTTGATAAACCTTAGGTCATCCACTTGAGGGAAATTTTCTACTGTCCTACAGAATTCTACGCTTGGAGATCCAACACGAGTCTTCAAGAATAAAGTTGCATAATAGAGATCGTTTTAGTCTCGGTTAACTTGGGATTAAAGAGTAATCAATTTTATAGGTTGACTATTAATCGGTCATTTTTTGCAAATCCCAGGTTCCCAACACTAAAATACGCTATATTCCACACCAAAACAATTTTGGACAGAAGTGTTACCTTGATTCCTAGCCTTTGAATCCTCGTATAATGACAAAGAAAATAGGAAAACAATACATATTGCATAACAAGGTCCACAAAACAGCAATGAACATAGTTATTGCAAACATATTACTATGAATAGGCCCGATTTATTGGTTGATTCTCGATAAATCACTTGTCGGAGCGATAAATTGGCCCAAACCATAAACGGTGAGGATCCATAATATTATGGGTCACCCCCCGAGTAGCGATAAATCAGACAATTAATCACTGAATCAGATGATTTTTTGAACAGTGGTCTAGGTTAGTTCCATTCAAATCAGGCAAATTAGAGTCCAAATCTAGAGCAAAATTGTTTGGAAAAGTAGATACGTTTGGGACGTATCAGCCACCTGTTACCCACAAGGCAACAGGGAGTTGCCACCCCCTGGGCATGCGATGTTACCTTGTGGGGCTCACGTGGCTCTACTGACCCTAATCTCAAGTCTATAAATATCGTCTTCCCGAGAAAAATTAAGAGAAGAAGTTTCATTGCGTTTTACGATATGGAGCAGCCGCCACCTCCTGTTCTTCATTGGGACGGCTGATTTGTAGTCTGTTTGGGGTTCTGGAGAGGGGGATTCATCGCCATCATCATCACCAACCCTTCTTCGTCGCCAATTCATGATGCTCACAACCGGGAGTTGATACGTCTCCATCGTATCTACATTTCCAAATGATTTCTGTCTTGTTTTGGACTCTAATTTGCATGATTTGAATGAAACTAACAGAGATTGATGTTGTTTTCAACAGAACTACCATGGTATTGTTTTTGTGTAGAAATAAAAGTTCTCGGATTGGAACGAAACTTTTTGTAGAATATTTATACAATAAAATAAAAATAGTGGAGCCAAGAATCCCCAGAGGGGGGGTCCCTGGGGGAGCACAATCCACCAGGGCGCGCCCCCCTTCCTGGCGCGCCCAGGTGGGTTGTGCCCACCTGGTGGCCCCGCAGACCCTATCTATGATGCTATAAAATCACATTTTTAGAGACAAAATCAGAGGAGGAAGAATTATCTCATTTCACGATACGGAGCCGCCGCCACCTCCTGTTCTTCATCAGGAGGCTGGATCTGGTCCGTTGTGGACTCCGGAGAGGGGGATCTTCAATCTTCGTCATCACCAACCCTCCTTCAGCGCCAACTCCATGATGCTACCCACCGGGAGTGAGTAATTCCTTCGTAGGCTCACTGGTTAGTGAGGAGTTGGATGAGATTCATCATGTAATCGAGTTAGTTTTGTTAGGGCTTGATCCCTAGTATCCAGTATGTTCTGAGATTGATGTTGATATGACTTTGCCATGCTTAATGCTTGTCACTTTGGGCCCGGGTGCCATGATTTCAGATCTGAACCACTTAGTTATCACCATTATATCTATGTTCTAGATCCGATCTTGCAAGTCATATTCACCTATTACGTGTTATGATCCATAAACCTCGGAGTGAGAGCATTCGGGATACTTTCAGGTGATGACCATAGTTTGAGGAGTTCATGCATTCACTATGTGTTAATGCTTCGTTCCGGTTCTCTATTAAAAGGAGGCCTTAATATCCCTTGATGTCTACTACGCAAACTTCTTCTTGTAGACTCGTGTTGGGCCTCCAAGCGTAGAGTTTTGTAGGACAGTAGCAAACTTCCCTCATGTGGATGACCTAAGGTTTATCAATCCGTGGGAGGCGTAGGATGAAGATGGTCTCTCTCAAACAACCTTGCACCAAATAACAAAGAATCTCTTGTGTCCCCAACACACCCAATACAATGGTAAATTGTATAGGTGCACTAGTTCGGCGAAGAGATGGTGATACAAGTGCAATATGGATGGTAGATAAAGGTTTTTGTAATCTGAAAATGTAAAAACAGGAAGGTAGCAAGTGGTAAAAGTGAGCAAAAAAGGTATTGCAATGCTTGGAAACAAGGCCTAGGGTTCATACTTTCACTAGTGCATGTTCTCTCAACAATGATAACATAATTACATCATATAACAGTCCCTCAACGTGCAACAAAGAGTCACTCTAAAGTCACTAATAGCAGAGAACAAACTAAGAGATTAATGTCGGATTTCAGGTTCCGGCAGACCCTCAAGGTTCGAACTCTGGGGTGCACACGGAGATCACACCTCCTGCCTACCCATGTCTCGCTGCCTTGCAAGGAACTAAAACTACACGAAGAACAACACAAGGGACATGAGATTTATACTGGTTCAGGCCACCATTGTGGTGTAATACCCTACTCCAGTTTGTGGTGTGTGGATTGCCTCAGGGGCTGATGATGAACAGTACAAGGAAGAACAGCCTCGCGAGGGTCTGTTCTTGGCTGGTGCAATGAACTGCTAGGGCGAGTTGAGTCGCCTCTCTCTCTCTCTAGATGCCTCTACCCCGTGGGTGGCTAGTCCTATTTATAGGCGGAGGCCCTGGGCCTCTCCCCAAATATTGAGCGGGAAGGGCGCCAAAAATTGGCCATTTTGAAGGGGAACATCTAGTACACTTATCCTAACTAAAGTTAGTCCTCGCCTGCCAAAGACCCTGACGATGACGCCGGCTTGGGCTCCACGATGACCTCCATCCTGCCGTCCTGCTGGTTTTGGTCTTGTTGCACCGAAATGGTTGCCTTTTCTTGATACTCTTGCCTACGCTTGCCCCCTTTGCACCAAAGAGGAAACAAGGACTCTGCGCAGGCCGGCGCCCACCTGGCGCCCGCCTGGCCTCGGTCGTCATGGCTTGCGTCATGGGCACCTCATGAGGTACCCCGCCTTTATCTCTCCGCCTCCTCGCGAGCCAGCCTGACGAGGCCGTGCCCGAGGAAGCCTCCTGTCGCCCGCCCCGCGAGGCTTGGCCCCTCGCGAGGGTCTTGAACATGTGTTGATGAAGATGGGCCGTACTGGGCTACTCCTTGAGCCACGCGGCAGGCCGCAGGCAGGCAAGTCTGGGTACCCCCGTTCCCAGAACGCCGACAGTAGCCCCCGGGCCCAAGGCGCGCCCGAACTTGGCTTAGCAGAGAAGCAAAGGGGCAAGTGCGAAGCGCCGCGGGCCCCGATAGCCTGCAGCCTTGGGCGCCGCGTGGCGGTTGATTGGACTTGGGCGTCCTGGCTCCCCCACGACGCCTCGGCAACTGCACAAATTGACAAGTCCCTGCATGCAAAACGGGTCATGATTACCTGTGATCATGGAGGCCGGCGGTTGGCCTTCCCCGGCTATATGTACGGAACGGCGTGAGCCCTTCCAGTTCACCCCTTCCTGCTACTCTCCGTCTTCTTCTTTGTTCTCGCTCCTCCCTACGGCAATGGCACCGACCCGTCGGTTTTGTGCTGAAGAGAAGGGGAAGGCCCCCCCGAGAAGGTCCTGTCCCGCTTCCTCCGAAGAAACGGCCCGCCTCTTGCCGCGGAGAAGGGGGTGCTCGGCAGGAGGTTCAAGGCCATGGTTTGAGCGGGCGCCGCCTAGATTCCCATTGCCCTTGTACGCCTGGATCGAGGGTCCTGAAGGCGCAGGCACCGAGCGGCACCGCCAGAGGCGCTGTCGCCACCGGTGGATCACAGCGGTGCGCGTCGTTCCTCCTGGAGTTCACGCTGAGGGTTCTTCTCGCGAGCTCGTTCTTCACGCCGCCATGCCTCCTCGGTCTTGGATTTGCCTCCCTCCTTCCTTCGCCTTCGAGATCCCGCCGAGGGGGCCTATCGAGATTTGGCTGCAGCATGCTGACTGCAGTACCCCTGCGACCGAAGCGAAGGTCGAGGTCGTCGCTCCGGGCAGGGTCTACCTGACCCGTGGCTAGGGCGAGATAGCCCGGGTCTGCAGGACGGGTGGCGCCCTTGTAATCCACCTCGAGTACGACGACGCCTCCCTGTTGTTCTTCAAGGTCTTCGACGCGGAGGGACGCCGGCTGGAGTGCTACCCAGAGAAAGGCGGTCGGGCCCCTGCCGTGGTGAGGACTTGGCTCGCCAATCGCTTCCCCAGCAGCTCCTCAGGCAGCGGAGGTGTTGGAGGATCCAGCGACTCCGCCGAGCTCCTCACGACTCCGGAGATGAGCGACGACAGCTACGATCCCCCGAGCTTGCGTCGCTCTCGGAGCAGGGCGGGATCGTCAGGCCGCCGTCGCCTCTGATCTGTATGGGGTTGGCGCCGGTGCCTGACGGCCCACTGTTGATGATGGCATCTCTTGCGGAGTCGTGTGTAGTTAGCACTCTTTAGGATTCGCTCCTTTTGTTCCCTGCGATGAATCGAGGAACACACCCCGGGGGGGTTTGAAAGGTGCTTGTAGTTCCATTTGCTAATATGATCCTTGTCGTGAAGCGGTGCGAGATGCTCGTCCCGTCTTAGCTTAGTTCCTCCTTTCGAACCTCGTGAGAATTTGACGCTCTGCGCTAACAGGTCCCGGTCCCAAGGCAGGCTTCAGCCGTCGCTGGTATGCCAGGTCATGATGCCGTGATCAAGGCCAAGAGGTGAGCGCCCTGGGGTCCGGTAAGAGCCCCTGAGTCGTGATGCTCAGGAGGTCCCCTTTAGCGCTCAAGCAGTCATCATTCGGTGAGAAAGGAGCGCGACGTTGCCAAAACGGGATTGCATTAGGTGCGAGGTCGGTGCTGCGATAGCTAGTGTTTCCAGAGGATGACTTATCTCGGGGGTCAGAAGCCACTTCTTGGCGTGGTGCCGGGCCCACGCATTGGCAGCTGAGGACTTGCCTGGCGAGGTCCCCACATGCCTCTTCTCTCTCGCCTTTGCTCCCCCTCGTGCTCTATGTCCTCAGGTCCTGGCCCTCGAGCGAGCTCAGCCGTCGCTGGTATGCCAGGTCGCGATGCCGTGGACAAGGCCAGGAGGTGAGGGCTGGAGAGCCAGTAAGAGTCCATGATTCGCGATGCTCAGGTACCCCCCTTTAATGTGCAAGTGGTTCGTGCGGACGAGAGCAAAGGAGACGCTGCGGAGGCCTCGCCGACACTGCTCCTTAAAGCAATCCTGCGAGTTCATCATGAGAAAAGCGAGGGTTTGCCGTTACAATTGCCGGCCAACAGCTGGTTGCTCTGGGAGGGTGACGAGGCACTGAAGGCTTGGTGAGGTGGCGCCCTGCGGGGTTGCCGCAGCCAGAGCTCAGCCATTCAGGTTTGTCGACGTTGCAGGGACGGACCCGTGCGCAAGCGTCGTGCCGTGAGGGAGCAGCTCCATTAGTTGGTGTCAATCGAGCGGGCGATTAAGTCAAGCACGTTAATCATGAAGGAGTAAATACATTTAGATAGGCGCAGAAAAATGCGAACACCGCTGGGTCGGGCCCGAGCGACTTTGGGGATGATGCAGCCCGAGGGGCGCCCCCAATAAAGTAAGCTAAAAATATGAATAAAAGGGGTACATGCCGCAGGGATGGACCCACGCGGCCTGGGAATGATGTAGCCCTGGGGGCGCTCCCAGCTGAAAATGAAACTCGAAGGATGTCACGTGATGACGCTGAAGATGAAGGGATGCTGAAGTAGGGGACGGCGTGCGCTGTGGAAGCCGATCTTCATGAGCCCCCAGGCCCAGGAGCCTCGGGAGGCTCCGGAGGCGCCGACGGCTCCTCGCAGACCATCTCCATCTCCGCCAGGACTGTGGAATGCCTGACCGCTTGAGCCTCCAGGACGCTCCTCATGAGGCGCTAACGCATAGCAGCCGTGTTCGGCGGGCCGTAAGGCATGCGAACATAGCTGTGGGGTGGACCTTCGCAGCGTCCCACGCGTGAGGGCCAGAGGCGCTCCTGAGAGGCGGCTCGGTTGAGTCCTGGTATGTCGATGCAGATGCGCAGCCTACCATCCTCGCCTGGATGGGGAGCTATGGTGGGTAAGCGGCGGCTGCCACTCATGACTCTTGACTCCTGCAGCTCCTGAATGATCTTGCTGACGAACTCCCGAGGGTTTGGCCCTCCTTGCCTTGCTCCTTCCCGAGGGAAACATGCGTTGAAGCACGCCTCCAAGTGGTGCCCGAGCGCCCCCCTCGTGATCCTAGCAAAGTCGACGGCCCTCCAGGAGAAAGCCCCCGAGCCTTGCTCGAGGAGGGCGCCGGGTGCGCCTTCCTATGCGACAGAAGGAGGCGCCCCCTGAACAGGCGCGGACCTTGAGGGGCCTGCCTCCCGAGGGGTCAGACCAGGTGATGTCTTCTTCTTATTAGGGGCAGCCTCGAGAAGCCTCCCACTCCTATGATCTGGGTCTTCAATTGATGCGTCTTGGAAAGCACGCTCCAGAGAACACACAACATCTCTCTCTTCACAAGGCACCGTGATGACTCCACCGCTTCTTGGCATCTTGAGGACATTGTAGCCATGATGAGTCACGGCCATGAACTTGGCCAGGGCTGGGTACCCGAGGATGGCATTGTACGGCAGGCGAATGTGAGCGACATCGAAGTCAATGATCTCGGTGCGGTAGTTGTCGCGCTTCCCAAAGGTAACAGGAAGGCGAACCTGCCCTATCGGAATCGTGGAACCATTAGTGACTCCTGAGAAAGGCTTGGTTGGCTGCAACTGATTGTAGGGCACTTGGAGATTGTTGAACGTCTCGACGGGTAGGACATTGAGCCCTGCTCCGCCATCAATGAGGGTCCTGGTGACTTGCACATTGCTGATGATTGGGGAACAAAGCATCGGGAGGACTCCGGCTGTGGCCGCATACTTGAGCTGATCTGTTGAGCTGAACATGATAGTGCACGCTGACCATCTGAGAGGGCGTGTGACCTCAAGCTTGGGGAGGACTACATTCACTTCGCGAGCAAACTGCTTGAAGATGCACTGAGAGGCCGGGGCTTGAGCGCCACCCAAGATGCAAGCGATTGCGCGCGGCTCCTGGAAGCCTCCAGCTCCCTCGTCCTGATGATGGTCTTCATTCCTCCTCGGCTGTGGTGGCAGAGGAGGGAGGCCTGCATTGCCTTGTGGGCAATCCTCGCGAGGCTGATCCCCCCTTTGCAAGGTGGGTCCCTCCAACCTCCCTCACGAGGCTGGTCCTGCCAGCGGTCCTTGCGAGGTCGGTCGCGCCACCCTTGGCGAGGGCCACGGTCTTCCCATCGTCCTCCACCTCTTCCTCCTCCTCGGCCATAGCCCTGGTCGCTACGCTTGGGGCGTTGGCCGGCACGCACGTCCCGCACGGCCCTGAGCTCTTGGCATTCGTTGGTGTTGTGGGTGTGGAGGTCGTGGTACACGCAGTACCGGCTGCCCTTGGATGACTCAGGCTGATCCCTGTCTCGCTTGGTGTCCGGTTCTGCTGCAAGCACGGCAGCCCCCTTGCACTTCACGTCCTTGACCTTGGGCTTCTTCTCTTTCGGGTCAGCAGTTGGCAGCTCAAGGAGGGAAAGGCGCCCTTCCTCAGCCCTAGCGCACTTGGTCGCCAAATTGAACAGGTCCAGGGAGGTGCAAAGGTCCTCATGGATCGCAAGTTCCTCCTTCATCTTGACGTCACGTACACCGTCGGAGAAGGCGGATATGATGGCCTCCTCAGGCACCTTGGGGATCTTAAGGCGAGCGCTGTTGAAACGCTGGATGAACTTCTGCAGGGTCTCTCCCGGCTGCTGCTTGATGCAGCGCAAGTCGCTCATGGCCGGGAGCCGGTCGCAGGTGCCTTGAGAGTTGGCGCTGAATCGGGTGTGCATCTCGTCCCAGGAGGATATCGTGCCCGAAGCCAGGTTCAGGAGCCAGGTGCGGGCGCTGTCCTTGAGCGTCATGGGGAACCAGTTTGCCATGACCTTCTCGTCCCCCTTGGCGGCTTCGATGCCCAGCTCATAGAGCTGGAGGAACTCCGCAGGGCCAGCCGTGCCATCATAGTGCGGGGGCAGGTCTGGCTTGAACTTGCCCGACCAGGCCACGCTGCACAGCTCGGCGGTGAAGGCACGACAGCCTGTAGTGGCCGCGGGAGGCCTTGGGTGACGGAGAGCTTGATCTTGGAAATCTTGGTGCGCTGCCGCCGGGACCAGCGCGGGGTTTTGACGCGTTGGAGTAGGAGCGCGCTCGTGCTAGGCCGGTGCGGGGAGCACATGGGCGGCTTCTTGGGGGCAAGGGATCTCTTGGCAGCTCTTCTCTTGCTGTGATGGCGCTGGACGGAGTGGGTTCCGCCCATGGGCCACGCGTCTTGGGGCCAAGGCGCCTTCTTGAGGGGGAGGCGGCTGAGGCGCCCTCGGAGCTTCATCTCCTGCGCAGGGCGGGGCGCGGTGCAGCGAGAGGGACGGCGCAGGGGAGCCCCCAGCAACGCTGATGAGCTCGGTGATGCGGGCGAGCCACTCCTCGTAGAGGTCGTCGACGGGACGGTAGTGGAGGAGTCCCGCGCCAGGAGCAGCGCGGCGTGCGCGTCCGTAGGAGCGTGCCGGGCGTGGGAGGAGGAACCGGCTGGGGTCAGCGACGGGGTGGCGGCGCGGCCTTCTAGCTGCACCAAATGATGCAGCGATGATGCCTGCTGCCCGTTCCCCGCCGGGCCGGTGGCGGCGTTGACGGCAGGTGACAGAGAACGGTGGGGGCGCCCGCCGACGGGGGCCGTCTGGGCGACGCGAGTGGCGAGAGCGGCCCGGCGCTCGGCGCGGGCTCGACGAGCGTTTGACATGGATGCGACGGGCGGCGAAACACAAGGCGACGGAAGGCGGATTCCGGCGCACCCCTACCTAGCGTGCCAAATGTCGGATTTCGGGTTCCATTAGACCCTCAAGGTTCAAACTCTGGGGTGCACGCGGAGATCACACCTCCTACCTACCCATGTCTCACTGCCTTGCAAGGATCTAAAACTACATGAAGAACAACACAAGGGACACGAGATTTATACTGGTTCAGGCCACCATTGTGGTGTAATACCCTACTCCAGTTTGCGGTGTGTGGATTGCCTCAGGGGCTGATGATGAACAGTACAAGGAAGAACAGCCTCGCGAGGGTCTGTTCTTGGCTGGTGCGATGAACTGCTAGGGGGAGTTCAGTCGCCTCTCTCTCTCTCTAGATGCCTCTACCCCGTGGGTGGCTAGTCCTATTTATAGGCGGAGGCCCTGGGCCTCTCCCAAAATATTGAGCGGGAAGGGCGCCAACAATTGGCCATTTTGAAGGGGAACATCTAGTACACTTATCCTGACTAAAGTTGGTCCTGGCCTACCAAAGACCCTGACGATGATGCCGGCTTGGGCTCCACGATGACCTCCATCCTGCCGTCCTACTGGTCTTGGTCTTGTTGCACCGAAATGGTTGCCTTTGCTTGATACTCTTGCCTGCGCTTGCCCCCTTTGCACCAAAGAGGAAACAAGGACTTTGCGCAGGCCGGCGCCCATCTGGCGCCCGCCTGGCCTCGGTCGTCATGGCTTGCGTCATGGGCACCTCGTGAGGTACCCCGCCTTGATCTCTCCGCCTCCTCGCGAGCCAGCCTGACAAGGCCATGCCCGAGGAAGCCTCCTGTCGCCCGCCCCATGAGGCTTGGCCCCTCGCGAGGGTCTTGAACATGTTTTGATGAAGATGGGTCGTACTGGGCTACTCCTTGAGCCACGCCGCAGGACGCATGCAGGCAAGTCTGGGTACCCCCATTCCCAGAACACCGACAATTATTGTAGGGTACGAAACCACCTCAAAGTTATTCTTTATGATCAATCTATTGGGCTATTCCTTGAAGTGTCACAAACAGCCCTAGAGTTTGTACGAAAATAACACCTTAAGACACACAACAACCAAAACCCTAATGTCACCTAGATACTCCAATGTCACCACAAGTATCCGCGGGTTTAATTATACGATATCCATCACACAAGATTGATCTATTCAAACCAACAGAAAGAACTTCAAAGAGTACCCCAAAGTTTCTATCGGAGAGTCAAGACGAAAACGAGTGCCAACCCCTATGCATAAGTTCACAAGGTCACAGAACCCGCAAGTTGATCACCAAAACATACATCAAGTAGATCACGTGAATATCCCATCGTCACCACAGATAAGCACATGCAAGACATACATCAAGTGTTCTCAAATCCTTAAAGACTCAATCCGACAAGATAACTCCAAAGGGAAAACTCAATTCATCACAAGAAGATAGAGGGGGAGAAACACTATATGATCCAACGATAATAGCAAAGCTCGCGGTACATCAAGATCGTGCCATATAAGGAACAAGAGAGAGAGAGATCAAACACGTAGCTACTGGTACATACCCTCGGCCGCGAGGGTGAACTCCTCCCTCCTCATCATGGAGAACACCAGGATGATGAAGATGGCCATCGGTGATGATTCCCCCCTCCGGCAGGGTGCCAAAACAGGGTCCTGATTGGGTTTTCGTGGATACAGAGGGTTGTGGCGGCGGAACTCTCGATCTATGTTCTGTTCTAGGGTTTTTGGGATTTATAAGAGGTGTTGGCGTCGGGAACAAGTCAAGGGGGCCTGTCGGTGTCAAAACCGGCGGATCTCGGGTAGGGGGCCCCGAACTGTGCGTCTAGGCGGATGGTAATAGGAGACAAGGGACACGATGTTTTACCCAGGTTCGGGCCCTCTTGATGGAGGTAAAACCCTACGTCCTGCTTGATTGATATTGATGATGTGCGTATTACAAGAGTAGATCTACCATGAGATCAAGGAGGCTAAACCCTAGAAGCTAGCCTATGGTATGATTGTTGTTCGTCCTACGAACTAAAGCCATCCGGTTTATATAGACACCGGAGAGGGCTAGGGTTACACAGAGTTGGTTACAATGGTAGGAGATCTACATATACGTATCGCCAAGCTTGTCTTCCACGCCAAGGAAAGTCCCATCCGGACACGGGACAAAGTCTTCAATCTTGTATCTTCATAGTCTTGGAGTCCGGCCGATGATGATAGTTCGGTTATCCGGACACCCCCTAGTCCAGGACTCCCTCAGTAGCCCCCGAACCAGGCTTCAATGACGACGAGTCCGGCGCGTATGTTGTCTTTGGCATTTGCAAGGCGGGTTCTCCTCCATGTTCCATGCGTTAGCCGAATAGTGTCCGGTTTCTTCATAAATGTTGCGCTCCTTGGCTTCCACGTCCAATAATGGCCCTCTTCCACGTGTTGTATGAATGCGAAAAGCCAGGGTATTTTTACGTTTTACCCCCCTAGCTGCGCGAATAAGCCGCCTATAAGAGAGGCGTGGATCCAGATCCAAATCACACCATCCTCTTTTCGCAAGTATTCATTGAAGCGTATCTGACAAGAATCCATTCCAACATGGATAGTCGACGCGGCTCCTCTTCTCGTGCTCCCAGTCCTCAGCCAGGAGATTGGAGGAGATGCTCAGTCCCGCATAGCGAGTTAGTGACGCTCCAAGCAGAGGGATACCTTCCCCCAGCCTTTATGGTTCCGGTTCGAGCCGGACTGGCCACCTACAAGGGTGGGAAGGAGGCAGAGAGCGTCCCTAATCCCTCCAAAGGAGAGCGGGTATGCTTTGTCCCCTACTTAATAAGGGGACTTGGATTTCCCATACATCTGTTTCTCCGGGGGCTCCTGGAGTTCTACGGACTCCAACTTCACCACCTCACACCTGCCTCCATCTTGCACATCGCGGGCTTTGTAGCTGTTTGCGAGCTGTTCTTGGGCATCGAGCCCCATTTTGCGCTATGGAAGAGACTGTTTTGCCTCGTACCCCGTTCTCACGAGGGGTCGATATATCAAGTGGGCGGAGCCGAAATATGGCGCATCGCCGGGACCGGATATCTATCCGGAACCCCGAAGAAGGCGTCCGAAGACTGGCCTTCGGAGTGGTTCTATATGGAAGACGCCCCGCCTCCTAGAGTTTAGCAGCGCTCCTCTGAAGAAACGCCCGAGTTGGCGCCCGCGGAGCCGTCAACGGGAAGATGATAGGAGCGTCCACTATCTGATGGGCCGGATACGGTTACTGGCCCATTCCGGATTAACCATGATTGGAGTCATGGCCACATGCATTATGCGAGGGGTGCAGCCGCTCCGATATAGGGGCCACCCCATGTGGAATTTCAACGGGGAGAATGACGCCACCCGTCATGGCCGCAAGGGGCCGGGATCGGCCGCCGATCTGGTGAAGATCCTGTCCGGCTTGTACAAGGGGGAGAAGGAGGACTTCCTCCGCACGAGTCCATTGAATGGATTCTCCATGAATAACCCTCGGAGCTGGGTAAGCGGACGTTTATATATCTGATCCGTGCTTTCAAAGATAAGTGTCTTACTTTATGATTTTGACGCAGGAACTGCGCCGGGATGTGGAGGGCATAGAAAGCCCGACTCCACAACCCGAGGACCGGGAAGATCCCTTGATCCAGCCGCCGGAGAAGATCCGGACATAACAGTGGAACTGATTGACGGGGTGTTCCACCAGCTCAGCATAGACAATGCTCTAGTCGCCATTACGGCTGACTACCCCAGTTTATCCCCGGCTTCCCAGGTGAGTACGACCGAAGTCCTGACACCGTTACCTTTTTAATGCTTATTTCTGACCACCGTGCACCAACGGTGCTTCGCAGGAGGTGCCTTTACGGCAGGAAGCCGAGCCCGCGGCGACCGACCAACCAAGGTCAGTGCGGCCCAGCAGGCGGAAGAGGAGTGCGGCGCGAATCGAAACGTCGCCGCAAAGGTATGGCGCACCATTGTCTTTTAAGGGAAAGACTCCTGGGAGGTATATTAATGCTCGTGATTCTTCCAGGAGAAAGAGCGCTCGTCGGACCGAGTCCGAAGAGGATGCCAACCAAGCCTCCGCCAGCCAAGCTCCAACGCCTGGTCCGGAGAGGGAGGCGAGCGCAAGGTGCGAGCCGGATGCTCCTCCAACGGATGATGCCGACAGGTTGTCCGCCACCAGGTCTGAGGTGGAGAGCGCCATGAATCACAGGCGCCGTCGGACAGTTCTTCGTGACGCGTGTTTCTCCCCAGAGGCGTTGAATGCCTTTAATGCGGGAGACGCGCACCTCTGTGCTGCTCAAGATGGTTTATCCAGAGCCACGGAGCAGTATGTAAAAGACATACGGGTGAGGAATTTTTATAGTTATATATGCCAGTATCCCCCGAGACTTAAAATAGTTAAACTAACTGATTTAAGGATCATTTGTCATGCAGGACCTAACAGAGAAGAATACCCACCTGTCCTAGGAGCTTCAAGAATGCAAGGCCCAACTTGAGGCCGCACTAGCCGCTGCTGGGGGAGCCACAGAGACCCCCTCTGGTAATTCATATTTCGAAAAGAGAAATAGTTTATGAAGTGCGGTGTGTGTATAATCTGACAATAATACTGCAGAGGGTGCCGGACTAGATCTGGACAAGCAACATCTGCTGCGCCAGCTGAAGGCCGGCGAGAAGGTGCTTATGAGGGTGCAGCAGGAGAGGAACAAACTCCAAGATGCCAATACCCAGCTGGGTGAAGAACTAAAAGATGTTCGGGTCCAGCTGTCTAACTCCGTAAAGGAGAATCGGCGGCTTCGTCGTGGCATTTATAGTAAGTGCTTGAGCAAACTCTTTTGAAAAGAAGAGTTCGGCGAGGAAATCGATTGACAGAAATATGTCTGTAGGTGTGCTCACGGGTCGTCCGGCGGAGGAGATGCCTGGTTCCACGGGAGACCCTCTTCCCGAGCTGCTGCAACTGCATGAACGTGTTCGGCAGGTGATGAGCGGCGTCGTTCAGGCCTTATGGCCTTCCGTCTCCCTACCCGAGGGTCTTGGAGGGCTTGCTGAGAAGCTTCAGGGAGTACGGCGGCGTCTCCATCTATGGAAGATATCAGCCTGCCGTCAAGGCGCCAGGGAGGCCTGGGCCATGGTGAAGACGCGGTACCCGAAGGCTGATCCAAACCACATGGCCGAGGTCGGACCTGCGGGGCCCGATGGGAAGGAGATCCCTGTGAGCCTGATGTACGGCCAAGTAGAGTTGGCCGCGAAATATTCCCAACAGGACTGTAAATTAGACAGCCTGTTAGATGGGATCGAAGAGGAGTACAATTAGTCAGTTTGAAGATGTAATTTAAAATGACATGTAAAATGCCTTCTAGCTGGATTGTAGATCGTTTGTCTTTGCGGACCTTTTCGCTTCAACCTCGGGACCCAACAGTCCGGAGTGTGTCCGAATACCCTTACGGTTATAAAAAAACTGGGGCATGCATGGAGACAAGGCGTAGGGGTCATAAGTGTGCCCAACTAGCTATGTTATATTACATGGTTAGTAAGAAACATCTTCCAGGGAGAATAGTTCCGTTAGGGGTTCCTTTCCCTGGGAGGCATGCCCTAAAGTGCATGACCGGACTGCGAAAAGAGCAGAAAAAGCATCTAGGGGCAGATAAATAAATAAGTGATAAATCATATTTCAGGTCACCGACCGAATATTCCCTTAAGAACGCTAGTGTAACGCCCTCGATGCGGCTATATCTCCCACGTGTGGAAGCACGACTTAGAGGCATAACCGCATTGAAAGCAATGTCGCAAGTGAGGTAATCTTCGCACAACCCATGTAATACATAAGGGAAAAGATACATAGTTGGCTTACAGTCGCCACTTCACACAATACATAATTTAAGATCATACATCATTCAAATACACTCATAGACCGGCTACGGTCAAGTTCAAATGAAAAGAAGACAACCCCAAATGCTAGATCCCCGATCATCCCGACTGGGCACCTCTACTGATTATCTGGAAACGATACATAGTAACGACCAAGAGCCTCATAAAATTCCCACTTCAGCTCAGTTGCGCCATCTGCGCCAGTATCATCGGCACCTGCATCTGTTTTGGTAGAATCTGTGAGCCACGGGGACTCAGCAATCTCACACCCGCGAGATCAAGACTATTTAAGCTCATAGGTAGGAAAAGGTGTAATATGGTGGAGCTGCGGCAAGCACTAAGCATATATGGTGGCTAACATACGCAAATGAGAGCGAGAAGAGAAGCAACGCGTCGGTCGAGAAGCTAGAAGTGATCAAGAAGTGATCCTGAAGCTACTTACGTCAAGCATCACACAAACCGTGTTCACTTCCCGGACTCTGCCGAGAAGAGACCATCACGGCTACACACGCGGTTGATGCATTTTAAAGAGGTCAAGTGTCAAGTTATCTACAACCGGACATTAACAAATTCCCATCTGCCTCATAACCGCGGGCACGACTTTCGAAAGATTATATACCCTGCAGGGGTGTCCCAACTTAGCCCATCACAAGCTCTCACGGTCAACGAAGGAATAGACCTTCTCCCGGGAAGACCCGATCAGTCTCGGAATCCCGGTTCGCAAAACATTTTGACAATGGTAAAATAAGACCAGCAAGACCACCCGCTGTGCCGACAAATCCCAATAGGAGCTGCACATATCTCGTTCTCAGGGCACACCGGATAAGCTAAGCATACAGGTACCGACGAATCCAAGTTGCCAAGGAATGGTCCCGCACGTTGCTCTAGTTTGGACCAACACTCGGAGGAGCACTGGCCCGGGGGGGTAATAAAGATGACCCTTGGGCTCGCGAAAACCCAAGGGAAAGGGCTTAGGTGGCAAATGGTAAAACCAAGGTTGGGCCTTGCTGGAGGAGTTTTATTCAAAGCGAACTGTTAAGGGGGTCCCATAAATCACCCAACCGTGTAAGGAACGCAAAATCAAGGAACATAACACCGGTATCACAGAAACTAGGGCGGCAAGAGTGGAACAAGTCACCAGGCATAAGGCCGAGCCTTCCACCCTTTACCAAGTATATAAGGTGCATTAATTTAAACGGGAGATATTGTGATATCCCAAAGTATCCATGTTCCGACCTGGAACAAACTTCATCTTCACCTGCAACTAACAACGCTATAAGAGGGACTGAGCAAAAGCGGTGACATAGCCAGACAAAGGGTTTGCTAGGATAGGATGGTTAGAGGTTTAACATGGCAATAGGTAGGCATGGTGAACAAAGGCAGGTAGGGCTAACATAGCGAAAGAGCGAGTACTAGCAAGCAAAGATAGTAATGATTTTGAAGGTATGATCATCTTGCCTGCAAGGTTCTCAGAGTTGTCGAAGGCTGGATCCTCGGAAGCGTATTTAACGGGTTCCTCGTGCACGTACTCGTCTCCCAGATCTATCCAAAGCAAGAACACAAGAAAAGGAACCACGATAAATCATTGTGCAATGCCCAAACAACATGAGGCAAAACATGTCATGATATGCGAGATGTGATATGCAATGCATATGCGTGCTTCGGAAGGAAAGATGATGAACAAGGCATCAACTTGGCAAACCAAGTATGCCGCTGGAAAGATGAGATGATTTCGGTTGAAATCGATATAAAGATCACCGGGAACGGATGCACGGTTTGCAAATGGCAAGCAAGACATGACACAAAGCTGCATTTAACAACGCGATGCTACTTAGCATGCAATAAGAAACTATGCTACAGCACCCCAACATGAAAACAAAGCATATGGCAGTGATCTACAGGAGATGCTTTACAAAAGAGGAACACTGAGCTACGGCTAATTCACATCATAACAGGTTCAAACAAGCCTGGAGAAAGTGCAAAAAATTATCAGGTTGGACATGGCATAAACAGCAGCACGAAGCAATGTTCAGAGCAGGTTATCAACATGCTACAGGAACTTATAATAGCAAAATAAGACATGGCATGAATCTACTCAAAGCATAGATCAAAAGTCCCTTACTGACCATAAGCCAAAAAGGACTAGAAAATACGATGGCACCCACGTAAACATAGCAAGTTTCGTTAACAGATTTCAGCAAACAAAGCATGGCATTGAAATAATTATGAAGACACCTTCACGAGCTCGATGCACTCACTACAGATCTCCTCATGATAAACTAAGCATACATCCATCAAGAAGACATGTCATAGAAGCTATACATGGCAAGAAACAACATCATAGCATATCCGGATCAACTACAACAACCTCGGCCAAATTGAATAACATGTAAACAATCTGCCAGGAAACAGTTTGAAGCAAAAGTAGAGCACGAAAATGACATTCTAGACTACTCCATAATTGCAACCAGGACCATGGATGGATAGAGAAAAACCATGTTTTCAAAACACCCTTACTGAAGTATCTCAAATTATGCATGGATTTCTCTGTAGCAACATGTTTACATGGCAATAAAATTACAGCAGAACAGGAACTAAAATCAGCGTTAACACGAAGCCTAGTTTGCATGCTTGTGCTAGTCACCACATTGATCACAAAAATACATGGTAAGCACCTCTGTAAAGAAGACATAGCCTAGTTCAAAACACATTTAGGGACCAAGTCCATAGGATGCACACATCAATCATGGCAAAAATGACAAAAGAGCTCGTGCTGATAAGATTCTGAAACTAACAATATGAAGCCCTCTTCCAACAGCATTTCGGGCACC
Organism: Triticum aestivum; assembly: GCF_018294505.1. Classification (NCBI taxonomy): domain Eukaryota; kingdom Viridiplantae; phylum Streptophyta; class Magnoliopsida; order Poales; family Poaceae; genus Triticum; species Triticum aestivum. The sequence continues at coordinate 373,721,375 of NC_057804.1, read as the reverse complement.
AAGATGGGCTCAAATGTAAATGATGCAATGGAATGAAATGACGTACTCATCGAGGCGAATAATTTGACATATTACACGCACGAAACGGAGCTACGGATGCGAAGATGTGATGCGATGAAGATGCAATAAAATAATCACAGAATAAGGACAGACGAAAAACGGGGGGGGGGGGGGGGAAGTCAACCCTAGCAGATCGGATCGGATCCGGCCGCGAGCTTCGAGGTTGCCGGAGTTGACGGCGACGGCGGCCGGAGTAGGAGGGAGATGGCGGAGGAGGAGGCGGCCGGAGTCGAGGTGGGGGCGGCGCCGGGCAGAGGAGGCGGCGCGCGGGCGGCGGCGGCTCCGGGCGCCTCGGGCGGTGGGGTGACGGCGGCGGCGCGGGACCGCGGCGGTTTTGGGACTCGGCGGCGGGGCGGGACCGCGGCGGCGGAGGGACTCGGCGGCGGGGCGGCGCGGCCGGGCGCGGCGGCGCGCTGGGGAGCACGGCGGCGGGCGGCGAACTGGCCGCGGGGGCCCCGTACGGGCCTCGCGGGCCGGCGGCGCGGGGGCGCGGCGGAGGCCACGTGGCGGCCGCGGATTGGCTGCGGGCGCGGCGGCGGACGCGTCCGGCGCCGTCTGGACGTGTCCGGCGCGGGGAGAGGAGCGGGGAGCTAGGGTTAGGGTGGTTTTGACCCGGAATTTCGGGGGAGAGGGTGTTTTTATAGGTAGAAGGAGCTAGGAAGCTCCAAATTAGGTGCGGTTTTCGCCCACACGATCGTGATCCGACAACAGAGAGCATGGAAGTGACTTAGATGGGTTATTGGGCTGTTTTGGAGGGGTGTTGGGCTGCAACTTAAAAGAGGCCTTTGCGGATATGCAGATAACCGTTGGAGTACCAAACGAGCTCCAAATGACCCGAAACTTGACAGGTGGTCTACCGGTGCTATACCAGGGCCACTTGGCAAGGCTCGGTCCATTCCGAGAATGTTCAACACCCGCACATGAAAAGGAGACAAGAGGGGTGCGCCGATGCATGTGGGAGTGTCGGATTGCGAAACGGACAACGGGGAAAATGCTCGGATGCATGAGACGAACACGTATGCAAATGAGATGCACATGATGACATGATATGATATGCATGACATGAATAAAATGCAAAGACAAAAGACAAACCCAACCACGGAGGGAATATCATATCACATAGCCGAAAATGGCAAGAGTTGGAGTTACAAAGATGGAAAGTTACATCCGGGGTGTTACAGCTAGCCTTCGGCTTCACCCAGTCTGAGGTACACATCCGGCTGACCCGGCAGTAACAACCGCAGAGGTGCTCCCTTTACCTCCTAGCCGAACAAACGGGAACGTAGGGGTAAGCACAGGAGCCAGGCAACCAGGCTTGGCCAAAACTTAAGTCATATCGATGCATATAATGGTGAGTAAAAGGTACATGCGGAAGTATGACACATGTGTTGGGCATGGAGCCCATATAAATAAGCTTCTGTTAAAGAAGCCTCCAGGTATAACGAGTGCGAGTAGCACATCGAGTGAGTGCGAACAAAGCGCAGATCAGACCTCAAGAGGCTTGTACTGAAAGAGGGAGGGAAAAGGAGGGAAAACAAAGACAGCGAAAAAATATGAAAGGTGGACGGAGGAAGGAGACGAACTCTGAGTCCGGCGCTAGGCGTAGAATCTTCGGAGATGGGTTGCGTTCCATGGGTTTGGCTCGAGTCGGTTGTTTGATGCGTTGCATAGACGGTATGCACCGCCGGTAAGGACTTGGTCGATGATGAAGGGACCTTCCCACTTGGGCTTAAGTTTGTCCTTTTTCTTGTCCGGCAGGCGTAGAACTAGCTCGCCAACGTTGTAAGTTTTGGCCCGTACTTCTCTGCTTTGATATCTTCGAGCCTGCTGCTGATAGAATGCGGAACGGGATTTTGCCACGTCGCACTCCTCCTCTAAGGCATCCAAACTGTCCTGCCGAACCAACTCGGCCTCTCTTTCTTCGTACATACGCACTCGAGGTGAGTCATGAATTATATCGCAGGGTGAAACTGCCTCGGCGCCGTATACCACAAAAAATGGTGTGAATCCGGTAGTGCGGTTTGGCGTGGTCCGCAACCCCCAGAGTACGGAGTCGAGCTCCTCTACCCAGTGCGTGTTAGATTCCGTGAGGGACCGCACTAATCTGGTTTTAATGCCGCTCATGATTAGACCATTTGCTCGTTCCACTTGACCGTTAGTTTGAGGGTGGTAGACTGAAGCGTAGTCGAGCTTGATGCCCATGTTTTTGCACCAGAGTTTAACCTCGTCGCCCGTGAAATTCATGTCGTTATCAGTGATGATGCTGTGGGGGACGCCAAAACGGTGTACTACCCCGGATATGAAGTCTATCACAGGTCCGTATTCTGCCATTTTAACCGGCTTGGCCTCTATCCATTTGGTGAATTTGTCCACCATGACCAATAAGTATTTGTGCTTGTGGGTTCCCCCTTTAAGGGGTCCAACCATGTCAAGCCCCCAGACCGCGAACAGCCAAGTGATGGGTATAGTTTTGAGGGCGGTGGGTGGCATGTGGCTTTGATTAGCAAAGAGCTGGCAACCAACGCATCGTTGGACTAAGTCCTGAGCATCTGCCCGGGCTGTCGGCCAATAAAATCCTGTATGAAAGGCCTTGCCTACAAGGGCCCGGGCCGCAGCGTGGTGCCGGCCGAGTCCGGCGTGAATGTCAGCCAGGAGATTTCTCCCTTCCTCTTCAGAGATACACCTTTGAAGGACTCCGGTTGTGCTTTTCTTATAAAGTTCTCCCTCATGGACCTTGTAGGCTTTAGATCGCCAAACTATGCAGCGGGCCTCATTTTGGTCTTCAGGAAGTTCCTGCCTGATTAAGTAGGCTAGGAATGGTTCCGTCCACGGGGCAATTACTGCCATTATTTCGTGGGCTGAAGGTGTTATTTCATTGGATGAGCCACCGATTGTGTCAGAATGTTCTGTGTTGGGTGGTGCAGTTGGTTCCGGGTTGTTATTTCCGGACTCCTCTTCCCATAATACAGATGGCTTAAAGAGCCGTTCCAGGAAGATGTTTGGAGGGACAGCGTCGCGTTTTGCGCCGATGCGTGCCAACACGTCTGCTGCCTGGTTATTATCCCGGGCTACATGGTGGAATTCGAGTCCTTCGAACCGGGCTGACATTTTTAGGACGGCGTTACGGTAGGCTGCCATTTTCGGATCCTTGGCGTCAAAGTCTCCATTTACTTGGGATATTGCGAGGTTTGAATCCCCGCGCACCTCTAGGCGTTGAATACCCATGGAGATTGCCATCCGGAGGCCATGTAGAAGGGCCTCGTATTCGGCTGCATTGTTGGAGTCCGTGTACATTATTTGAAGTACGTATTGGACTGTGTCTCCGGTTGGGGACGTCAAGACGACGCCAGCCCCCAAGCCAGCCAACATTTTGGAGCCGTCGAAATGCATGATCCAATTGGAGTATGCGCCGTACTCTTTAGGGAGTTCGGCTTCGGTCCATTCGGCGATGAAGTCAGCCAAAACTTGCGACTTTATAGCTCGCCGTGGTTTTTAGGTTATGTCAGATGGTAAGATCTCAATGGCCCATTTTGCAATCCTGCCCGTCGCGTCGCGATTATTTATAATATCATTGAGACGTACTTCGGAGGCCACCGTTATGGAACACTCTTGAAAGTAGTGTCGCAGCTTCCGGGATGCCATGAACACCGCATACGCTATCTTTTGATAATGTGGGTACCGGGACTTGCATGGAGTTAAGACAGTGGATATGTAGTACACTGGTTTTTGAAGAGGGAATTTTTGTCCTTCTGTTTCTCGTTCGACAACGGGTACGACGCTGACAACTTGATGTGTTGCCGCGATATATAATAACATAGGTTCGCCCAAGTTGGGCACGGCCAGGACCGGATTTGTTGCCAATATGGCCTTAATTTCTTCGAGTCCGGCCATGGCAGCATCCGTCCATTCAAAGTGTTCGGTGCGCCGGAGGAGGCGATAGAGGGGCAGCGCCTTTTCTCCCAAACGGGAGATGAAGCGGCTTAGAGCCGCCACGCATCCCGTCAATTTTTGTATTTGTTTGAGGTCTTTTGGGATATCCAATTGTGACAGAGCTCGGATCTTGGCTGGGTTTGCTTCAATTCCTCTACCGGATACAATGAAGCCCAAGAGCTTTCCGGCTGGTACGCCGAAAACACATTTTTCCGGGTTGAGCTTAATGTCGTATGCTCGGAGGTTGTCGAATGTAAGCCTCAAATCATCTATTAGAGTTTCGACGTGTTTGGTCTTAACGACCACATCGTCTACGTACGCCTCCACTGTTTTGCCTATCTGGGTGGCCAGACATGTCTGAATCATGCGCTGATATGTTGCGCCGGCGTTTTTGAGTCCGAAGGGCATTGTGTTGAAGCAGAATGGTCCGTACGGAGTAATGAATGCCGTTGCGGCCTGGTCTTTTTCCGCCATCTTGATTTGATGGTATCCGGAGTATGTGTCGAGGAAGCACAATGAATCGTGCCCTGCGGTGGCGTCGATGATTTGGTCGATGCGAGGGAGAGGGAAAGGGTCCTTTGGGCAGGCCTTGTTAAGGTCTTTGAAATCGACACAAAGGCGCCAGGATTTGTCCTTTTTTGGTACCATTACCAGGTTGGCTAGCCAGTCCGGATGTTTTATATCTCTGATGAATCCGGCTTCTAAGAGTTTGGCTAGCTCCTCTCCCATTGCTTGTCTTTTGGGTTCGGAAAATCGCCGAAGAGCCTGTTTGACTGGCTTGAATCCTTTTAGGATATTTAGGCTGTGTTCTGCCAGCCTGCGTGGGATTCCTGGCATGTCTGAAGGGTGCCAGGCAAAAATGTCCCAATTTTCCCGAAGGAATTCTCGTAGTGCGGCTTCTACATCAGGATTTAATTGTGCCCCAATGGAGGCCGTCTTTGTAGGGTCCGTTGGATGGACCTGGAATTTGACTATTTCGTCTGCTGGTTTAAAAGAGGTGGACTTAGACCTCTTATCGAGTATCACATCGTCCCTATCCACCATGGAGCGCAGCGCAGTGAGTTCCTCTGCCGCTAGGGCTTCGGATAATGCCTCTAGGGCCAGTGCGGCTGTCTTATTTTCAGCGCGGAGTGCTATATCTGGATCACTGACAAGAGTGATTATTCCATTGGGCCCGGGCATTTTGAGCTTCATGTACCCGTAATGGGGTATAGCTTGGAAGATTGTGAATGCCTCTCGCCCTAACAAGGCGTGATATCCGCTGCCGAATGGGGCCACTTGGAACGTGACCTCTTCGGACCTGTAATTGTCCGGCGAGCCGAACACTACGTCTAGTGTGATTTTTCCTGTGCAGCGTACTTCTCGACTAGGGATTATTCCTCTGAAGGTTGTGCTGCTTCGCTCAATGCGGCTCCAGTCAATTTCCATTTTTTGGAGGGTTTCCTCGTAGATGAGGTTTAATCCGCTGCCGCCATCCATGAGTACCTTGGTAAGACGAAAGCCGTCCACTATCGGACTGAGGACCAATGCGGCTGGTGCTCGAGCTGTTCGGAATTTAGGTTCGTCGCTGGCATTGAAGGTGATAGCCGTGTCGCTCCATGGATTTGTTGTTGCTACTTGGTAGACTTCGGCGAGGCTGCGGATTGTTCGTTTCCGCATGTTATTTGATGCGAAAGTCTCGAAGACTGTTAATACCGTACTGGTACTGTTGGGCTGGTTGCCCGGGGCTAGAAAGCCTTCGCCACTTTTGGCCACCTGCCGTAGTATCCAACATGCTCGAAGGCTATGTGTTGGAGTGGCGCCCTCCGTACTGTGGATTTTACAGGGTCCGTTGAGCCATCCCTCCAGTACGGTTCCGTGCCCTTTAGGGGTTTTTGCTTTTTGGTTTTTAACCCAGGTGCTTGAGTATGACGCACCCTTTTATTTCGAACTAGGGTTGTATTCAGGGTCGGATTGTCCCAAAACCTGGTTTCGGTTTTCCAGGCACTCTCCATCGCACAGTATTTATGTACTATGGTCGCCAGATCGGTGAAGCGTGTAACTTCGCGACGACTTATGGCGTTCATGATTCCCTTGTCCGTGCAATTGTTGCAGAAAATTGAGATTGCGCTTTCCTCACGGCAGTCTTTTATCCTGTCCATGACCAGGAGGAATCTGGCCCAGTAGTGATGTACTGTTTCATCGGGCTCTTGCCGTATTTGAGATAGATCGCTTATGTTTGGGTGGGCGGGCGGAATTAAATTCGGAACCCCGCCCGATCTGAGGCTCAAAGGCCGAGAAGTTTCCGGATTTGGAAGCTTGGGTTGCTGGATGTTATCCAACAAATCTGGTCCGATGCCTGACTTTAGGTTCAGTACTTGATTGACATCCGTCCCTCCGCGGGAATCCGGCATGAAGGGATCGGGAATCCGGACATAACTGGTCTTTAACATAGAGGAAGAGTCGCCGCGTTGTTCCTCTACCACGACAACGTGGTGGGTAACCTGGGGAGAATTAATTTCTCTCAGATCGGTTTTAAGCCCAATCTGATTGTAGTCCGTGGCGACTCCCAGGGTGGCGATGTGATCCAAGAGCTCATTTACGGAGGAGAGCTCCATCGGATCTAGCTGCTCGGCGAATTCCGAGTTGACGTGAAGATCGCTTTTGATGACTCGAGAGGTCATTGTCGGAGCGGCGGCCGAACAGGCGGTCATAAGAAAACCGCCTAGCCGGATAGTTTGGCCGGGGCCAAAGCTCCCTTGACGACGGCGCCGTCTTTAAAGACGGGAAAAGGCATCCCTCCTGATTGCGACGGCACAGAGGAACTCTCAATGAAAGCACCAATGTCGGTGTCAAAACCGGCGGATCTCGGGTAGGGGGTCCCGAACTGTGCGTCTAGGCGGATGGTAACAGGAGACAAGGGACACGATGTTTTACCCAGGTTCGGGCCCTCTTGATGGAGGTAAAACCCTACGTCCTGCTTGATTGATATTGATGATGTGGGTATTACAAGAGTAGATCTACCACGAGATCAAGGAGGCTAAACCCTAGAAGCTAGCCTATGGTATGATTGTTGTTCGTCCTACGGACTAAAGCCATCCGGTTTATATAGACACCGGAGAGGGCTAGGGTTACACAGAGTCGGTTACAATGGTAGGAGATCTACATATCCGTATCGCCAAGCTTGTCTTCCACGCCAAGGAAAGTCCCATCCGGACACGGGACGAAGTCTTCAATCTTGTATCTTCATAGTCTTGGAGTACGGCCGATGATGATAGTTCGGCTATCCGGACACCCCCTAGTCCAGGACTCCCTCAGGGCCCATGAGGTGACGACAAGGATGGGGGCGTGCCCTAGGGAGGCACGCCCTCCACCCTTGTGGTGGCCTCGGGACTCCTCTCCGATATCTTTTCCTTCCAGTATTTTTTATATTTTCCAAAAATATTCTCCGTAAATTTTTAGGTCAATTGGACTCCGTTTGATATTCCTTTTCTGCAAAACTCAAAACAAGGAAAAGCAGAAACTGGCATTGGGCTCTAGGTTAATAGGTTAGTCCCAAAAACCATATAAATAGCATATAAAACATCCAAGATAGATAATATAATTGCATGGAACAATAAAAAATTATAGATACGTTGGAGATGTATCAAGCATCCCCAAGCTTAATTCCTGCTCGTCCTCGAATAGGTAAATGATAAAAACAGAATTTTTTTATGTCGAATGCTATCAAGTGCACAAGTTTGATCAATGATAATTTCAATCACTTTTTCTAGCATCATTATATATCATAACAGTAGCTCATATCATAAGCTTCTCATGATCAAGTAACAAGCTATTCTCATCTTAAAGCATAAACCATAAACTTTCCTGAAAACTAAAGATGTCAGTGTATAGAAGTTGGGGTTCTACTTTGCACCCCTCTACCTGTGCACGGGCAGTTAGAGCCACGCCCATGGTCACACTTGGCAAGGCAAGGGAAAGAGGCCGAAGCGAGCAGATGGTCAGAGCTACGCCAAGACAGAGACATGAAGAGCAAGAGGCGAGGTGGGTTCCCCCGGCAAGACCCATGCCGGGGCGGCCTCCACGGCGCTGGCAAGGACCTTGCCAGGGCAGCTTGCCCAACCACAATGGAGTGCGCCACCTGTGACGCCCCCGATTCAATCGTACACTAATCATGCACGCAAACGTGTATGATCAAGATCAGGGACTCACGGGAAGATATCACAACACAACTCTAAAAGTAAAACAAGTCATATAAGCATCATATTACAAGCCACGGGCCTCGAGGACTCGAATACAAGTGCTCGACATAAACAAGTCAGTGGAAGCAACAATATCTGAGTACAGACATAAGTTAAACAAGTTTGCCTTAAGAAGGCTAGCACAAACTGGGATACAGATCGAAAGAGGCACAGGCCTCCTGCCTGGGATCCTCCTAACTACTCCTGGTCGTCGTCCGCGGCCTGCACGTAATAGTAGGCACCTCTAGTGTAGTAGGATCGTCATCGATGGTGGCGTCTGGCTCCTGGGCTCCGGCATCTGGTTGCGACAATCAGGTAGAAAGGAAAGGGGGAAAAGAGGGAGAAAAGCAACTGTGAGTACTCATCCAAAGTACTCGCAAGCAAGGAGCTACACTACATATGCATGGGTATATGTGTAAAGGGCCATATCGGTGGACTGGACTGCAGAATGCCAGAATAAGAGGGGAATAGCTAATCCTGTCGAAGACTATGCTTCTGGCAGCCTTCGTCTTGCAACATGTAGAAGAGAGTAGACTGAAGTCCTCCAAGTAGCATCGCATAGAATACTCCTACCCGACGGTCCTCCCCTCGTCGCCCTGTGGAAAAGCGATCACCGGGTTGTCTGTGGAACTTGTCTGGGTGTGTTTTATTAAGTATCCGGTTCTAGTTGTCATAAGGTCAAGGTACAACTCTAGGTCGTCCTTTTACCGAGGGACACGGCTATTCGAATAGATAAACTTCCCTACAGGGGTGCAACACATAACCCAACATGCTCGATCCCATTTGGCCGGACACACTTTCCTGGGTCATGCCCGGCCTCGGAAGATCAACACGTCGCAGCCCCACCTAGGCACAACAGAGAGGTCAGCACGCCGGTCTAAATCCTATGCGCGCAGGGGTCTGGGCCCATCGCCCATTGCACACCTGCACGTTGCAAGGGCAGCCGAAAGCAGACCTAGCCTCCCTAATACAAGAGCAGGCGTTCCAGTCCAATCAGGTGCGCACCGCTCCGTCGCTGACGTCAAGAAGGCTTCGGCTGATACCACGATGTCGAGTGCCCATATCTTTCCCACGTAGTTGGTTAGTGCGTATAGGCCAGTGGCCAGACTCAGATCAAATACCAAGATCTCGTTAAGCGTGTTTTATGAAGTAACCGCGAACGCCGACTAGGGCCAGGCCCACCTCTCGCCTAGGTGGTCTCAACCTGCCCTGTCGCTCCGCCACAAAGATCCACACAGAGGGCCATCAGGACAAAGGTCCTTTCAGCACCCAATCCGTGAATCACTTGCTGGTACTCTTCGAGCCGACCTGACTTTAGTCACCATCTGTAGTAAGTATATATGTATAGTATATACCCGTGATCACCTCCCAAGTGATCACGGCCCGATAGTATGGCAAGGTAGAGCGACAAGAATTTAGGGCCACATATGATAAACTAGCATCCTATACTAAGTATTTAGGATTGTAGGTAAGGTATCAACAGATGTAGCAACAATGTCAGGCTATGCATCAGAATAGGATTAACGGAAAGCAGTAACATGTTATGCTACTCTAATGCAAGCAGTATAGAGGAGAATAGGCGATATCTGGAGATCAAGGGGGGGCTTGCCTGGTTGCTCTGGCAAGAAGGAGGGGTCGTCAACTCAGTAGTCGAACTGGGCAGCAGCAGCGTCGGTCTCGTAGTCTACCGGAGAGAAGAGGGGGAAGAAACAGTAAATACAATGCAAACATAAGCATGACGATGCATGACATGACAATGAGCGGTGTTAGGTGTGCCCTAACGCGGTAGTAGGTGATACCGACGAAAGGGGGGAACATCCGGGAAAGTATCCCCGGTGTTTCACATTTTCGTACAGGTGATCCGGAGGGGGAAAGTTGCGTGTTTGATATGTTAGGGATGTGTGGCGGATTAACGGGCTGCGTATCCGGATTCGTCTCGTCGTTCTGAGCAACTTTCATGTAGAAAGTATTTTCATCCGAGTTACGGATTATTTTATATGATTTTCTAGTTTTAAACAATTTCTAAATTATTTTAATTCGAAAATTAAATGTTAAATTGCTAAGGGTACACAAAAGTGTACCCACAAATGGGCTTGTGTGGCTGACCAGTGGGCCCAGTTGACTTGCTCAACTACCTAGTCAGCAGAGGCTGACTGGTGGGGCCAGTCAAAGTCAACATCCCAGTCAGCATTGACCGTTGACTGGTCAATTTGACCAGTGGGTCCCCATGGTCATAGGCATAGGATAATTAATAGTAATTAATTAGGGTAATCTATTATTAAGTTAATTTAAACATGATTAAATAAGTTAATTAATTAATTAATTAATTAATTATTTTATTTTTCTAATTATATATTATTATTTTTTCTTTTTCTTTATGCTAAAACATTTAGGGGCGGGGCCCCACTCGTCATCGGCCCCAGGGGCCTAAGCGGGTTTAGTCCAGCGGGTGCGGGCGCACCCGAGCGAGCGCTCGCCCGCAGGGCGGGACGAGGACGCCAGGGCACCGACGGCGGGGCTCGCTGGCGCGGCCAGCCGGGGCCACGGCGGGCGTAGGCGAGTGGTGGCGCCGGTGTGGCCATTGGCGCGCGGGCGGGCGCGATGGCGCAGCCACGGGAGGAGGAGATGGCGGGGATGAGGCGCGCCGAGGCACGGGCCATGGGGTGCCGGCCGGAGTAGGACGCGGGTGGGAGGCCGGACTGGCCAGAGTGGCGCGGTGGGGCGGCCCAGCCAAGGGGATGCAGGCGCAACGGCGGCCAGTGACTGGAGTGGCCACGGACGGCAGTGGCAGCCGCAGTAGTGGATGGCTATGGGCGTGTGCAGAGGAGGCGGAGGCCGAGCGGGACGGACCCGAGCGACGACCAGCGAGGGGGCCGCGGCGAGGCCGGCCGCGAGGTGCGGTGACCAGGGGCCGTTGGGGTCGGGCGTGGCGGACATGGGACAGAGGGAGAGACGGGGGAGGGTGAGGCCATGGCCAAGGTGGCCGGAGCAGGGGAGATGTCGGGAGCCGGAGGGCAGGGAGGTGGTCGCGGGGCGCGGCCCGGACGCATCGTAGGAGGGAGAGGAGGTCGGGGGCGCGGTCGCGGGCGCGACCAGGGGCGAGCCCGGGCGCGGCCAAAGGCGCGGCCAGCGGGCGCGAGGGGCACGGTGAGCACGGGGGGCGAGGGAGAGGATAGGAGAGGGGGGAGGCCCGGGGCCTCATCGGGGTTCGCAGGGTCAAGGCAGCGGTGCTCGAGGTGGGGGATGGGGACGACGTGCGTAGGGGGAGGTAGGCCGGCGGGGTGGAGGAAGCAGTCCGGCGGGGGGGAGCTCCGGGCGCCGGCGTCGGCGTCGACATGCAGGGGCGAGGGGATCGGGGGTCCTCCCGATCCAGATCCAGATCGAAGGGGGGAGTGGGGGAGCGAGTGGGCGACGGGGGTTACGGCTAGGGTTTCGGGGGGTTATGGAGAGGGAGTGGGCCTTGGCCTAGTTGGGCAGGCCAGCTGGGCCGGAGGCCAGTGAGGTGGTGCTTTTCCTTTTGTTTTAATTTTCATTTTATCTTTTTATTTATTTGCTTTTCTGTTTATTTCATTTTAAAATATTTTAGTTTTGTAAAACATATAGTTAGTACCTACATTAGTAACATTGATTATACCACTGCCACAATTAACTTGGCACCTAGAATATAATAGTTGTAATCGTTTATCATTTTAAAAGCATTTAATTAATTGTTTCGTTTTGCTACTATTTAAATCCATTTAGTTCATTTAAGCATTTTATAAAAGGTTGATTTCTCCACCATATGTACTCAAGGTTTATTTGAGACAACCCGAACATTTTAGTTTTAATTTTTGAAAACTTTTGTTGTTTGCCTGATTTTTAAATTGAATTTGAATCGGTTATGAACTAATGCGAGATTAGCCACAGTAATCGAGGTGACGTGGCATCATTAGCGGAGGGTTCCTGTAGCCTAATTATCCGGGCATCACAATTCTCCTCCACTACAAGAAATCTCGTCTCGAGATTTAAGAGGTAGTGAAAGGGGGAAAGGTTTGGTAAAGAATCTAGCGGGTCTTCTCATTCTGGCTTGCTCTTCTCGAAGAGGCTGGTCCAATACATTGATGTCTTCATTTCTCTGCTTCAGGTCATCATGATGAAGTCGGCATCCTTTCTTCGGGAACTCCATCGTATTTATGAAAGAATAAAGGGTGGGCATTCCGGTAGAACAGATCTCTGCAAGGTCGACTATGTGGTCAATAACATCGAGAAAGGTAGCGGAAGTAACTCTCGAATTGAAACTTAAGAAAATATCGAGAGCAAAGTAAGGAGGTATCATGGGAAGTTTCGAATGGGCAGGCAATCGTTCGATGCCTGAAACAAGGCGTGAAAGGGGTCCAAAGCAAAGGGAATAAGTATTGTGTCTGATACCAGAATTGATGATCTCTCGGAAGGTGGCTCGTGAACCACATACGAGGCCAAGTGCGAGGAACAACCTTAAGAACAGGGGGTGTATAGGAGAGTCAGGTTTCGATCCTGTGGAACTGTGGGTTATGGGCCCCCCATGTGGGTTAAAAGTAGGAAGGTGGTGATGTCTTGCACGATCATGCAAGTAAGGCATGTCAGAGGATAGCCTGTCAGTTATGTTGGCAACAACATTGATACCAAGGGCGAGGGACGAAGAGAACCATTCTCCTGCTCGTTGAACAAGGCGGACCAATAGGCAAAGTTCTCATCCATCGGTGGTTACTGGAATGTCATCAACAATAGTAACAGGGTCTTACCGACACAATTGTACACCTAGGTGTTTACATAAGCAGAAGAATATTACTGCTTAGATCATATAGATCACAGTAAGGGTTTAAACAAACCAATGGAAAGGGAAAAGTGTCTATCAGATTTAATCAGAACCATGGAAAGAAAAATGTGTTTAAACACATATTTCGGGGGTATATCCTTTCCAAGGACAAGGAGAGCATGATATCCATGACAGGATATAACGTAGAAAACCATTTAGGTAAGGGGAAAGGAAGTTCATGACATTACTCAAACAACGGTGTTTGAATAATTGATAAGGAAATTTAGCAGGGTGCTTCAAATGTTCTTATCGACGATCAGAGTACCATAAACACGCTTTGAGATAGCATTGATATGGTCATCAAGTAAGGGTCGGAATTTGGATGCACAAAGGATCCATCAGGAATAATTTATAGAATAAGTCTTACAATTTCCTCATGGAAGAATCACTAACCTCGTTGAAAAGGGAACTATAACAATAGGTCCTACGGCCAGTTGTACTAGGTAGGACATCATCTTACCGGGTCATATAAAAGACCAATGTTATAACTCTTGGAAATATATTCCAACCATCATATCTGACCGAGGTTCAGATTCGATTGGCGTCAGGATACCTCGGACTTAGGATGCCTGAGAAAAAAAAGGCGCAACTTAATTTGATGAGATGGCATTGCAAGATTCTCGAGAAATGAACTATGGATGCAAGTTTCGAAACAAGAGTTCATCAATAAGCCAAGGAGAGAACGGGGAGGTGGCTGATGGGCTCAGCGACATAGCATCGAGATTTCCAAAAAGATGGATTTCCACAATCATGTGAACAAGGAGATAACGTTTGTCAGATCGAATGGTATAATGGTGTATGCTCGAGCAAAACATACACAATTTTAACATTAGTTGAAAGATACACCCTAATTATTGGTTTAGGTAGCATGATCAATGTTAGAATGGTGACGATTAATCAATAGACTTAGAATGAAACTATAGACCAATAACTTCAAGGCAATAGGGTTGCTAGAAGTTTAGAATTTACACATCACAGACCATTTGTCGGTATTCTGGTTAGAAACAACATGGGGACCAAGATAAGAATGGTGATGGTAATAAGTATCACTTGTATCAAGAATTCATAAGGGTGGTTAATTTCTCGTAACATTCTTGACATAAAATACGATAGTGCTCCATGGTAGGACATAAGCTGGATATCAAGGAGCTCCATAACATGAACAAGTATGTGTTGGAGGGAAGGCAATAAAGTTGTCGACGATACCACAAACCATCGAGGGGGCAAGCATGGAATTTTTCATCAGGAACTCAATGTATGTCTCGGAGGACGTTAAAATGCTAACGTTGATCACGACACATTTATCAAGGGGTTTCAAGAAGATGTAATCGATCGGCGACGACATCAAGCCAAGGGAATGGTGAAGCAAAAGGTTATTATAACCATAGATAAGATGCCATCTCAGCATTCAGAGTTGTCTCTTAAGACGAACAAAATGATGATGAAAGTCGATGAAATCTTAGAGCACAGTTGGAATTATGTCCCAGAGATGAAGCACATAGGTAGAATGGTCAAGCAGTCAGCCTGACGATGATGATGTAGTTAATCATCTGGGAATGACATGATCGAGTACAACTCATAAGAAATGAAGATTACTAAGAGTTGTGGAATCGCAGTGCAGACTCAATTCAGTTTTCGGTGTCATTGAGTGTTGAGTGTTTAATAACTCAGATCCCATGAAAAATTTGAATCAGTGCGAACGTAGTACTTGATGAAGAACTCATAAGAAGTTATGCAGTTCCGTGATAATCTCGAGATACCAGTGGGTAATACTCGATGACAGATCAAAGTAGAGGTTGGACTGGGGTATTGCTCTGCACAAGACAAGTGCTTAAACTTGCACGAGAAATGGTAATTAAAGGAGAACATGGTCGAAACCACGATGGCAAAAAGGTCAGATCCCAGATATAAGATGAACTAATACCAAGGGAATAATTAATGTAAGAGAAGCTTTAATGATAAGATCTACATCGTGTCCATGGGCATGAACACAGAGTTCGAGGTCGACTCCCACTTCTTCAATGTATAACCATTCGTTCACTGCGCTGTTAAAGTGATTTGAGTGTGAAGACCTACTTGGTGAATTACCAGAGGAGTATGAACCTTGAAAAACTTTCGGGTTCACACAGATTAAGAATGGCATAGGTTCAACCCATCGGGGCATCTTAGAAACATATACCACCAGCTTCGAGAGTAATTATCACCAGCTCGAAAGTATAGCATGGTTGGCCAAATCGGAGAATATGATTTACGAATGGCATTACGTATAAGAGAAAGAACTTCTTGAGGTTTTTGTATATGAAGGACACTGTCGGATGATAATTCAACAAAGGATCTAACGGTCCATAATAGGGCTGATGTGGGCATCGGCACACGACCAAAGGACGAAAACAAAGCAAGGGCTTTCGATTATAGAAACAACTGACTAGTTCAAAGTTCAAAGGCAAAGAATCATAATTTCCAAATCAAGGGATCAGAGGCAAACACTCTGATCAAGGATGGATAAGTTGAGTAGGCTTAGGGTATAATCGACGACAAATAGATTGGTCGAGAACAAACTCATGTTCAAAAATGACGTCTGAGCCAGAAGGAGGAATTCAAATTGCGACTGATGATTGCGAGCATCCTCATCATATTGAATCAACGGTCTCAAAATGATAGTGACAAAGGATGTCAATGAATAATGCTAGGCATTTGGAATTAACCATAATGCAGGCAGACAAGAATTACAAGAGCCATAGGCTGCAGAGGATTCTTGAAAGATCAGATAACATTTTGAAGAATTTTGTGAAACACCTGAACAACTAGGGAGAAACAAATCGTCGATAAGTGTGAGGATTAATTTGTAGGTGTATTCAGGCGACAAGGAAATGCAAGGCAGTAGGCACAAAGAATTCTCGGAACAACGACGAGTACTTCGAGGTATCTTGTAATAACAAGACCAACTGGGGATGAATGTAAGAATGACAACCGCATGTAATTATCCATAAGGGTTGACGGCGGAAGGAGAATTATAAACGTGATGAACACGTGTTCTCGGGTTAACAACGAAGAGTATCTTCAGGGTCTTCTGGTGTAGTTGGCGATCATCTGGACTGAAGGGGTTCTCCGGGAGGAAGTAGTTACGAGATCCTAATTTTAGAGTTAGCACAATCATTTAACCCGAATAGAAGAGAGATCAGAGTCCCAGAGTATAGACGAGGAATAAAAGATCCTAATACCACCCAATGGCGACGTGAGCCCATAAGACACACAGCCATGTTAGTAAAAGTTTTGTAATGTCTAGACTCGACTTCGGCCAAGGAGTTTGGAAGGGGGATTCCTACAGGCAGTCGGCTCTGATACCAACTTGTGACGCCCCCGATTCAATCGTACACTAATCATGCACGCAAACCTGTACGATCAAGATCAGGGACTCACGGGAAGATATCACAACACAACTCTAAAAGTAAAACAAGCTATATAAGCATCATATTACAAGCCAGGGGCCTCGAGGACTCGAATACAAGTGCTCGACATAAACAAGTCAGCGAAAGCAACAATATCTGAGTACAGACATAAGTTAAACAAGTTTGCCTTAAGATGGCTAGCACAAACTGGGATACAGATCGAAAGAGGCACATGCCTCCTGCCTGGGATCCTCCTAACTACTCATGGTCGTCATCCGCGGCCTGCACGTAGCAGTAGGCACCTCCAGTGTAGTAGGATCGTCGTCGACGGTGGCATCTGGCTCCTGGGCTCCGGCATCTGGTTGCGACAACCAAGTAGAAAGGAAAGGGGGAAAAGAGGGAGAAAAGCAATCGTGAGTACTCATCCAAAGTACTCGCAAGCAAGGAGCTACACTACATATGCATGGGTATATGTGTAAAGGGCCATATCGGTGGACTGAACTCCAGAATGCCCGAATAAGAGGGGGATAGCTAATCATGTCGAAGACTACGCTTCTGGCAGCCTCCATCTTGCAGCATGTAGAAGAGAGTAGACTGAAGTCCTCCAAGTAGCATCGCATAGCATAATCCTACCCGACGATCCTCCCCCCATCGCCCTGTGGAAAAGCGATCACCAAGTTGTCTGTGGAACTTGTCTGGGTGTGTTTTATTAAGTATCCGGTTCTAGTTGTCATAAGGTCAAGGTACAACTCCGGGTCCTCCTTTTACCGAGGGACACGGCTACTCAAATAGATAAACTTCCCTGCAGGGGTGCACCACATAACCCAACACGCTCGATCCCATTTGGCCGGACACACTTTTCCTAGGTCATGCCCGGCCTCGGAAGATCAACATGTCGCAGCCCCACCTAGGCACAACAGAGAGGTCAGCACGCCGGTCTAAATCTTATGCGCGCAGGGGTCTGGGCCCATCGCCCATTGCACACCTGCATGTTGTGAGGGCGGTCGAAAGCAGACCTAGCCTCCCTAATACAAGAGCAGGCATTCCAGTCCAATCCGGTGCGCGCTGCTCCGTCACTGACGTCAAGAAGGCTTTGGCTGATACCACGACGTCGAGTGCCCATATCTTTCCCGCGTAGTTGGTTAGTGCGTATAGGCTAGTGGCCAGACTCAGATCAAATACCAAGATCTCGTTAAGCGTGTTATTATGAAGTAACCGCGAACGCTGACTAGGGCTAGGCCCACCTCTCGCCTAGGTGGTCTCAACCTGCCCTGTCGCTCCACCACAAAGATCCACACAGAGGGCCGTCGGGACAAAGGTCCTTTCAGCCCCTAATCCGTGAATCACTCGCGGGTACTCTTCGAGCCGACCCGACTTTAGTTACCATCTATAGTAAGTATATATGTATAGTATATACCTGTGATCACCTCCCAAGTGATCATGGCCCGATAGTATAGCAAGGCAGACCGACAAGAATGTAGGGCCACAGATGATAAACTAGCATCCTATACTAAGTATTTAGGATTGCAGGTAAGGTATCAACAGATGTAGCAACAATGTCAGGCTATGCATCAGAATAGGATTAACGGAAAGCAGTAACATGCTACGCTACTCTAATGCAAGCAGTATAGAGGAGAATAGGCGATATCTGGAGATCAAGGGGGGGGGCTTGCCTGGTTGCTCTGGCAAGAAGGAGGGGTCGTCAACTCCGTAGTCGAACTGGGCAGCAGCAACGTCGGTCTCGTAGTCTACCAGAGAGAAGAGGGGGAAGAAACAGTAAATACAATGCAAACATAAGCATGACGATGCATGACATGACAATGAGCGGTGTTAGGTGTTCCCTAACGCGGTAGTAGGTGATACCGGCGAAAGGGTGAAACATCCAGGAACGTATCCCCGGTGTTTCGCGTTTTCGGACAGGTGATCCGAAGGGGGAAAGTTCCGTGTTCGATATGTTAGGGATGTGTGGCGGACGAACGGGCTGCGTATCCGAATTCGTCTCGTCGTTCCGAGCAACTTTCATGTAAAAAGTATTTTCATCCGAGTTACGGATTATTTTATATGATTTTCTAAAGTTTTAAACAATTTCTCAATTATTTTAATTCGAAAATTAAATGTTAAATTGCTAAGGGTACACAAATGTGTACCCACAAATGGGCTTGTGTGGCTGACCAGTGGGCCCAGTTGACTTGGTCAACTACCTAGTCAGCAAAGGCTGACTGGTGGGGCCAGTCAAAGTCAACATCCCAGTCAGCATTGACCGTTGACTGGTCAATTTGACCAGTGGGTCCCCATGGTCATAGACATAGGATAATTAACAGTAATTAATTAGGGTAATCTACTATTAGGTTAATTTAAACATGATTAAATAAGTTAATTAATTAATTATTTTATTTTTCTATTTATCTATTATTTTTTATTCTTTTTCTCTATGTTAAAACATTCAGGGGCGGGGCCCCACTCGTCATTGGCCCCAGGGGCCTAAGAGGGTTTGGTCCAGCGGGTGCGGGCGCACCCGAGCGAGCGCTCGCCCGCAGGCGGGATGAGGACGCCAGGGTACCGACGGCGGGGCTCGCTGGCGCGGCCAGCTGGGGCCACGGCGGGCGGAGGCGAGGGGTGGCGCCGGTGCGGCCATTGGCGCGTAGGCGGGCGCGATGGCGCGACCACGGGAGGAGGATATGGCGGGGACGAGGCGCGCCGAGGCACGGGGCCATGGGACGCCGGCCGGAGCAGGACGCGGGTGGGAGGCCGGAGTGGCCAGAGTGGCACGGTGGGGCGGCCCAGCCAAGGGGATTCAGGCGCAACGGCGGCCAGTGACTGGAGAGGCCACGGGCGGCAGCGGCAGCCGCAGTAGTGGACGACTGTGGGCGTGTGCAGAGGAGGCGGAGGCCGAGCGGGACGGACCCGAGCGACGACCAGCGAGGGGGCCACGGCGAGGCCGGCCCCGAGGTACGGTGACCAGGGGGCCACGGGGGTCGTGCGTGGCGGACACGGGACAGATGGAGAGACGGGGAAGGGCGAGGCCATGGCCGAGGTGGCCGAAGCAGGGGAGACGTCGGGAGCCGGAGGGCGGGGCGGTGGTCGCGGGGCGCGGCCCGGACATGTGGTAGGAGGGAGAGGAGGTCGGGGCGTGGTGAGCACGGTCGCGGGCGCGACCAGGGGCGAGCCTGGGTGCGGTCAACGGCGCGGCCAGCAGGCGCGAGGGCCACGGTGAGCGCGGGGGGCGAGGGAGAGGGCAGGAGAGGGGGAGGCCCGGGGCCTTATCGGGGTTCGCAGGGTCAAGGCAGCGGTGCTCGAGGTGGGGGACGGGGACGACGTGCGTAAGGGGAGGCAAGCCGTCGGGGTGGAGGAAGCAGTCCGGCGGGGGATAGCTCCGGGCGCCGGCGTCGGCGTCGACGTGCAGGGGCGAGAGGATCGGGAGTCCTCCCGATCCAGATCCAAATCGAAGGGGGGAGTGGGGGAGCGAGTGGGCGACGGGGGTTACGGCTAGGGTTTCGGGGGGTTAGGGAGAGGGAGTGGGCCTTGGCCCAGTTGGGCAGGCCAGCTGGGCCGGAGCCCAGTGAGGTGGTGCTTTTCCATTTGTTTTAATTTTAATTTTATCTTTTTATTATTTGCTTTTTTCTGTTTTATTTCATTTTAAAATATTTTAGTTTTGTAAAACATATAGTTAGTACCTAAATTAGTAACAGTGATTATACCACTGCCACAATTAACTTGGCACCTAGAATATAATAGTTGTAATCGTTTATCATTTTAAAAGAATTTAATTAATTGTTTCATTTTGCTACTATTTAAATCCATATAGTCCATTTAAGCATTTTATAAAAGGTTGATTTCTCCACCATATGTACTCAAGGTTTATTTGACACAACCCGAACATTTTAGTTTTATTTTTTGAAAACTTTTGTTGTTTGCCTGATTTTTAAATTAAATTCGAATCGGTTACGAACTAATGCAAGATTAACCACAGTTATCGAGGTGATGTGGCATCATTAGTGAAGGGTTACTATAGCCTAATTATTCGGGCGTCACACCACGCTCGAGCCCGAGGCTTCCAACACCCACATTGGAACCAAGGCTCGGGAGGCGCCTCCATGGTGGCATGCAGATCTTTGTGAAGATCATCAACACAAAATATCATATGAGGACCAGAGGACGAGACCCCCGGCAACATCCTTGCCGGGGACGACCGTGGTGCCGTGACAAGACCCGTGCCGGGGTCCCCGGCAAGACCCTTGTTGAGGACATCAATGGGGCCGCGACCAGGCCCGTGCGCGTCAAGACCCCACCGTTGTTCCCATGCAGCTGCCAGCCAGCCTTTCAGACAGGCACCTGCGTGGCAGCGCACGGTCCCGAGGTCAACTTAGCAAGCACCTGCGTGGTGGCATGCAGATCTTCTGAAGACACCGCCACCGCGCCACCTCAGCAGCTTGCCAGCCTACATGGTGTTGACCGCCTCGCTGGCCGGGACGCGTGTCGAAGCAGGGCGAGGCGGCGATAAAGCGAGGGGGACACCTCAGGGGCACATTTAAAGCGTTTTGTCCCGTAATAGTAAGTGATAAGCTTGTACACTGTACCCTTTCCACCTCATGTGTGCCACTGTAGCGCATCCTTCGACTATAAAAGGAAGCCCGAGGCGTACTGAAGGGGGATTCGGCTCCTGGAGCAAGTCACACTCGATAGCTAGTCCAAGAACACAGATATACACACCAAAGTAGGACTAGGGTATTACGCGTTTCCGTGGCTCGAACATGGGTAAACGACCTTTGTGCTAGCTCTTGGACCCGCTCTTCTCACGACCCCGCGCCCGCCGACCACAGTCGGGATTCTTGTGATCCCATAGATGTCGTTCCCACCGGCATCTTTGGCACGCCAGGTAGGGGGTGAGGGAGTCCGGGATTAGGGAGTCCTCGGACAGCCGGACTATATACTTTGGCTGGACTGCTGGACTATGAAGATACAAGATTGAAGACTTCGTCCCGTATCCGGGTGGGACTCTCCTTTGCGTGGAAGGCAAGCTTTTGGCAATTCGGATATGTAGATCTCCTTCTCTGTAACCGACTCTGTGTAACCCTAGCCCCCTCCGGTGTCTATATAAATCGGAGGGTTTAGTCCGTAGGACAACAACAATCATAATCATAGGCTAGCTTCTAGGGTTTAGCCTCTATGATCTCGTGGTAGATCAACTCTTGTAATACTCATATCATCAAGATCAATCAAGCAGGAAGTAGGGTATTACCTCCATTGAGAGGGCCCGAACTTGGGTAAACACCGTGTCCCCCGCCTCTTGTTACCATTAGCCTTAGACGCACATTTCGGGACCCCCTACCCGAGATCCGCCGGTTTTGACACCGACATTGGTGATTTCATTGAGAGTTCCACTGTGTCGTCACGATAAGGCTTGATGGATTCTTCAAACGTCTTCAACGACGCGGTCCAGGGTGAGGTTTTCCTCCCCGGGCAGATCTTCGTATTTGGTGGCTTCGTACTGCGGGCCAACTCGCTTGGCCATCTGGAGCAGATCGATAGTTATGCCCCTGGCCATCAGGTCAGGTTTGGAAGCTTGAACTATACTGCCAACATCCGCGGAGACTTGATCTTCGACAGATTCGAGCCCATGTCAAGTGCGTCGAACAGTCACGACGAGCATGAGTTAGATCTGCCATCGGACAGTGTTCGGGAGATCGCGCCTGCGGCGGCCCCGGGGATCAATCCAGAGTAGATCGTGCCATCCGAGGACAGGTGGATGGACCCTACCAAGGAGGCCGCACCCTCAACAATGATAGAGCCGAACACTAACCCCACCTCCTATGAGGCCGGTGTCATCGGACCCTCGGACTCGTCTCTAGCCACAGGCTCCGAACCCCACCTCCTATGAGGCAGGAGAAGAACAGGAACCACCGCCCACAGGGCGCTGGACAGCCACCTAATCATATGATATATATATGGTGGACACCCCCAAAGAAAGTAATGATAATGAGGCTACGGAGAATAATCCCTTGGAGAAGCAATCTAGGCACCAGCGTCATAGACGCTGCTCTAAGCCCTGCCATAGCAAAAATAGTGATACCGACACAAAGATGATAGCAATCCGGATGGTGCCAAAGACGAAAACAATCCTGCCCAGCCAGGCTTCGAGTAGGCCGAGCAAGAAGATGGGCAAGCTAGCCCTAAGGAACAGGCAATAGATGGAGAATCAGAGGATGATAATTACATGGCTCTCTCCAAAGACGAAGTGAGCCTTGGCGACGAAGAATTCATCATGCCTGAGGACCCCGTCGAGCAGGAGGGCTTCAAGCGCCGGCTTATAGCCACTGCAAAAAGCCTGAAGAAGAAGCAGCAGCAGCTTCAAGCTGATCAAGATCTGCTAACTGATAGATGGACCGAGGTCCTCGTAGCCGAGGAATACGGACTCGAGCACCCAACCAAAAGTTACCCAAAGCTCAAGTTGCTACCTCAACTCGAGGAGGAGGCATTAAAGCCCACACTACCAGTGCACGATGCGGCTGACCGGCCACCTCGTGGTTGGGACAAAGCGGCGTATCAGCCCAGACTTCAACCCGCACCCTGTCGCCAATCAAAAAATAACACTAAGGCCCAGGGATACACGAAGGACCTGCGAGACATATTGTAAAACAAACCAGGATAGTCAAGATAGATCTATGGATCACGGGGGCGTGCCACAATGCGTGATGATGACCATCACGCCGGATACACTAAACACAAGTCCGGCTGGGCCAAATACAACAGACCAGACTCATTTGAACTGCGTTGCGATGTAGCCCAACATAGAGGCGCCGCACACCCCCTATGCTTCACTGATGAAGTAATGGATCATGAATTCCCAGAAGGGTTTAAACCCGTGAACATTGAATCATATGATGGCACAACAGACCCCATGTTATGGATTGAAGATTTTCTTCTCCACATTCACATGGCCCGCGACGCTGATCTACATGCCATCAAGTACCTCCCACTCAAGCTCAAAGGACCGGCTCGGCATTGGATGAATAGCCTGCTAGCAAACTCCATTGGCTGGTGGGAGAACCTGGAAGGCACATTCCTTGATAACTTCCAAGGCACTTACGTGTGACCACCGGATGCTGATGACTTAAGTCACATAACCCAATAGCCCGGAGAGTCAGCCAGGAATTCTGGACTCGGTTCCTAACTAAAAAGAACCAAATTGTTGATTGTCCGGATGCCGAAGCCTTAGCGGCCTTTAAGCATAACATCCGCGATGAATGGCTCGCCCGACACCTCGGCCAAGAGAAGCCGAAGTCCATGGCAGCCCTCACGACACTCATGACCCAATTTTGCGCGGGCGAGGACAGCTGGGCTGGCTCATAGCAACAACACAACAATCAATCCTGGCACATCAAAAGCCAGAGATATCAACGACAAACCACGACGCAACAAACACAAGCATTGCAAAAGCGGTGATAGCGCCGAAGACGCGACAGTCAATGCCCGATTCAGTGGCTCTAAATCCGGTCAGTGGAAAAAGCCATTTAAAATAAACAATCCGGGCCCGTCCAGTCTGGACCGCATACTCGATCGCTCGTGTCAAATTCACGGCACCCCCGATAAACCAGCCAACCACACCAACAGAGAATGCTGGGTGTTCAAACAGGCCGGGAAGTTGAATGCCGAAAACAAGGAAAAGGGGCTACGTAGAGATGATGATGAGGAGCCCCAGCCGCCGAACACAGGAGGACAGAAGAAATTTCCTCCCCAAGTGAAAACAGTGAATATGATATACGCCACCCATATTCCGAAGCGGGAATGGAAGCATGCACTAAGGGACGTCTATGCTATGGAGCCAGTCGCCCCAAAGTTGAACCCATGGTCTTCTTGTCCGATCACCTTCAGTCGTAAGGACCATCCTACCAGTATCTGTCATGGCGGTTTGGCCGCATTAGTCCTCGACCCCATCATTGACGGATTCCATCTCACACGAGTCCTTATGGACGGTGGCAGCAGCCTGAACCTGCTCTATGAGGATACAGTGCGCAAAATGGGCATCAACCCCTCAAGGATCAAGCCCACAAAAACCACCTTCAAAGGTGTCATACCAGGTGTAGAGGCCTGTTGCACGGGCTCAATCACACTGGAAGTGGTCTTCGGATCTCCGGACAATTTCCGAAGCGAGGAGTTAATCTTTGACATCGTCCCCTTCTGCAATGGCTATCACGCACTGCTCGGACGAACCGCATTTGCTAGATTCAATGCGGTACTGCATTATGCATACCTCAAGCTCAAAATGCCAGGACCTCGCGGGGTTATAACAGTTAATGGAAACACAGAGCGCTCGCTCCATACGGAGAAGCACACTGCGGCCCTCGCGGCAGAAGTACAAAGCAGCCTTCTTAGGCAGACCGCCAATTCGATGATAAAGAACCCAGACACCGTCAAGCGAGTCCGGAGTACCCTGCAACAGGATCATCCAGCACGTCCAGAGATCACCTAGCAATTCGGCCTCCGTCCTAGTCCCAGTCAAGCGGAGAAATTTGTGCCGCGCGTACATAATTACGCACTCAAAATACCATGGGCATAGGCGGAGGCACGGCTATAACACGGTCCGCAATGCGGCTCAACCGCCCCAGGATCCATGTACCTTTACACCTATTTTCTTTTCAGGCCCCTAACTCCGGGAGAGCCTGACTATCGGACCCGTAGCGGGACGGACACACCAAGGAGACAAGAAGATTTGGCGTATAAAGGAATCTCCAGGTGGTCTCTGATAACGATCGTAATACCTGTTTTACATACCCATATGCAGCTTACCCTTGGCCAAGACATGTCAAATAGTTCTATTTTGTTTATCGCACTACATGTATACATACGCTTTGACGTATTATTTAAATAACAAGGGAAAAATGTATAGCGTCAGCTTACTATTACATTTCTTTATCCTTTTCCTTTACTTCTTATTTATTACAAATTGCACCCGTACATTTTGGTACGTCCGGCTCGCCAGGGGCTTTAGTGTACCCCATAACACGGCAAGAAAAGTCTGAACACTTTCGACAGTGTGGCACCCCAAACTTATAGCATTATATGCATCAACTCCGAATCATGTCTTGGGTCAATAGTTGGGTTTGCCCAGCTCCCATGTTTTGGTACCTTATGTTCCGCTATATCGGCTAAGGTAGCACAGGGAGAACTACTGTGATTGTGTCCCGGTTCTTCTAGACGAGCACCTCAGTAGAGAAAGCCGAAAACTGACTATCATGATGAGGCAAGAGCTGGTCGTTGTTCGAGAGGTCTCAAATCCTTAAAGATTTTTTCCGCTTTGGGTGAGGAATCGGCCTTGTACGATTTAGGCGTGCATAGCGCCCCTAGTTCGGTCTTCCGAATACTAGGGGCTTCGCGAAAATTTAAAATTGTAGACTTCTATGGCTAAGTGAGAGTGATAAAGGACCAAAAAATTGGATAAAGAGTGTTTATATTTATCCCGAACACCCCAGTACTAATTACATGAGGGCAGAAGCTGACGACTGGCCAACTCTCAAGATTTTATAAACAGCCGCACAGAAGGTAATATTTTAAATCAATAAGCGTTATATAGCGCACATGAACTTGTTTTCATATTACAGGATGACATGAGTACATTCATTCAAATATTACATCCTTAGCACATTCATCCTCCACAAGGCGGGCACCCTTCAGGACATTGTCATAATACTGTTCGGGGTGGTGATGATCCTTGCCCTTTAGCGGCCCCTCCGTGCCCAGCTTCTCGGCGTCCATCTTTGCCCAGTGCACTTTCGCACGGGCCAGGGCCTGGGCACCTTCAATGCAGATGGACCGCTTAATGACTTCAAGCTGCGGACAGGCGTTTACCATCTGCTTTACAAGGCCGAAGTAGCTGCTGGGCAGGTGCTCGCCAGGCCACAGCCGGACTATGAAGTCCTTCATGGCCAGTTTGGCCGCCTTGTGCAGTTCGACCAGTTGCTTCAGCTGGTCGCTCAAGGGCATCGGATGTTCGGTCCCAGTATATTGAGACCAGAACAACTTCTCCGTCGAGCTCCCTTCTTCGGCATGGTAGAACTCTGCGGCATCCGATATGCTGTGCGGCAGATCTGCGAACACTCCTGGAGAGCTCTAAATTCGGGTAAGTAAAAGGAAAGTATCCTTCACATGCTTGCTTTGCATAATGAATGCCTTACCTGCCGCTATCTTCTTGACCACCTGAATATCCTGGAGGGCCTTTTGGGCTTTGTCCTTGGCGTCTTGCACGCTCTGGAGGGCCTTTGCATGCTTGGACTCTTGCGTCTCAGAGTCACACTCCAAGGACTCGGATTTTTTGATGAAGTCCTGGAGCTCTTGCTGGACCTCATCAACCTGAGCCTCCTGTTTCTCGCGCTCGGTGCGCTCCTTGGCCACTTTGTCTTCGGCCTCGGACAGTGCCTTCTTAAGGGCCGCCACTTTGGTCGTGGCCCCTATTATATTCATGATACTTCCATTAGCATCAACAAATTTTCCTTTATATAACATTCAGACGGGGTATCACTTACATTTGTTCTCCTCGAGCTGCGTCTTCACGAGGCTGACCTCTTCCTCGGCTCGCCCCAGGTCCCGCTTCAGTCCGGAGACCTCCGTAGTACGGGCAGCAGCGGCCAGCATCGACACTTGCTTATTCACATAGACATAATATGATTAGACTCATGTAGATGTTATTTGATCCTCTGTTCGGCCTTTCTTTCCGAACACCAAACAGAGCATCAGGGGCTACTGTCTATATTGTGATATTCTTTCATAATTTAATTACTAACCTCAAAGCCTGTTAGGAGGCTGGTGAAGGCTTTGGTCAATCCGCTTTTGGCGGACCAAACCTTCGCAATCACCGTACTCATAAGAGTATGGTGTTCTTCATCAATGGAAGTGCCTTGAAGCGCTTCCAGCTAGTTGTCCGATACCTCTGGATGGACAGAGGTCATGGGCATGGACGGCTCGCCCCCTTAGCGAGGGGCTGCCTGCCTGAGTCCGGAACCACTGGAGGTTCCAGCGCAGTATCCGGCTGGGGGCCAAACTTGTTGCAGCCCCCCTCATCAGAATTCATGGGGGTCTTCCCCCCATGTGCCCGGCATCGAGGATTTCGCCATGAGGTGCCTCTAGAACTGTCTCCCCCTAGCCCGGTAACCTCTGGGACAACACCTCAATTTCGTCCGCGGGCCGGTGGGTGGTGGCCATCGGGAGCGAGTCGTTGTTCATCGCCGACGCGCTCAAAGACCCATCCGAGGAGGATAAGTCGATGCGGGCTTTGGACGGACTGCACGATCATATTCAACATGATAAGAAGCAATAAAGCAAAACGTGCCGAAAGCATTATGGTATCCGGATACTTACGACTTTGCCAGGAGCTTGTCCCTGGGCAGCCACTCCTCGTCGCTGTAGGCGGCAGTCGTGGAGTGGTCCGGAGGGACGGTCCTTCCCTTCTTGGACCCTTCGGCCACCCCAGATGGGGCGGCCTTCCTATTCTTCTCCCCCTCGGTTTGGGGGGAGGTTTTTCCTCTTCCTCCTCCTCGTTTTCATTGGAGAAGTGCGCCTTGGTGTCTTCGGATGATGAGTCTGACACCACCTTGCACCGGAGACTTTTCCTGATCCCCGTGGCCTTCTTCTTGGCCTTCTTCTCCGGCACCTCGTAGGGTGCCGGAAACAGCATCTCCATTAAGAGAGCTATTGTTGGATCTTCAGGTAGTGGAGCTGGACAATCGATCTGCTCCACTGTCGCTACCCAGTCCTGTTAAATCGACATGGAGGCTTAGATTCCTCCCACGAACATACTGGGAAAAGCGCATCTTGTGAAATACAGATAGCTTACCGGATTGGCGCGGCGCTTTGCGCTGAGTCCGCGATCCTCTGCAAGGGGAGGAGGCACCTCAGCGGCCTTGAACAGCACCTTCCAGACGTCTTTGTGCATCATGTCAAAGAGCTCTCGCAGCGTCTGGTGTTCGACCGGGTCGAACTCCCACATATTGAATGCCCGTCTTTGACACGGGAGGATCCGGCGGAAGAGCATGACCTGGACCACGTTGACAAGCTTGATTTTCTTGCTTATCATATTCTTGACGCAGTTCTTGACTCCGGCCAGCTCCGCTTGCTCACCCCAGGCTAAACCCTTCCTTTTCCAGGAGGTAAGCTGCATGGGGATGCCAGATCGAAATTCGGGGGCCACCGCCCAGTTGGAGTCGCACGACTCGGTGATATAGAACCACTCCGACTGCCACCCCTTCACGGTCTCCACATAGGAGCCTTCGAGCCAGGTGATGTTGGGCATCTTGCCCACCATGCCGCCTCCGCACTCCGCTTGCTGGCCGACCACAATCTTTGGCTTCACGTTGCACATCTTCAGCCACAGGCCGAAGTGGGGCTTGATGCGGAGGAAGGCCTCGCACATGACGATAAACGCCGAGATGTTGAGGATGAAATTGGGGGCCAGATCATGGAAATCTAGCCCATAGTAAAACATGACCCCGTGGATAAATTGGTGGAGAGGAAATCCCAGTCCGCGGACGAAGTGGGCTAGAAACACAACCCTCTCGTGGGGTTCCGGAGTAGGGACGATCTGCCCTGCGTTAGGGAGCCGGTGCACGGCGTCTGTGGCCAAGTATCCGGCCTCCCGGAACTTCGTGATGTCCTCCTCCGTAAGGGAGGAGGCCATCCACTTGCCTCCCGATCCAGACATGTTTGGAATGGCTTTACGGAGAAGGTGAGAACTTGGGCGCTGGAGCTCGAGCATGCGAGAATGATTGAGCGAAGGAATAAGAAGGCGTGGGTGAAAAAGGGGAATCCCTATCTCTTTATAAGGGCGCTAGAAACTGTGCGCCTCCCCACTTGCCCGTTAAGATCTCTTATTCCCCAAGCGCCATGATTGATGGCGCGGTTGGGTTACCCACACCCGTATTGATGAGAATCCCATGATAAGGGGACACAATCTCTGCTTCGACAAGATGTGCCAAGGAAACTGCCTCGCAATATATGCAACAGCTGGTTGAGAAAAACAATTTGAATAATGACCGGGCCGTGGTGTGATGTCACTCTATGAAAAGTTGTCAGCAGATTAGATTTGTGGAATATTGTGCTCTCTATGGTGGTATGTGGAATTTGTTTTGCAGAGCCGGACACGGTCCTTGTGTTCAAAATCTTCTATGGAGTATTCGGAGAAGGAACCCGCCTTGCAATGCCGAAGACAATCTGCCAGCTGGACTCATCATCATTGAAGCCTGGTTTAGGGGCTACTGAGAGAGTCCAGGATTAGGGGGTCCTCGGACAGCCGGACTATATACTTTGGCCGGACTGCTGGACTATGAAGATACAAGATTGAAGACTTCGTCCCATATCCGGGTGGGACTCTCCTTTGCGTGGAAGGCAAGCTTGGCAATTCGGATATGTAGGTCTCCTTCTCTGTAACCGACTCTGTGTAACCCTAGCCCCCTCCGGTGTCTATATAAACCGGAGGGTTTAGTCCGTAGGACAACAACAATCATAATCATAGGCTAGCTTCTAGGGTTTAGCCTCTACGATCTCGTGGTAGATCAACTCTTGTAATACTCATATCATTAAGATCAATCAAGTAGGAAGTAGGGTATTACCTCCATCGAGAGGGCCCGAACCTGGGTAAACATCATGTCCCCTGCCTCATGTTACCAATAGCCTTAGAAGCATAGTTCGGGACCCCCTACCCGAGATCCGCCGGTTTTGACACTGACAGGGGACGCAGTTGTGCGAATACGGTTTAGCAGCTAATCCAGCAGCTCTTCATCGCCATGGCTCCCAAGAGGAAGACGACCACGACAATCGGTTCATCTGGAGCCGGACTACCCATACCGGTCTGGGTCAGTAGCGGGCCGGTCGCAAAAAGAACCCGAGGAGCGGCCCATGAACACCCACATCGCCCTGGCAGCCCAGACCTGGCGAGTGGCGTCATTCGTGCGCCAAACACGGGCCGCACGCCATGAATTCCAGAGACGGAGTTGGGCCCCCCGCAGGCGGCGCGGGGCCCTCCAGGGGTGTCGCCATGCCGCCTAGCAGTGGCGCGGCGGCCTCCAAGACACCTACGCCGGCGCCCACAGCATGATCTTCCCAAGTTGTGCGTGATGAGCAGCGTCACCATGTTGGTGACCCTGGGCGCCGCCCTGGGAAGAGTCCCGCGCGTCTTTCACGGGACAAGGAAGGCCATCATGCATGCCGAGGTGCTGGTGAAAATGGCAGACACCCGCAGGGCTGTGATAGAGCTCCTTCTAACATACTTAGGAGTCGAAGCGCGTCACGGTCCACGCAGCTTTCGCCGCCGCTGTCAGGACCCCGACTCGATGTCACATCGATCTAGCCGGTAACACCTCATATCACTTTGCGGCCTCACGCACGGTATCCCCACGGGTGTCGCCTTACCTTTGCCCGGGACCGTTTGCGCCTTTTGGCTCACGTATATGATAGTGTCGCTAGCATCCATATGATAAGGAGCCCGGGCTGACATGACTAGTCGTAAACCCAAAGTGGCACAGACTTACAGGGACAGGCATCCATGACCCAGCTTCGAACGTGTCGGTCATCAGCAAGTGGGTCCGGGCTGTAGCACTGGGCTAGCAGGACTCCGGTAAACCGGGCTGTAGCGGGCTAACATCACTCCGGTACTCAAAGCGTGACATTTCCCCGAAGGGACAGACACAGGAACGAAGAAGGACACATGCCGGCCAGCCTAAGTGTTCCGGAGCAGTAGCAAGCTACCATGGCTCAGTGGAAACACTAGGAGACATTTCCCGGTAAGATAGGCTACTAAAGATAAACAACTAGATGGTCAGATCCCACACATACCAAGCATTTCAATAACATACACACAATATGCTCGATATGTGCAAATACAACATGGCATCACAACATGTCTCTACGACTCAAGTAATTATTCATTAGGCTCCGAGGAGCGAGACATTACAAACATGGGTCTCACGACCCAACAATCAGAGCATACAAGTCAAAGCACAAGCGGAAGCTATCATGTCTGAGTACAGACATCTATAAATGAAAAAGGCTGAGAAGCCTGACTATCTATCAGATCCTGCCGAGGGCACAAGATCGTAGCTGAGGTATCAAGCTAAACGTCGAAGTCCACGTGGAACTACTAGTGAGACTGAAGTCTCTCTGCAAAAACATAAAATAGGCAAACGTGAGTACAAATGTACCCAGCAAGACTTACATCAGAACTATCTACATATGCATCATTATCAACAAAGGGGATGGTAGGGTTTGACTGCAGCAAGCCAGCTTTGACTCGGTGGCTATCCTGAACTACGACTGCAAGTAACTCTTTTGAAGTGGCGCACACGAGTCCACATATTCACCAACCAATACACCACTATGGATCCGCTCCCGTCTCCCTACGAGAACACCATCCATAGCACTCACGCTTATCTTGCGTGTTTTAGAGTATCCACTTTCACTTGTCTATGAACTGTACAAGGGGTCCAAGTTTCCATATCCGAGGAATCCGGCTATTCGAATAGATGATGTTAACCCTGCAGGGGTGTACTTCTTCACACACGCTTTCGCCACTTACCGCCCTGTACACGTCATGTACCTCAGCAACCTTCAAGCGGAAGCCGGGCGAGGGAGTCGGCCACGACCTGACTAACCGAACAAGTCTCTAGTCCAGGTTTATCGCCTATTCGGGTTCCATCCGCAAGGAGATCCGGCCGGGGTGTCGCTCACGGCCCCAAACGATGTGTGCAGGGTTCCCAAGCCCACCAACCGGGTGCCACTTGGTACACCGTGCCACGGTGCCTAGTCTGTCCCAAGCCCACCTGTACCGGGTGCCACTTGGTAGACTACTAACACTACCTACAAACACCAGAAACTAGTTGCAACTCCTGGACAGAGATCATGTTGATTAATAAGTTGAGAGGGGCACTTAAGCATTCCAATGTGTGGTAGTAGCTGGTCATGGATCACAAACACAGAACTCAGTTCCTAAGGACGGCTGCAATGAGACAACCCACCATGTACTCCTACATGGCCTCTCACCGCTACCTTTACCAAAACGTGTTCACACACTTAGCTCACACACATGGGGACATGTTCACACGCCTCTGATTCATCCCCGATGAATCAGACCTGACTCAACTCTAAGCAGTAGCAGGCATGACAAACAAGCATGTATGAGTAGGCACATCAGGGCTCAAACAACTCCTACTCATGCTAGTGGGTTTCATCTATTTACTGTGGAATGACAGGTCATGCAAAGGATAAAGGGGTTCAGCTACCGCAGCAAGTAACAGATGAATCGATGTTGTCCTAATGCAGTAAAAGAGAGCAGGAGCGAGAGAGTAGGATTGTATCGGAATGAACAAGGGGGTTTTGCTTGCCTGGCACTTCTGAAGATAACATTGAGTCTTCATCAGTGTCAACGATCACATCGTCGGTATCGCGTCTATCGAGAGGGGACAAATACCGGCAACACAGAGAAAACAATCAATGCAATGCACAATATGATGCATGATCATGACATGGCAAAATGAATGTGTTTTGAGCTAATGCAACTAGCAACAGATTAAATGAAGTTGGTTTGAATACAAGATTCAAATTCAAACTCCATATGTGATTATTTAAATGCCCTTTATATGATTTGTGCTAAACAGCACCTATAAGTTGTTCTAACATGCATGAAAATGGTACAGATGGATTCCTTGAATTTTTCTGATAATTTTTCATATATAATTTATTTAATTTGGAGTTACGGTTAATTTTCTATGAATTATTGAAGTTTTAGGCATTTTCTGGAATTTTCTGATTATTTAGAATTAAAATAATTCCAGAAAATGAATTATGGCGTCAGCATGACATCACCTTGACGTTAGCAGGTCAACAGGGCGCCCCCAGGTCAAACCTGACCTGTGGGACCCATATGTCAGCATCACAGGTTAACAGGGGGGTTTATTTAGTTTAATTAAAAAGGTTAGGGGGGGTCGGGCCCACTGGTCAGCGTCAGGGGGGGGTTTATTTTAGTTTAATTAAGGATTAGGACAAAAGGGCCCACATGTCATTGTCCGCAGGGGGGGTTATTTAATTAAATTAAACTAACTAATTAACAGGGGGCTGGCCCCACCTGTCATCGACCCAGGGGGGTCAAACCCCGGTCAAATGACCCAAACAGGCCGGCGGCTCAACGCCGGCGGCAACAGGCACGGCGGAGGGCTTCGGGATCGCTCCTCCGGCGACCAAAATGGCGACTGAGGGGCTCTACGCGTAGCTGGGAGTCGCCCGCATCCATTTGTGCAAGCGGCAGGGGCTGGGGTGGCTCGAGCTCACCGGAACGGGGCCCGCGGCGGCGACCGGAGTTCGGGCCAGCACGGGCACGGGGCTACGCTTGGCGAGCGAGCGAGCTGAGAGGCTGGGCGGGCTCCTGGAAGATCCACGAGCTCGAGGTCGTGCTCGGACGCGAGTTCGGTGACCTGCAACGACGGCGGCGACATCGCCGGCGGAGCCGAGCTCGCGGCTCCGGTGGAATCGAGGCTACAGGGCGCAATCGAAGGGGAAAAGAGGGAGGGGAGGCGTAGGAGCTCACAGCGGTGTCGTAGAGGAGGTCAGCGAGCTCGGGGAGGGGCTGGTGACGACGGGAGGTCGCCGGCGATCTCGGTGGCCCGAGGAGGAAGAAGACATCGGGGACGGCACTCCGAGGCTTCCGGCGTCACATGGGTTGGTGGAGACGAAGAAGGAGGCGCGGCGGTTCTTCTGGAGGCATCGGCGAGGCGAGGGGTGGCCGGTGGCCGCGGCGAACAGCGTCGGTGGCGACGGCTGCGCTCGGCACGAGAGGGAGAGAGAAACAGAGGAGGGGGGGAGAGCTCGGGAGAGAGTGAGGGAGTTCGTGGGGCCGCGTGGCGTCTCCAGGGAGTGGTGGAGGCAAGCAGGGAGGCAGGAGGTGGCCGAAGCAGGGAGGAGGTGGCCGGGGCGCGTGGCCGCGCGCGCCGGGCGCGTGCCCGTCCTCCTGGCAGAGGAGGAAGGCGACAGGGGAGGCGCTGGTGGGCTGGGCCGGCCAGGGGGGGGGAGCTGGGCCGGTCGTGGCGCCAGGTAAGCTGGGCTTCTCTCTCTTTTTTTTCTATTTACTGTTCTGTTTTATTTTTTTCTATTTCTGCAATTTGTTTTTGATTTGTTTTAATATCAAATCATTTTATAAAATCCTGGAAATAATTATGGGTGCTTTCTGAATTATTCCAGTGACCCTTATCAATTTCCAACATTTATTTGAGCATTTAAATTATTTATAATATTTAAATGCCCAAAGTCAAATACAATAGGATTTAATTCAGTGACCAAATATGCCCTGCAAAAATATAAACCATTTTTGGTAGATGCTTCCACCTCAAACCAGAAATGTTGAACATTTTTAGAGGACATTTTGAGTTCAATGAAAAGGGTTTTATTTTGACCCTAGTTGAATTCATTTGGTGTTAGGGCTTAGTCCATCCCCATCTCAGGTTTAATGAAATTTAAACATGATGTAACACCCTAATGCATGCACTAGACATTGTCAGAACTAGGGATGTGACAACTCACCCCCACTAAACAAGAATCTCGTCTCGAGATTCAAGCGTAGGGTAAGGTGAAGGGGTACGCAGACTAGTATAATCTTCACGATCCAGGGTGCACTTCAATTGAACGTTGATTCATTCACCATCATTGTCTTGATGTCTTGTTTTGAGAAATCCTGCCAACATGACATGGAGGGAAGAAGGAGACTCTAGAAGGGTCGATCTTCTCGAAGATCGAACAACTCACGGAATGAGACATAAGACCATCTCTCGGGTTGAGACACGAGATACACATCAAGAGGGGTGGAAAGAAACGGATGACGAAGGTTCACTAGGTGGACAACAATTTCACACTTAAGAAGGTGGTAAACGATTGTCCACGTAGCGAGGAGTTGAGTTGACATGACACCATAATGATGCACCTTAGGGATGGTGACTCATAGATATATATCCCTCTTAAGTGGCAAAAAGAATTACCTTTGATATAGAGATCATTGAGACTCTCTATATCAGTCTAAGGCAAATCATAGCAATCGATTGGCGGGGGTCGGTAGAATGGCATACTCGGGCCAGAATGGATGATGTGGATTACCTTGTTGAAGACAACGCAATGGATGAATTTGCTTACCACCGGAGATGGAAGAGACCCGTGGTAGAATGGCACATTGGTGGTGCAAGCTGGGAACAAAATGCAAATGCTGGAATGATTCTGGTAACTGGGGAAGAACCCAACAACAGAGAGTGAATTCTATGTTTGAAAAGATCATAGCATTGCCGAGGAAACTAAGAGCAAACCCAGTTAGTGCCGATGATAACACGTAGCGCTTGTGCGTGCTCTCAAGAACTTGAGCATTTCCATATTCATTAAGGTTTTACCAACATCCATGTCAAGAATCCTGGCAACACAACATACCACCATGATGAACAACGATGGACGATGCAGATGCATAGGAAGATAACATCAACTCAGATTTCACCCTAGCGAGGCCAAGGAAACAAAATCTGGATGATCGACCGAGAGACATTTAGCACTCCGCTTCTAATGTTCTCCTTGATGTGCTAGCGTAATACACCCATAGATATGGTTTGATATCTAGAACATCAAGTAAGGTCGGACTTCGGAAACACAAAAATCCATAGGGCAACTAGGGAGCAAACCCTATGAAATCCTT
The DNA here is from genome assembly GCF_018294505.1 of Triticum aestivum. Lineage (NCBI taxonomy): Eukaryota > Viridiplantae > Streptophyta > Magnoliopsida > Poales > Poaceae > Triticum > Triticum aestivum. Next base: position 373,685,243 of record NC_057804.1, on the reverse strand, counting down.
ATGGGGAGGTGGCCAACTTCATCAATCAAGATATTATAATAACAGGTCTTCCGGCTGGGTGTGTTGGCCATGACATCCACTTTACCGGTTATCGCGCGACCAATATTATAATTCTTGGGGAATATTCCAACCATCATATCTGCCTGAGACTCAGATCTGGTTGGTGTCAGGATATTCCAGACTCATCGAGTCTAGGAAGAAAATGAAAGTTTGCAACACAAATCGACGAGATGACGTTGCGATATTCTCGGGAAATGAACTACGATAGCAAGCTCCAAAACATGAGCTGGTTCTGCTACAAACATGTGAACACGTTGTTCCAGACAAGCATGCCCACATGGTAGTCTTACAATAAAACACTACCGAGTTCTGGTTGGGAGCCATCATCGAGGATATCGAAGTTCTTTCATAAGTCCGGATTAGCTCTTATGAAGATACTCCTTCTCCTTGAACAAATCAGTCGGTGGCTTGATGTGCTAGGATACACATATGGAATGAAGATGATCAGTCTATCAAACCACAGAATACTTCGCACGTGCATAACTGACTTGGGATGGTTCCAGAGGAGGCAAAAACATGCTTTCTCGAATTCACGTCGGCAACTTACATCAAATGCACGTGAATCAAAGGAAGTCACTTCTTTTATCCAAACATATACTTCATGAACTAGCATGAAGAAGATGCTTTCAAAAGTTTCCAACACTAACTTAATGTTCAACAACATCATGGAGGAGATAAGGATGTTGTCAATGGACTCAACAACAACTCATCGGAATTTCCATATCACTGGACTTCCACCATCGTGTGGACACGGTGATAGCATTGGTCAGACCCAAAAGATATAATGGTGTATGCTCGAGGGATCAACCACGAGGAAGACAACATTACGAACATCGTTGGTTCTGACTTGATTTGACGATAGCCCACACCCAAATCAAAGGATTGATAAGACAATAGGTCCAGCAACTGATCACAGGGACCAATCGATGAAGATATCATCTTTCTTCAACACACACTACACAAGAATATCCCTTTGGAACGAACTAAGTCAGGCAAGCTTTTATCTTCCAACCCTCCAAGTTATTGTTTAGCTTAACCAACTAGCTCAGGGATATCTAACACCGATTCTTGGAGAAGGATGGTTCACAAGAAACCAACTTGATCACGAGCTCAACATAGCGGTCAGGTGACAACCTGGTAATACTTCTGAGAAGATATTCAGAAAATCACGAGCCACCGGTATGTTACTAAGCTCGAGAACAATCTTGCTTTTCAGGGCAAGACGATATGATCAATAGAGCAAGAATTTGAAATAATCCCAACTCATCGATCGAGGAGTGAACCAGGAGAATGGACTAGGTAGCACGATCAATCTTAGAATGATGATTCAATAACCAACACACTAAGAATAAAATTATTGTCTTTTAGCTACCCAGCAACGAGGTTGCTAGGCGTATTGATTTCACGCATCACAATTAATTTGTCGGTATTCCGGTTGCATCAACACGAAGACCGAGGAATGAGTAATGACGACAAGAAGTATCACTGTACCAGGAGTTCATAGGATGGTGTGCAATTCCTATAACAATCCCGATTTAAAGATGGTAATACTCCAAGGTAGAACAGAACAAAAGCTGGATTAGCAATTTGATCTGCGGAGCACAACTTCTTTGACCCAATCCTGGATATGGAAGAGGTACTGGAGTTTGTTTCTCCTAGTCATTCCGGAATAGAATGGCTTGACAGACCACAAGAGTCATAGGCATCGATGAACGAACGCACGCATACTCTTGACTATCAATTGATAGACGAGGGTCAGAATGCAACTAAAGAGAGACAACTCAAAAGAACATATAACTTTCTGGGTTGTGGATACATGGGTTGGTATGCCGAACAAAGTTCAACATAATTCTTCCGGATAACCCATGCAGAAAGGTTGAGCTGGCAGAGTCACAATATAGCATGGAGAGCTCATAGAGGGCCTGTTGTGATCTTTTGATCCAACAAACTTCTGCCATAATGGTTCATGGTATTTGGAAGAACGATATACCACGGACCTCGAGGACTAATGCAAGGTTACTAATAACCTAAAGGAACGAGCAAAACTATCAACATGAAGCAAGTAGGGTGAATCTCGGGTTCAAAACCCAGGGATAGAATGCCTACTAGCTAATAACATCACGGGATGCTTTCGAGAATAGAAGCCAGAATCATCACACTGGGATCACAAAACATTGCTAGATTACTAGGTGACTCCCTAAACACCTAGGGCCATAATAGTAACTCCAACATAATGTCAAGGCAATAGAATACCTCAACTCAACAATTAGTGTGATTGAGCTGGCATAAAGGAACATCGAGACCAGAGGGAAAGGATTTTGCAAATGCATCAGACTATTTGGAAACCTGGGATGACTCGGACAGCATAACGGCTGTAAATGCTCAGAAAAGATTTGAGACATTCACAAAATGGTGGCATAACCACTCAGAAGCACGATATCAAGGTTTCGAGATCAAAAATTAACATACGGAAGTAGTAGAAACTAAACTCAAGCTTAAATCCAACAATCTTATAAGTCTTCGGATTAGTAACACGTGATCCTGATAGAAAGAAGAGAAAGCCTAGTTCTTAATCCCCGTAGAAGAGAAGATGATGACTCAGATCAGAAGGTCATGAGGTATAAGGAGTAAAAGAGCCTTACGTTCCATCCCACAATCAATTCCCTTGTATAACTAAAGAATTTCTAGACTCAACTTCGACCAGTTTGGCTTGGTAATCCTACAGGCAGTCAAGCTCTGATACCAACGCTGTCAGGACCCCGACTCGATGTCACATCGATCTAGCCGGTAACACCTCATATCACTTTGCGGCCTCACGCACGGTATCCCCACGGGTGTCGCCTTACCTTTGCCCGAGACCGTTTGCGCCTTTTGGCTCACGTATATGATAGTGTCGCTAGCATCCATATGATAAGGAGCCCGGGCTGACATGACTAGTCGTAAACCCAAAGTGGCACAGACTTACAGGGACAGGCATCCATGACCCAGCTTCGAACGTGTCGGTCATCAGCAAGTGGGTCCGGGCTGTAGCACTGGGCTAGCAGGACTCCGGTAAACCGGGCTGTAGCGGGCTAACAGGACTCCGGTACTCAAAGCGTGACATTTCCCCGAAGGGACAGACACAGGAACGAAGAAGGACACATGCCGGCCAGCCTAAGTGTTCCGGAGCAGTAGCAAGCTACCATGGCTCAGTGGAAACACTAGGAGACATTTCCCGGTAAGAGAGGCTACTAAAGATAAACAACTAGATGGTCAGATCCCACACATACCAAGCATTTCAATAACATACACACAATATCCTCGATATGTGCAAATACAACATGGCATCACAACATGTCTCTATGACTCAAGTAATTATTCATTAGGCTCCGAGGAGCGAGACATTACAAACATGGGTCTCACGACCCAACAATCAGAGCATACAAGTCAAAGCACAAGCGGAAGCTATCATGTCTGAGTACAGACATCTATAAATGAAAAAGGCTGAGAAGCCTAACTATCTATCAGATCCTGCCGAGGGCACAAGATCATAGCTGAGGTATCAAGCTAAACGTCGAAGTCCACGTGGAACTACTAGTGAGACTGAAGTCTCTCTGCAAAAACATAAAATAGGCAAACGTGAGTACAAATGTACCCAGCAAGACTTACATCAGAACTATCTACATATGCATCATTATCAACAAAGGGGATGGTAGGGTTTGACTGCAGCAAGCCAGCTTTGACTCGGTGGCTATCCTGAACTACGACTGCAAGTAACTCTTTTGAAGTGGCGCACACGAGTCCACATATTCACCAACCAATACACCACTATGGATCCGCTCCCGTATCCCTACGAGAACGCCATCCATAGCACTCACGCTTATCTTGCGTGTTTTAGAGTATCCACTTTCACTTGTCTATGAACTGTACAAGGGGTCCAAGTTTCCATATCCGAGGAATCCAGCTATTCGAATAGATGATGTTAACCCTGCAGGGGTGTACTTCTTCACACACGCTTTCGCCACTTACCGCCCTGTACACGTCATGTATCTCGGCAACCTTCAAGCAGAAGCCGGGCGAGGGAGTCGGCCACGACCTGACTAACCGAACAAGTCTCTAGTCCAGGTTTATCGCCTATTCGGGTTCCATCCGCAAGGAGATCCGGCCGGGGTGTCGCTCACGGCCCCAAACGATGTGTGCAGGGTTCCCAAGCCCACCAACCGGGTGCCACTTGGTACACCGTGCCACGGTGCCTAGTCTGTCCCAAGCCCACCTGTACCGGGTGCCACTTGGTAGACTACTAACACTACCTACAAACACCAGAAACTAGTTGCAACTCCTGGACAGAGATCATGTTGATTAATAAGTCGAGAGGGGCACTTAAGCATTCCAATGTGTGGTAGTAGCTGGTCATGGATCACAAACACAGAACTCAGTTCCTAAGGACGGCTGCAATGAGACAACCCACCATGTACTCCTACATGGCCTCTCACCGCTACCTTTACCAAAACGTGTTCACACACTTAGCTCACACACATGGGGACATGTTCACACGCCTCTGATTCATCCCCGATGAATCAGACCTGACTCAACTCTAAGCAGTAGCAGGCATGACAAACAAGCATTTATGAGTAGGCACATCAGGGCTCAAACAAATCCTACTCATGCTAGTGGGTTTCATCTATTTACTGTGGAATGCCAGGTCATGCAAAGGATAAAGGGGTTCAGCTACCGCGGCAAGTAACAGATGAATCGATGTTGTCCTAATGCAGTAAAAGAGAGCAGGAGCGAGAGAGTAGGATTGTATCGGAATGAACAAGGGGGTTTTGCTTGCCCGGCACTTCTGAAGATAACATTGAGTCTTCATCAGTGTCAACGATCACATCGTCGGTATCGCGTCTATCGAGAGGGGACAAATACCGGCAACACAGAGAAAACAATCAATGCAATGCACAATATGATGCATGATCATGACATGGCAAAATGAATGTGTTTTGAGCTAATGCAACTAGCAACAGATTAAATGAAGTTGGTTTGAATACAAGATTCAAATTCAAACTCCATATGTGATTATTTAAATGCCCTTTATATGATTTGTGCTAAACAGCACCTATAAGTTGTTCTAACATGCATGAAAATGGTACAGATGGATTCCTTGAATTTTTCTGATAATTTTTCATATATAATTTATTTAATTTGGAGTTACGGTTAATTTTCTATGAATTATTGAAGTTTTAGGCATTTTCTGGAATTTTCTGATTATTTAGAATTAAAATAATTCCAGAAAATGAATTATGGCGTCAGCATGACATCACCTTGACGTCAGCAGGTCAACAGGGCGCCCCCAGGTCAAACCTGACCTGTGGGACCCATATGTCAGCGTCACAGGTTAACAGGGGGGTTTATTTAGTTTAATTAAAAAGGTTAGGGGGGGGGGGTCGGGCCCACTGGTCAGCGTCAGGGGGGGTTTATTTTAGTTTAATTAAGGATTAGGACAAAAGGGCCCACATGTCATTGTCCGCAGGGGGGGTTATTTAATTAAATTAAACTAACTAATTAACAGGGGGCTGGCCCCACCTGTCATCGACCCAGGGGGGTCAAACCCCGGTCAAATGACCCAAACAGGCCGGCGGCTCAACGCCGGCGGCAACAGGCACGGCGGAGGGCTTCGGGATCGCTCCTCCGGCGACCAAAACGGCGACTGAGGGGCTCTACGCGTAGCTGGGAGTCGCCCGCATCCATTTGTGCAAGCGGCAGGGGCTGGGGTGGCTCGAGCTCACCGGAACGGGGCCCGCGGCGGCGACCGGAGTTCGGGCCAGCACGGGCACAGGGCTACGCTTGGCGAGCGAGCGAGCTGAGAGGCTGGGCGGGCTCCTGGAAGATCCACGAGCTCGAGGTCGTGCTCGGACGCGAGTTCGGTGACCTGCAACGACGGCGGCGACATCGCCGGCGGAGCCGAGCTCGCGGCTCCGGTGGAATCGAGGCTACAGGGCGCAATCGAAGGGGAAAAGAGGGAGGGGAGGCGTAGGAGCTCACAGCGGTGTCGTAGAGGAGGTCAGCGAGCTCGGGGAGGGGCTGGTGACGACGGGAGGTCGCCGGCGATCTCGGTGGCCCGAGGAGGAAGAAGACGTCGGGGACGGCGCTCCGAGGCTTCCGGCGTCACATGGGTTGGTGGAGACGAAGAAGGAGGCGCGGCGGTTCTTCTGGAGGCATCGGCGAGGCGAGGGGTGGCCGGTGGCCGCGGCGAACAGCGTCGGTGGCGACGGCTGCGCTCGGCACGAGAGGGAGAGAGAAACAGAGGAGGGGGGGGAGAGCTCGGGAGAGAGTGAGGGAGTTCGTGGGGCCGCGTGGCGTCTCCAGGGAGTGGTGGAGGCAAGCAGGGAGGCAGGAGGTGGCCGAAGCAGGGAGGAGGCGGCCGGGGCGCGTGGCCGCGCGCGCCGGGCGCGTGCCCGTCCTCCTGGCAGAGGAGGAAGGCGACAGGGGAGGCGCTGGTGGGCTGGGCCGGCCAGGGGGGGGGAGCTGGGCCGGCTCGTGGCGCTAGGTAAGCTGGGCTTCTCTCTCTTTTTTTTTCTATTTACTGTTCTGTTTTATTTTTTTCTATTTCTGCAATTTGTTTTTGATTTGTTTTAATATCAAATCATTTTATAAAATCCTGGAAATAATTATGGGTGCTTTCTGAATTATTCCAGTGACCCTTATCAATTTCCAACATTTATTTGAGCATTTAAATTATTTATAATATTTAAATGCCCAAAGTCAAATACAATAGGATTTAATTCAGTGACCAAATATGCCCTGCAAAAATATAAGCCATTTTTGGTAGATGCTTCCACCTCAAACCAGAAATGTTGAACATTTTTAGAGGACATTTTGAGTTCAATGAAAAGGGTTTTATTTTGACCCTAGTTGAATTCATTTGGTGTTAGGGCTTAGTCCATCCCCATCTCAGGTTTAATGAAATTTAAACATGATGTAACACCCTAATGCATGCACTAGACATTGTCAGAACTAGGGATGTGACAGCCGCCCACACCAGTAGAAGCTCTGGTGCGCACACAGTTGCTCCTCGACTTTCCTCCCGCTGCGGATAGGCTCGATGAGTGGAGAGCCACTATCCGGAGCCTCGTCGGCTTCGCTAACAAAGATGAGCCGCGACCAACGGGGCCTGTAGGCCGTCGCCCCATCGAGCCACCGCATACCAACGATGGAAGAGCCGGGGGTGATGCAGCCATGGTGCACTCTCCTCCCCCATGCCAGCCACCGCGGGTGTCGATCCGTCTTGATGACGCTTGTGATAATATTTCCATAGCATCGTCCGATCCACAGACCCACCACGATCAGCGTCAAGTTCTTCAGGAGCGATCCCTTGAAGACGCTCGAACCACGATCGAGCACCGGCGTGATGCGCGCCACCAGTCAGATAGGCGGGCAGGGCCCACTATGGACCACCCAGCACCGAGAGGCTACGGTGGCCTACCCTATGAGGTGGGTTGCCCGTCCTTCACCCGTGAGTTGCGGCAGTTCCAGTGGCCCTCCCACCGCACATTCAAGCCCGACGCTGGCAAGAAGTTCAACGGCAAGACTCACCCGTCGGAGTTCCTCAGCATTACACCATTGCGATGAAAGCCGCTGGAGCCCGCAATGACAAGGTGCTTGCCAATTACTTCCCGCTAGCGCTCAAGCCCAATGTTATGTCATGGTTGATGCACTTGGCGGTGGATTCCCTTTTTTCTTGGTCGGATCTGTGCGATGAGTTTGTTGGCGCCTTCACTGGAGGCCACCAAGCTCATGGCCAGGCAAGCGATTTGCACATCATCCCCCAGAAGGAAGGAGAAAACCTCCGCAAGTACATCCAAAGGTTCAGCCGAGTGCAGTACAACATCCTAGACGTTCATCCCGCCGCTGTGATTAGTGCATTCCATCAGAATGTGCGCAACTGCAAGATGCGTGAGGAGCTGGCGATGAACAAGGTCAAGGATGTGGCCAAACTTTATGTCCTGGCCAATAGGTGCGCTCGGGCTGAAGAGGGGAGGAAGTACCCCGGTGAGGACGCTGGTGAAGAAACCGACTCCACAGACAATGACACCGCCGCCCCGACAAAGAAGGGCCGGCACCATAACAAAAAGCGCAAGGGCAGGACTGTGCTTGCCGTCGAGGGATCCGACAACACCGGCACTGCCAAGAAGGCCAAGGCCAACGACCCCGGCAAGGAGGTTTCCAGGTGTGCCGCTTGCCGGGCCTTGGCGGCTGCTGACAAGCCAGGGGGCTTCGACAAGCAGTATTGCAAGATCCATCACACCAAAGGCCACGACCTCCAGAACTGCCGACAAGTTGAGCTGCTCGCTGAGAAGTAGAAAGATGAATATGAGAGGTGGGACAAGGAGAAGGGTGAAAACGGTGCCGAAGGATCCAGCAAGAAGCCTAGCAGCCAAGGAGGCCGCCACAGTAAGGATAACCAGCAAGAGAGGCCTGTCCAGGGACGCAACAAGAAGCAGGAAGACGATGATCATGACGACGGCGACGAGTCCGGCAACCACTAGTTCCAGAAAGCCACAGAGGCCATGTGCGTCGATGGTGGTGCCTCGCTGCACACATCTCACCGCCAGCTCAAGCAGTGGGTGCGTGAGATTACCGCAGTGTAGCCATCACTCGACGCGCGGAAGCCGCTGAAGTGGTCCAACATGCCTATCATCTTTGATTCTGAGGACCACCCTGATCGCACTACTACGGTCGGGTGTTTTCCATTGTTGGTTTCCCCAACAATCTGCAACCTCAAGGTGACGAAGATGCTAGTTGACGGCGGGGCCAGTCTGAACTTGATATCGTCTATTGTGGTCAGAAGGCTGCAGATTCCTGATGGAGACCTCGAGGAAACGGGCATGTTTCAAGGGGTCAACCTGGGAAGAAGCCAACCAGAGGGTAAGGTCACGCTACCCGTGATGTTTGGAGGAGAATTGAATCACCGAACGGAGAGGATTGTCTTTGACATAGCAGAGATCCCCTTGCCTTACAACGGGATCGTCGGCGGCCCAGCACTAGCCGAGTTCATGGCGGCGGCGCATTATGCCTACAACACGCTGAAGATACCTTGGCCGATGAACATCATCACCGTCCCCTCCGACAAGAAGATCGCGTTGATCTGCACTGACCAACTCTACCGGGAGGCGGTCACAACAGCTGCCGCCAAGGCACTTGCTCTTGCCATTGAAGCCCCGGGAGGGAAGAAGTCCGGCGAGACCTCTCGCACCCACTCCGGCAAGCGCACCTCTTCGGAGTGTTGTGCTCCCGTTGAGGACGTGCCAGAGAGCTCCACCGGCAAGAGCACGAAATCCAGAGCCGCACCACCAGAGACCAAGAGGGTGCCCGTCAAGGAGGACTGCAGGGGAGGGGCTTTCACCATAAGCTCCACCCTCGACGGCAAATAGGAAGGCGAGCTCATCACTTTCCTGCAGGCGAATGTCGACGTGTTTGCGTGGCAGGCATCCGACATTCCCGGCATTCCCAGGGAAGTGATTGAGCATGATCTTGCTGTCTGTCCTCATGCGCGGACCGTCAAGCAGAAGGTCGGGAAGCAAACTCAGGAAAGGCAGGAGTTCATCACAGAGGAGATCAGAAAGCTAGAGGCAGCAAGCTTGGTGAAAGGAGTGCTCCATCCGACGTGGTTGGCCAATCCGGTAGTGGTGCGCAAGACGAATGGGAAGCGGAGGTTGTGTATTGATTACACAGATATCAATAAAGCTTGTCCGAAAGACCCTTTCCCGTTGCCGGGCATTGACCAGATTGTTGACTCCACGGTCGGGTGTGACATGCTATCATTCCTCGACGCCTACTCAGGATACCATCAAATCTTCATGAGAAGAGAAGATGAAGAGAAGACAACATTCATCACCCCATGTGGTACGTATTGCTTTTTACAGATGCCTTTCGGGTTGAAGAGTGTTGGCTCAACCTTTGCAAGAGCAATCTAAATTGGTTTTGAGCCTCAGCTACATAGAAATATGGAAGCTTATATGGATGACATAGTAGTCAAAACCAAGGACAAGGTAACACTTGTACAGGATCAGGAAGAAACATTTGCAAACCTGTGCAAGATCAACCTCAAGATGAATCCTGAGAAGTGTGGCTTCGGCGTCCCGTCCGGCAAGCTTCTCGGGTTCTTTGTGTCACAGCGTGGGATTGAGGCAAACCCGGACAAGATCAAGGCCATTGAGCAGATTGAGGCACCTAAGCGGATCAAGGATGTGCATCGGCTCATTGGCTGCGTCGCCGCCATGAGCAGATTTATCTCCAAGTCCGCCAAGCGTGCCCTTCCCTTTTTCAAAATCTTGAAAAAGGCAGGCCCAATGGAGTGGACCCCAGAGGCCAAGGCAGCGCTGCAGGAATTAAAGAAGTACCTCTCCTCCATGCCAATATTGGTTGCGCCCAGGCCACAAGAGCCGTTGCTGCTGTATCCAGCGGCAACGAATCAAGTGGTTAGCGCCGCACTGGTGGCGCAGAGGGAGGTTGATGAAAGGGGCAGTGACAACGACAGATTTGACGGATGGCAAGCCAGAACTCCCCCCGGCAGGGCCTGGTCTCGGCAAGGCATGGTCCCCGGCAAGGTTTGACACCAGCGCGACAGGGCCCATGCAGCCCGGCAAAGTGGCGCAGAAGAAGAAGATGATGCAGCACCCGGTTTACTTCGTCAGCTCCCTCTTGCAGGAGGCTAGGTCAAGGTACTCCGGTGGGCAGAAATTGCTCTTCGGCCTCGTTATGGCCTCGAGGAAGCATCGTCATTACTTCCAAGCGCACGAGATCACCGTTGTCACCCGCCTCCCGTTGCAGTGGGTCTGCATAACCCAGATGCAACGGGGAGGATTGTGGAATGGGCCTTGGAGCTATCGAGTTTTGGTTTGAAGTTCGAAAGCACCTCGACGATTCAGAGCAGAGTCTTGGCGGAGTTCATTGCAGAATGGACCTCGACTCCCGATGAAGAAATCCAGGAGACCACTCTCCCTGGCAAGGAAACAAGTTGCAACTAGATTATGTACTTTGACGGGGCTTTTTTGCTACAAGGCGCCGGTGCTAGTGTGCTGCTCATCACACCCACCGGAGAGCACCTCAAGTACGTGATCCAGATGCACTTTCCCACGGCGATGTCGACGAACAACACTGCTGAATACGAGGGATTTCTTGCCGGTCTCAGGATCGCAGCAGACCTCGGGGTCAAGAAGCTCATCGTCAGGGGCGATTCATAGCTTGTCGTCAGACAGATCAACAAGGATTGGCAAAGCCCGTTGATGGAAGCCTACGTGGATGAAGTGAGGAAACTGGAGGAGCGCTTTGACGGTATACAGGTAGAGCATGTCCCCCGAGTGGAGAACGACATCGCCGACTACCTATAGAAGCGCGCTTCCCTCAAGCTACCTGTGGAACTAGGTACTTTTGTGCTTCGGTTAACTCAACCATCCGTCGAACCATCAACAGAGTAGAACAAGCGGAGGAAGTCAGGCCCCAGCAAGTACTTCCCCACCGAGCTCCTTGGAGCCGCTGGCGAAGATGTTGCCGTGGACGCCGAGCCTGCCATGGGACAACCGACTCCGGCGGGGCGCCAAGCCCTTGCCGTGCAGGCAACCGTTCCCACGGTAGAGGAAATGCCTTTGGTCCTTGCCGTCGAGCCTCAGGCTCCAGCACGGGCACAGCATACCGTCAGATTCGTCCAAACAGGGGAGCTTCTTGAGGAGCAGGAAGAAGCAGAGAAAGTAGCCCGCCGGTTTGCCCTGTACCAGTTTGTTGACAACGTTCTGTATAGAAAAAGACCAAATGGAGTGAAATTGAAGTGCATTCCTTGGGAGGAAGGACTGGAGCTGTTGGCGGAGATACATGCAGGCATATGTGGCTCCCACATAGGGTTGAGGGCCCTTGCCGGGAAGGCTTGCCAGCAAGGTTTCTTCTCACCCACTGCCCTCCAGGATGCGACGGCACTAGTAACAGCTACGTCTTGAGCTTGCGTTGGTTTTCCTTGAAGAGGAAAGGGTGATGCAGCAATAGTAGCGTAAGTATTTCCCTCAGTTTTTGAGAACTAAGGTATCGATCCAGTAGGAGGCTCCTCAAAAGTCCCACGCACCTACACAAACAAACAAAGAACTCGCAACCAACACAATAAAGGGGTTATCAGTCCCCTCACGGCCACTTGCGAAAGTGAGATCTGATAGAGATAGTATGATAAGATAAATATATTTTTGGTATTTTATAATATAGATAGGAAAAGTAAAGATGCAAATAAAAGTAGATGGAAAGCTTATATGATAAAAGATAGACCCAGGGGCCATAGGTTTCACTAGTGGCTTCTCTCAAGATAGCATAAGTATTACGGTGGGTGAACAAATTACTGTCGAGCAATTGATACAAAAGCGAATAATTATGAGATTATCTAGGCATGATCATGTATATAGGCATCACGTCCATCACAAGTAGACCGACTCCTACCTGCATCTACTACTATTACTCCACACATCGACCGCTATCTAGCAAGCATCTAGAGTATTAAGTTCATAAGAACAGAGTAACGCATAAGACGACATGATGTAGAGGGATAAACTCATGCAATATGATATAAACCCCATCTTTTTATCCTCGATGGCAACAATACAATACGTGCCTTGCAACCCCTATTGTCACTGGGTAAGGACACCACAAGATTGAACCCAAAGCTAAGCACTTCTCCCATGGCAAGAAAGATCAATCTAGTAGGCCAATCCAAACTAAAAATTCGAAGAGACTTGCAAAGATAACTCAATCATACATAAAAGAATTCATAGGAGATTCAAATATTTCTCATAGATAAACTTGATCATGAACCCACAATTCATCGGATCTCGACAAACACACCGCAAAAAGAGTTACATCAAATAGATCTCCACAAGAGAGGTGGAGAACATGGTATTGAGATCCAAAAAGAGAGAAGAAGCCATCTAGCTAATAACTATGGACCCAAAGGTCTGTGGTAAACTACTCACAACTCATCGGAGGGGCTACGGTGTTGATGTAGAAGCCCTCCATGGTCGATTCCCCCTCCGGCGGAGCGTCGGCGAAGGCTCCAAGATGGGATCTCGCGCATACAGAAGGTTACAGCGGTGGATATTGTTTTTTGTTGGCTCCCTGGATGTTTTCGGGGTACATGGGTATATATAGGAGGTAGAAGTACGTCGGTGGCCGCCCGAGGGGCCCACAAGACAGGGGCCACGTCCTGTAGGGGTGGGCGCACCCTCCACCCTCGTGGACGCCTCGGTTGCTTCTTGACTTGCACTCCAAGTCCTCTGGATCACGTTCGTTCCAAAAATCATGCTCCCGAAGGTTTCATTCCGTTTGGACTCCGTTTGATATTCATTTTGTTCGAAATACTGAAATAGGCAAAAAAACAGCAATACGGGCTGGGCCTCCGGTTAGTAGGTTAGTCCCAAAAATAATATAAATGTGTAAAATAAAGCCCATAAACATCCAAAAGGGGTAATATAATAGCATGGAACCAACAAAAATTATAGATACGTTGGAGACGTATCAAGCATCCCCAAGCTTAATTCATGCTCGTCCTTGAGTAGGTAAATGATAAAAATAGAATTTTTGATGTGGAATGCTACCTAGCATAATTCTCAATGTAATTTTCTTTATTGTGGCATGAATGTTCAGATCCAAATGATTCAAAATAAAAGTTCATATTGACATAAAAAATAGTAATACTTCAAGCATACTAATCAAAGCAATCATGTCTTCTCAAAATAACATGGCTAAAGAAAGTTCATCCCTACAAAATCATATAGTTAGGCTATGCTTAATTTTCGTCACACAAAAATGCTCCCAAATTCTACACCCCTGATGACAAGCCAAGAAATTGTTTCATGAGCGTGAGCCATGGATATAACACTGTGGGTGGAATAGAATATGATGATGGGGATTATGTGGAGAAGACAAAAAAAGGAGAAAGTCTCACATTGACGAGGATAATCAACGGGCTATGAAGCTGCCCATCAATTGATGTCAACATGAGGAGTAGGGATTGCCATGCACCAGATGCACTAGATCTATAAATGTATGAAAGCTCAACAAAAGAAAACTAGTGGGTGTGCATCCAACTTGCTTGCTCACAAAGACCTAGGGCATTTGAGGAAGCCCATCATAGGAATATACAAGCCAAGTTCTATAATAAAAAATTCCCACTAGTATTTGAAAGTGACAACATATGAGACTCACTATCTGAAGAACATGGTGCTACTTTGAAGCACAATATATGAGATTCGCTATATGAAGAACATGGTGCTACTTTGAAGCACAAGTGTGGAAAAAGAGATAGTAACATTACCCCTTTTTTATTTATTTTCTTTTTTTCTTCCTTTTTTTCTTTTTTGGCCTTTCTTTTTTTTTCTTTTGGCCTTACTTCTTTTTTTTCTCTTTTTTTCTTTCGGACAATGCTCTAATAAAGATGATCATCACACTTTTATTGATTTACAACACATGAATTACAACTCAAAACTAGAATAAGATATGACTCTATATGAATGCCTCCGGCGGTGTACCGGGATGGGCAATGAATCAAGAGTGACATGTATGAAAATTTATGCATAGTGGCCTTGCCACAAATACGATGTCAACTACATGATCATGCAATGGCAATATGACAATAGTAATGCGTGTCATGATGATAAACGGAATGGTGGAAACTTGCATGGCAATATATCTCGGAATGGCTATGGAAATGTCATAATAGGTAGGTATGGTGGCTGTTTTGAGGAAGATATAAGGAGGTTTATGTGTGATAGAGCGTATCATATCACGGGGTTTGGATGCACCGGCAAAGTTTGCACCAACTCTCAAGGTGAGAAAGGGCAATGCACAGTACCGAAGAGGCTAGCAATGGTGGAAAGGTAAAAGTGCATATAATCCATGGACTCAACATTAGTCAAAAGAACTCATATAATTATTGCAAAAATCTAGAAGTCATCAAAAACCAAGCACTACGCGCATTCTCCTAGAGGGATAGATTGGTAGGAAAAGACCATCGCTCGTCCCCGACCGCCACTCATAAGGATGCACAATCCAAGGACACTTCATGTTTCAAATTTGTTACACAACTTTAACCATATGTGCATGCTACGGGACTTGCTAACTTTAACACAAGCATTCTTTAAATTCATAATCACCCAACTAGCATGACTTTAATATCACTACCTCCATATCTCAAAACAATTATCAAGTATCAAATTGATCGTAGCATCCAATTCACTTCCTATGATAGTTTTTATTATACCCAACTTGGATGCCTACCATTCTAGGACCAACTTTATAACCATAGCAAATACCATGTTGTTCTAAGAGACTCTCAAAATAATATAAGTGAAGCATGAGAGACTAGCAATTTCTAAAAAATTAAGCCACCGCCGTGCTCTAAAAGATATAAGTGAAGCACTAGAGCAAAAACTATCTAGCTCAAAAGATATAAGTGAAGCACATAGAGTATTCTAATAAATTCCAATCAAGTGGGCTTCTCCCAAAAGGTGTGTTCAGCAAGGATGATTGTGCAAAACTAAAAAAGCAAATACTAATATCATACACGACGCTCCAAGCAAAACACATATCATGTGGCGAATAAAAATATAGCTCCAAGAATGAACGAAGACGAAAGAGGGGATGCCTTCTGGGGGCATCCCCAAGCTTAGGCTTTTGGCTACTCTTGAATATATTGGGGTGCCATGGGCATCCCCAATCTTAGTCTCTTGCCACTCCTTATTCCATAGTCCATCAAATCTTTACCCAAAACATGAAAACTTCACAACACAAAACTCAACAGGAAATCTCGTAAGCTCCGTTAGTGAAAGAAAGCAAAATCACCACATAAGGTACTGTAATGAACTCATTATTTATTTACTTTGGTGTTAAACCTACTGTATTCCAAGTTCTGTATGGTTCATACCACTTAATACTAGCCATAGATGCATCAAAATAAGCAAACAACACACGAAAAATAGAATCTGTCAAAAATAGAACAGTCTGTAGCAATCTGTAACCCACAAATACTTCTGGAACTTTAAGAATCCTACAAAAATAGGAAGTCCCGGGAAATTTATCTGTTGATCAGCAGCAAAAATAATCAACGCAAAATCACATTTCTGTGATTTAACAAAACTAATTTTGTGCGCGCAAAGTTTCTGTTTTTCAGCAGAATCAAATTAACTATCACCATAGGTTATCCTATAGGTTCTATTTGGCACAAACACTAATTAAAACATAAAAACACATCTAAACAGAAGTTAGATGCAAAACCTATTACTAAACATAAGCAAAAAATAAAAAAACACAAATAAAATTGGGTTGCTTCCCAACTAGCGCTATCGTTTAACGCCCCTAGCTAGGCATAGATAATTTTAATGATGCTCACATGAAAGACAAGAATTGAAGCACAAAGAGAGCATCATGGAATAGGTGACAAACACATCTAAGTCTAACATACTTCCTATTCATAGGCATATTATAAGCAAACAAATTTTCAAGGCAAGCAAAAACTAGCATATGCAAGGAAGAAGAAAGAGACGATAGCAATCTCAACATGACGAGAGATAATTTAGTAACATGAAAATTTCTACAACCATATTTTCCTCCCTCATAATAATTACATGTAGGATCATAAGAAAATTCAACAATATAGCTATCACAAAACATATTCTTAACACGATCCACATATATGCAAAGTTGACACTCTTCCAAAATAGTGGGATTAACATTAACTAAAGTCATGACCTCTCCAAACCCACTTTTATCAAAAACTTCATAAGATTGAACATTCTCCAAATATGTGGGATCTAAAGTTGACATTATTATCGATCTCATATTCATGAAGGGGCTCAAATAAATTTTCAAGATCATAAGAAGAATCACCCCAATCATGATCATAGCAACAAGTAGTAGACATAGCAAAACTAGCATCCCCAAGCTTAGGGTTTTGCATATTATTTGCACAATTGGCACCAAGAGAATTTATAGTAAAATCATTGCAATCATGCTTTTTATTCAAGGAGCTATCGTGAATCTCTTCATAAATTTCTTCCTCACAATTTTCAGATTCATGAATTTCAAGCAAAACCTCATAAAGATAATCCAGTGCACACAACTCACTAGCAATTGGTTCAACATAATTGGATCTCTTAAAAAGATTAGCAAGTGGATGAGGATCTATAAACTTCTAGAAAGCAAAGATGCACGCAAAAGGAAGGCACATGGAGACACAAGATCGAACGGAAGAGGGGCAAAGAAAAGGCAAAGGGTGAAGTGGGGGAGAGGAAAACGAGAGGCGAATGGCAAATAATGTAAACGCGAAGGAGATGAGTTTGTGATGGGTACTTGGTATGTCTTGACTTGAGCGAAGACCTCCTCGGCAACGGCGCCAGAAATCCTTCTTGCTACATCTTGAGCTTGCGTTAGTTTTCCTTGAAGAGGAAAGGGTGATGCAGCAATAGTAGCGTAAGTATTTCCCTCAGTTTTTGAGAACCAAGGTATCAATCCAGTAGGAGGATCCTCAAAAGTCCCACGCACCTACACAAACAAACAAAGAACTCGCAACCAACACAATAAAGGGGTTGTCAATCCCTTCATGGCCACTTGCGAAAGTGAGATCTGATATAGATAGTATGATAAGATAAATATATTTTTGGTATTTTATAATATAGATAGGAAAAGTAAAGATGCAAATAAAAGTAGATGGAAAGCTTATATGATAAAAGATAGACCCAGGGGCTATAGGTTTCACTAGTGGCTTCTCTCAAGATAGTATAAGTATTACGGTGGGTGAACAAATTACTGTCGAGCAATTGATAGAAAAGCGAATAATTATGAGATTATCTAGGCATGATCATGTATATAGGCATCACGTCCATGACAAGTAAACTGACTCCTGCCTGCATCTACTACTATTACTCCACACATCGACCGCTATCCAGCATGCATCTAGAGTATTAAGTTCATAAGAACAGAGTAACACATTAAGAAATATGACATGATGTAGAGGGATAAACTCAAGCAATATGATATGAACCCCATCTTTTTATCCTCGATAGCAACAATACAATACGTGCCTTGCAACCCCTATTGTCACTAGGTAAGGACACCGCATGATTGAGCCCAAAGCTAAGCACTTCTCCCATGGCAAGAAAGATCAATCTAGTAGGCCAAACCAAACTAAAAATTCGAAGAGACTTGAAAAGATAACTCAATCATACATAAAAGAATTCAGAGGAGATTCAAATATTTCTCATAGATAAACTTGATCATAAACCCACAACTCATCGGATCTCGACAAACACACCGCAAAAGGAGTTACATAGAATAGATCTCCAAAAGAGAGGGGGAGAACATGGTATTGAGATCCAAAAAGAGAGAAGAAGCCATCTAGCTAATATCTATGGACCCGAAGGACTGTGGTAAACTACTCACAACTCATTGGAGGGGCTATGGTGTTGATGTAGAAGCCCTCCATGGTCGATTCCCCCTCCGGCGGAGCACCGGCAAAGGCTCCAAGATGGGATCTCACGGATACAGAAGGTTACGGCGGTGGAAATTGTTTTTCGTTGGCTCCCTGGATGTTTTCGGGGTACATGGGTATATATAGGAGGAAGAAGTACGTCGGTGGCCGCCCGAGGGGCCCACAAGACTGGGGGGCGCGCCCTGTAGGGGTGGGTGCGCCCTCCACCCTCGTGGCCGCCTTGGCTGCTTCTTGACTTGCACTCCAAGTCCTCTGGATCACGTTCGTTCCAAAAATCACGCTCTCGAAGGTTTCATTCCGTTTGGACTCTGTTTGATATTCCTTTTCATCGAAATACTGAAATAGGCAAAAATAGCAATACGGGCTGGGCCTCCAGTTAGTAGGTTAGTCCCAAAAATGATATAAATGTGTAAAATAAAGCCCATAAACATCCAAAAGGGGTAAGATAATAGCATGGAACAATAAAAAATTATAGATACGTTGAAGACGTATCAGTAACCAAGTGTGAGGAGTGCCAGTTCCATTCAAAGAAGCTTCATCAACCAGCTCAAGTCCTGCAGACATTCCCTCTCTCCTGGCCATTCTCAGTATGGGGGCTCGACATACTGGGCCCCTTTCCCCGTGCCATCGGGGGCTTTGAGTACTTGTACGTTGCAATCGACAAGTTCACAAAGTGGCCGGAGGTGGAATCAATGAGGAAGGTGACCACACAGTCAGCCATCAAATTCTTTAAGGGGCTAGTTTGCCGCTTTGATGTGCTGAACAGAGTCATCACTAACAACGGCACACAGTTCACAAGCCACACCTTCATGCAATACATTGGAGACCTCGGCAGCAAGGTCTGTTTCACTTCCGTGGCACACCCACGGAGCAACGGCTAAGCGGTGAGGGCAAATGCTAAAGTGCTGCGTGGCCTGAGGACGAAGACCTTCGACAGGCTGCACAAGAGCGGAAGGCGCTGGATTGATGAGTTGTCGGTGGTTCTTTGGTCGATCAGAACGATGCCAAATCGAGCCACCGGCGAGACACCCTTTGCCCTGGTATACGGGGCAGAAGCAGTTCTCCCCATGGAACTCATATACGGGTCACCTCGAGTGCTCGCTTATGATGATCTTCAGCAAGAGCGATTGCGGCAAGATGACGCAATGCTCCTCGAGGAAGATCGTATTTGGGTGGCAGTGAGAGCAGCACGCTACCAGCAAGCCTTGCGCCGCTACCATAGCCGCAAGGTTCATGCCCGAAGCTTTGAGGAAGGCGACCTTGTTCTTTGGCACGTTCAGTCGGCCAAGAATTCCAACAAGTTGACGCCAAAGCGGGTAATACGAGTCACCAGGCCCAGTGCAGTCCGCCTGGAGACCGAAGATGTCATTCCAGTGAGCAACTCCTGGAACATCAAGCATCTTCATAAGTTTTGCCCATAAGGCGCGGTTGCCGAGCCCCCCGGCAAGCCACCTTTGGTACAAGCCTTGCCGGCAAGGCATGTAACCCTCTATACAAAGCTAGGCGCAGACCCTGAGCATAAATAAATGAAGCGCTGGCGCCCTAAGTAATAGCATGCATGCTAGGTTGAGTCTCTCCCTCGGTTAGGGTTGATAGTGCTTAAGCGGTGACTAACCCCTAGCATAGAGGTTGAGTCTGTGTCTCTCTGTTCCTTTCCGTCCTCTTTGGTTCGTAGGGTACATGAATGTTTCTGCCAAGCTAAGTGAAAGAAAGAGAATGAGTCAGTGCTTCGGCCCCAGCAAGCCAAGGCTGCCGGGGGCTGCAGACACAAGGATCCACCCGCGGCAAGCCAAGGTTGCCGGGGGCTGCGGATTCAGATAAGTCTCTTATCCCCTCTTATGCATTTCTGTATGGAATTAGGACGTACGAAACCTTGTTTTATTCCAAGGGCGCCGTGCTCCCTTTTTCCTGCCACCCGAGAACTTTTCTTGGTTCGGAATCTGGTTGTAGCCACGGCGGCAAGGAAGCAAGCGTAGGGCCTAACCCTACTTCACCCCCGCCTCCACTGAGAGCGTGAGTTTGGTCGAATGAAGTGAGGGAGCGACAAGGCTCGTTGCCGGGTGCCGATGTTTATGTTGAAAATAACAAGGGTTTGTCCCCTAGTATGGGCTTCGCTCACACACAAAGGACCCAGCAAGCACCCTTTTTCATCAATACGCCCCATACAAGTACAGTTCGTACGGAATGTAAACATGAGCAAGGGGATTACATGTTTTAAATCTAACTAAGGCCCGCAGGCTTACAAGCTAAAAAGAGATAAGGTGCCCGTAATCCCTTTCTTGCCCCTCTCCTCAGGAAACAGAACAAGAACGCAAGAGGGCAGAAGGAGTGCCTAGGCGAGGTACGAGCAGCAGAAGGCGCCAAGAGAACATGTTGGCGGCTGCCTGAGGGAGGGTTGGTGATGATGGTGCCGGGAGAAGAGCTGGAAGATGAGGCAGCGGTCCGTCAATACGCTATGAAGGCGTCGGTGCCATCGTACTACGACTTGACGGCCCGCCACCCGCCCTCTCCGGCTGCCCCACGTCAGCCGCCCAAGGAGGCGACCCCACCGGGAGAAGGGGCCCGGTGCAGATGTTGCTGCTTCCAGCACCGCCCTGGGGCGGCAGGTCCGACACCTAGTCGGACCCATCATCCTCTTGCCTGCTACCCTTGTTGTCGTTGCCGCTGTCCTCCTCGTCACTCTCGCTCGAGGAAGAGTCTTCGTCGTCAGAGGAGCTCTCCACGCAGCACTTTAGGCGAGTCCCGAAGTCTCCGAAGACCTTGACAGAGAGGAGGCCGTTCTTCATTAATTTGAAATAGAGAATGAGCCCCACCGTCAGGCTGTGGATGCGAGCGAAGGTTTTCCATCCGTGACGGAGATACATGACATGAGGGGCTGGGAAATCAACATCGGCCCATGTGCCGCTATTCCCACAGCCCCTCATATGCAATCTCAGCGCCTGCGGTGGGTCAAGCTCCATCTCCCGAGCGATTGGAGTAGGGAGCCGAAGATGATGCCGCGCCGGCCGGCGCAGCATGATGAAGAACTCGTGGTCCTAGTCCCAGACGTGGCCCTCCATTGGGGGAAGGACCGCCGGCGGAGGCAAGGCCGATGCGCCGCCCCGTCCTCCTCTTCCCCGAGCGCCATGGCAGCCTCGGCCTCGCCCCCTCCCCCTTCCCCTCACAGCCAGCTCCGCCGCCACAGGCTCTTGGGGAGGAGCGGCGCATTGTCGAGCAGAGACCCTCGCCGCCACCTTCGAAGCATCAGCATGCACTCTCGCCATGGCAGAAGGGAGGAAGAAGCAAAGATGGGAGGAGGCGGATGGCGAAAGGCTGAAGGGTGCCATCCCTCTTGCTCCCCTCCTTATAAAGGGGCGGGGTCAGGGCTCAGCCGCCCCTCTCAGCTAACCCAGCTAATTAAGATGACAGCGGGCGAGGCCATCGACCGCCCTCCCCGCCCAATTGAAGGCGCGTGGGTATCAACCCACGCGCGCACGTCTTCCCATATTCCGCGCGCCTATCACCCGCCCTGCACCGTGCATGCGGCGTACGTGGCGCAAGGGGCGGGCGTAGTGGGACGCGTGGAACGATGGTTCCAGGGCAGAAAGCGTAAATGAGCAGCGGCCCCGCAGTCTTAAAGGGACACGCAGGCCGCATCTTTACTATTCACTGTAGGATGACGCAAGCGCGCTTCATTCACCCCATGCGTGATCCCCACATCACGCATTCAACACGAATCTTGGTGAAGCGCAGCGGACGAAGGATTACCACGGTCAAAACCAGCCCCGCCTACCCGCGCACCGTTCTGGGCCTAGCCCTATGACGCGTCGCACTTATGTGTGGCCCCGGCCCAGGGGCTCCTGTTGGTGTACAGAAGTAGGGGTTCTACTTTGCACCCCTCTATCTGTGCACGGGCAGCCAGAGCCACGCCCATGGTCACACTTGGCAAGGCAAGGGAAGGAGGCCGAAGCCATCATACAGTCCGAGCAATGCCAAGACAGAGACACGAAGAGCAAGAGGGCGAGGTGGGTTCCTCCGGAAAGACCCTTGCCGAGGCGGCCTCCACGACCCTGGCAAGGACCATGCCGGGGCAGCTTGCCCAACCCCAACAGAGTGCGCCACCCTCGAGCCCGAGGCTTCCAACACCCACATTGGAACCAAGGCTCGATAGGCGCCTCCATGGTGGCATGCAGATCTTTGTGAAGATCATCAACACACAATATCAGATGAGGACCACAGGACGAGACCCCCGGCAACAACCTTGTCGGGGACGACCGCGGTGCCACGGCAAGACCCTTGCTGGGGCCCCCAGCAAGACCCTTGCCGAGGACATCAACGGGACCGCGGCCAGGCCCACACGCATCAAGACCCCACCGCCGTTCCCATGCAGCTGCCAGCCCAGCCAGTCAGGCAGGCACCTGCGTGGCGACGCGCGGTCCCGGGGCCAACTCAGCAAGCACCTGCGTGGTGGCATGCAGATCTTCATGAAGACGCCGCCACCGCGCCACCTCAGCAGCCTGCCAGCCTACATGGCGCTAACCGCCTCGCTGGCCCAGGCACGCGTCGAAGCAGGGCGAGGTGGCGATAAAGCGAGGGGGGCACCTCAGGGGCACATTTAATGCGTTTTGTCCCATAATAGCAAGTGATAAGCTTGTACACTGTACCCTTTTCCTCCTCCTGTGTACCACTGTAGCGCCTCCTTCGACTATAAAAGGAGGCCCGAGGCGTATAGAAGGGGGATTCGGCTCCTGGAGCAAGTCACGCTCGGTAGCTAGTTCAAGAACACAAATATACACACCAAAGCAGGACTAGGGTATTACGCATTTCCGCGGACCGAACCTGGGTAAACGACCTTTGTGCTAGCTCTTGGATCCGCTCTTCTCACGACCCCTCGCTCGCCGACCACATTTGGGATTCTTGTGATCCCATAGATGTCGTTCCCACCGACAAACAAACTATGTTCCTCAGTCATCAAACAATTGCAATTCATCTTATTTTCAGGAAGGGTCTAATGACCCACAAGTATATGGGATCAATTGTATCCTTTTCGGTAAGTAAGAATGTCGAACCCAACGAGGAGCAGAAGGAAATGACAAGTGGTTTTCAGCAAGGTAATGTCTGCAAGTGCTAAAATTGTAAGTAACATAGTAGTTTGATAGGAAGATAACTTGTAACGAGCAAGTAATGATAATAGTAACAGAAGTGCAGCGAGGAAGTCCAATCCTTTTTAGGCAAAGGACAGGCCAAAACAGTCTCTTATAATAAGCAAAGCATTCTTGAGGGTACACGGGAATTTCATCTAGTCACTTCCATCATGTTGATTCGATTCATGTTCGCTACTTTGATAATTTGATATGTGGGTGGACTGGTGCTTAGGTGATGTACTTACTTGAACAAACCTCCTACTTATGATTAATACCCTCTCAAGCATCCACAACTACGAGAAAAGTATTAAGAATAAATTCTAACCATAGCATTAAACTTTTGGATCCAATCGGTCCCTTACGGAATAGCGCATAAACTAGGGTTTAAGATTCTGTCACTCTCGCAACCCATCATCTAATTACTACTCCACAATGCATTCCCTTAGGCCCAAATATGGTGAAGTGTCATGTAGTCAGCGTTCACATGACACCACTAAGGGAATCACAATATACATACTATCAAAATATCGAACACATATCAAGTTCGCATGATTACTTGCAACATGATTTCTTCCGTGACCTCAACAAAAAAGTAACTACTCATAAGTGATGAACATGCTCAAGATCAGAGGGGTATTAAATAGCATAATGGATCCGAACATATAATCTTCCACCAAAGAAACCATATAGTGATCAATTACAAGATGTAAACAACACTACTAGTCACCCACAAGCACCAATCTATAGTTCCGGTACAAAGATTGAACACAAGAGATGAACTAGGGTTTGAGAGGAGATGGTGTTGATGGAGATGTTGATGGAGATTTCCCTCCCCGAGATGGGAGAGTTGTTGGTGATGATGCTGACGATGATTGCAACCTCCGGGAGGGAAGTTCCCCCGGCGGGAATCGCTCCACTGGAGGGCAAAAGTGCTCCTGCCCAAGTTCCGCCTCGAGACGGCGGCGCTTCATCCTGAAAGTCCTCTCCTTATTTTTTTCTAGGTAAAAATGACTTATGTACCATAAGATGGGCACCATAGGTGGGCTAGGCTGAGCACCACCCACCAGGGCGCGCCTGGGGGGGGGGGGCGGGGCAGGCGCGCCCTGGTGTCTTGTGCTCACCAGGTGGCCCCCCTCTGGTGGTTATTTGCTCCAGTATTTCTTATTTATTCCATAAAAATCCTCTTGAAGTTTCAGCCCATTTGGAGTTGTGCAGAATAGGTGGCCTGACGTAGCTTTTCCATGTCCACATTTCCAGCTGCCGAAATTCTTCCTCTTTCTTTGTACCTTGCATATTATGAGAGAAAAAGGCATTGGAATTACTCCAAAAAGCATTATTGTGCATTAAAACATCATAAATAATAGTAGGTAAACATGATGCAAAATGGACGTATCAACTCCCCAAGCTTAGACCTCACTTGTCCTCAAGCGAAAACCAAAATCGAAAAACATGTCCACGTGCTTAGAGAGAGAGGTGTCGATAAAAACAAAATATAGACATAGAAGCGTCATGTGAATTATTATAACAGCAACAAACTTTAACATAAAACCTTTATCATAAAACTTTTATCACACTACGAAGTATAAAGCATAATCTTTATTAGAAACCAACAAACTATGTTCTCAGTCAACTTTGCAACTACAATTCATCATCTTTTCAGGAAGGGTCACATATCAGAGCCTTTAGGCAAGTCCACATACTCAACCATCATATAGTCTTCTATGATTGCTAACACTCACCCCATACACATGAGCAAAACGTTGTAACCGGACACATAGAAAGATAGGGGCTTATAGTTTCGCCTCCCAATGTATTCACCTCAAAGGTGATGTCAACAATAATAACTCATGCTACCCATATTCAACTGGACATATGTGCCTTGATCTTTCCTCACCACATGATGCTTGCCAAAGGAGAAAAATAAAAAGGAATATAGAGAGAAAACTTTGACTCTGGCATAAAAGTAAATACATAAAAATAAAAGATAGGCCCTTCGCAGAGGGAAGCAGAGGTTGTCATGCGCTTATTTGTTTGTATTCTCAACCCCTTAGTGCAAAAGAACGTCAGGTTATATTGCCCCTTATGATAGCAACCTTTATTATGTAGTCTGTCGTTTTTATTCTTTGCTATCACAAGTTCGTACAACGCTCAATTTTCTCTTACACTAAATGATCTAACACTTTTAGAAGCAATTTTTATTGCCTTATTGCACCAATGAAAACTTACTTGAAGGATCTTATTCAATCCTTAGGTAGGTATGGTGGACTCTTGAAAATAAGATTTGGGTTTAAGGGTTTCTGGATGCACAAGTAGTATCTCTACTTAGTGCAGAGTTTTTGGCTAGCAAAGATGGGGGGCAAGCACCACATGTTGAAGGATCTATGACAATATAACTTCTATGTGAATATGACAAACATAAATCATTATGTTGTCTTCCTTGTCCAACTTTAGCAATTTTGGCATATAATATTTTGATGGGGGCTCACAATCACAAAAGATTTCCAGGATAATGTATTTGTATGTGAATCTTCTCTTCCCTTATTAATTCTTTCATGAGTTGCATCATTGACCAATGCTATGTTTGTCAATCTCTAATAGAATTTTCTACTTATACTTTTCCTTATCCGGTGTCATTACCTACCATAGGATTATCATATGATTTTTTCCATTTATTTCCTTTATTTTTAATGGAACATGAAAGTAAAGAAAGCAAAAACTCAAACTAAACTTTATTATATATCTCGCACACGATTATAAGGATAGATCACTAAGCAAACTCTCAAAAAGAAAGGATCGAACTAAACTTTTATTCATCTAAAGCAAAAGATAACTATGGATTGAACTAAGATAAGTAAAGCCAAAGATAGTAGGGGTGATATGATATCAGGGCACCTCCCCAAGCTTGGCGGAAGCCAAGGGGAGTGCCCATACCCGATACTCAGTTTTCTTTCAGTGAAAGAGATTCTCCAATATATGGATGCCGCTCTGGAGGAAGATGATGTGTTCTTGATGCAGAATATTTTTATGAGTGAGATATTTATTTTGCACACGAACCATTTCAATGATTTGAAAGGCTTCAATCTAAGTCGGGGTAATATGAGCATATTAAGGTTTAAGGATATCTTCTTCTCCTTCCTCAGCAGGCCAGGCCTGCTCAACCACCGACGCTTGATCTCTGGTAGCCTCCTTGCTCTTGTCCCCTTTGACAGCTTCTACGGGCTCTTCTCTCTTCAGCTCGATCTTCATCACTCAAGTATCCTCTTCCACATTGTTAGAGGAAGAAGAAGAAATGATGCCTGGCTCAATAGATCTGACCGAAGATAGCAAGAAAAGAGAACAGAAGATTTCTCCGTGATATGGTGGTCAATAGGTTTGGGGGGTATATAAAATGGAGTCCGGAAGGTACCTGAGGTGGGCACAACCCACCTGGGCGCGCCTGGCAAGCCAGACGCGCCCTGGTGTCTTGTGCCCACCAGGGTGACCTTCCTGATTGTTTCTTATTTTCCTAATTTTTGTCATTTTCCAAAACCGACATAAAATATTTTTGCAGATTTTTTGGAGTTGGCTTACTTACCATATCAAGTACCTCCTCTTTTTGACAATTTTGGAGTGTTCCGGAAGGTCTCCTTTATGTGCTCTTTCGGTGTCATAGTTTGGATAATATTACTTCCAACATTAATGGGCATATGTGAGATATAATGTTTTATTCGTTGCCCATTAACAACCTTCGGGTTAGTACCTTCGGCATTATTTATGTTAATAGCTCCAGACCGATAAACCTCATCGATAACATAGGGTCCTTCCCACTTAGAGAGGAGTTTTCCTGCAAAGAATCTAAAACATGAGTTGTACAAAAGAACATATTCTCCAACTTTGAACTCACGCTTTTGGATTCTTTTATCATGCCATCTTTTAACTTTTTCTTTAAATAACTTGGCATTTTCATAAGATTGGGTTCTCCGTTCATCTAAGGAGCTAATATCAAATAACCTCTATTCACCGGCAAGTTAAAATCATAGTTGAGTTCTTTGATTGCCCAATAAGCTTTATGTTCTAACTCAAGAGGCAAATGACAAGCCTTTCCAGAAACCATTTTATAAGGAGACATACACATAGGATTTTTATATGTTGTTCTATAAGCCCAAAGTGCATAATATAATTTCTTAGACCAATTCTTCTGGGACCTATTGACAGTCTTTTGTAGAATTAATTTTATTTCTCTATTGCTAAGTTCAACTTGACCACTAGACTGAGGATGATAGGGTGAAGCAATTCTATGGTTAACATCATACTTAGCAGGCATTTTACGGAAACCACCATGAATAAAGTGTGAACCGCCATCTGTCATTAAATATATAGGGACTCCAAACCTTGGGAAAATAAATTCCTTAAGCATTAGAGGTGTTGTGATCAACACTACTTGTTGGAATAGCTTCTACCCACTTAGTAACATAATCAATAGCTACCGAGATATGTGTATACCTGTTAGATGAAGGAAAAGGCCCCATGTAATCAAATCCCCAAACGTCAAATGGTTCAACAACAAGTGAATAATTCATAGGCATTTATTGATGCTTACCTATATTACTTGTTCTTTGACATTCATCACAAGATAGGACGAACTTACAAGCATCCTTGAAAAGAGTAGGCCAATAAAACCCAGACTGCAATACCTTGTGAGCAGTTCTATATCCTACATGATGCCCTCCATAAGCTTTGGAGTGACATTTCTGTAGGATTTATCCCTGTTCATGCTCAGGTACACAACATCTAATAATACCATCTATTCCTTCTTTATAAAGATGTGGGTCATCCAAAAAGTAATCTCTTAAATCATAGAAGAATTCTTTTGTTGGTATGTAAAGCTAGGTGGTAAATATTTAGCAACAATGTAATTAGCATAGTCAGCATACGAAGGTGTGTTATGAGAAACATTTATTGCAGCTAACTGCTCATCTAGAAAACTATCATCAATAGGTAGTGGGTCATCAATCACATTTTCAAGCCTAGACAAGTTATCAGCTACGGGGTTCTCTGCTCCCTTTCTATCAATGATATGCAAATCAAATTCTTGTAGCAAGAGAACCCATCGCATAAGCCTAGGTTTAGCATCTTTCTTTTCCATAAGATATATAATAGCAGCATGGTCGGGGTGAACAATTACTTTTGAATCAACAATGTAAGATCTAAATTTATCACAAGCAAACACCACTGTGAAAAATCCTTTTTAAGTAGTAGCATAATTTCTTGGAGCATTGTCTAGAGTTTTACTAGCATGATGAATAACATTTAGTTTCTTGTCAACTCTTTGTCCTAGAACAGCACCAACAGCATAATCACTAACATCACACATAATTTCAAAAGGCAAGTTCCAGTCAGGTGGTTGAACAATAGGTGCAGAAATTAAGGCTTTCTTGAGTGTTTCAAAGGCTTCAAAACAATCATCATCAAAAACAAAAGGAACATCCTTTTGCAAAATATTTGTAATGGGCATAGAAATTTTAGAAAAGTCTTTGATAAACCTCCTATAGAAACCAGCATGACCTAAGAAACTACGAATACCTTTGATATCTTTAGGACATGGCATTTTCTCAACTGCATCAACCTTAGCTTTGTCCACTTCAATACCTCTTTCAGAAATATCTCTGCAGAACTCGATCAAGATTGCTTAAGCAATCATCAAAATACTTCCCATAAACAGAAAAAACATCCATGAAAACTTCAACAATATTTTCACAAAAGTCAGAGAATATAGCAGTCATACATCTTTGAAAGGTAGAAGGTGCATTGCATAAACCAAAAGGCATATGTCTATAAGCATAAGTTCCAAAGGGACAAGTGAAAGTGGTCTTTTCTTGATTAGGTTGAGAAGCAGGTATTTGTGAAAATCCAGAGTATCGATCAAGGAAGCAAAAATGTGTGTACTAAGAAAATCTTACTAGCATTTCATCAATAAAAGACAGAGGGTAATGATCTTTTCTAGTTTCTTTGTTTAATTTTGTAAAATCAATTACCATTCATTGCCTGTAAAATTTCTCTGTGGAATAAGTTCATTCTTATCATTAGGTACAACAGTGATACCTTCTTTCATAGCGACACAATGAACAAGACTTACCCATCTACTATTAGCTATAGGATAGATTATACCTGCTTCCAGAAGTTTTAATATTTCTGTCCTTACCACTTCCTTCATGTTTGGATTTAACCGACATTGGTGATCAACAACAGGTTGAGCATCGGGTTCCATATTAATCTTGTGCGGGCATAGAGTGGGACTAATGCCCTTTAAATCATCAAGAGTCTATCCAATAGCAGCTTGGTGCTTCCTTAGAACTTTCAATAATCTCTCTTCTTCTTGTTCTGAAAGGTTAGCACTAATAATAGTAGGATATATCTTCTTCTCATCAAGATAAGCATATTTCAAAGTGTCTAGCAATGGTTTTAATCCAAACACATGATCACCTTTAGGTGGAGGAAGACCTCCTAGAGTTTCAATAGGCAAACTGTGTTTAAGCAGAGGACGTTGTTCAAAGAAAATCTTATCTATTTCGTTTCTTTCATGCACATGTAAATCATTTTCATGGTCTAGCAGATATTATTCTAGAGGATCAGTAGGAGGCACAACAATAGAAGCAAGACCCATTATTTCATTTTTACTAGGCAATTCTTTTTTATGAGGTTTTCTAATAAACTTGGAAAAATTAAACTCATGAGACTCATCACCAAAGCTAACACCGACAGTTTGTTTCTCACAATCTATTTTAGCATTAACGGTGTTCAAGAATGGTCTAGCACAGATAATGGGACAAAAATCATCTTGTGGGGAACCAAGAACAAGAAAATCAGTAGGATATTTTATTTTCCCACACACGACTTCAACATCTCTAACAATCCCAATTGGTGATATAGTATCTCTATTAGCAAGTTTAATAGTAACATCTATGTCTTCTATCTCCGCAGGTGCTATGTCATCCATAATTTCTTGATATAAGGTAAAGGGGATAGCACTCACGCTAGCACCTATGTCGTATAAACCATGATAACAGTGATCTCCTATTTTAACTGAGACAATGGGCATGCCAGCAACAGGTCTATGTTTATCCTTTTTATCGGGTTTGGCAATTCTAGCAGCTTCTTCACAGAAGTAAATAACATGCCCATCTGTATTTTCTTCCAGGAGATCCTTAACCATAGCAACACTAGGTTCTACTTTGATTTGTTCATCAGGTTTAGGTGTTCTAATATAACTTTTGTTGAAAATAGTTGAAACTTTAGCATGTTCCTTGATCCTAATAGGGAAAGGTTGTTTCTCAATATAAGCAGTAGGAACAACTGGATCAACATTATAAATAATAGTTTCCTCTTTAGCTAGTATCGGTTCTTTAATTTCTCCTTCAATAGGTGGGTGATATTTAAACCATTTCTCCTTAGGCAGATCAGCATGAGTAGGAAATGATTCACAAAAGGAGGCTACTATCTCAGAGTCAAGTCCATATTTAGTGTTAAACTTTTTAAAAGCATCGGTATTCATAAAAGATTTAACACAATCAAACTTGAGCTTAATACCAGACTCTTTACCTTCGTCGAGTTCCCAATCTTCATAGTTGCGTTTAATTCGTTCCAATAGATCCCACCGTAATTCAATAGTCTTCTTCATAAAAGAACCAACACAAGAAGTATCAAGAATGGATAGGTCATTATGAGAAATCCGAGCATAAAAATTCTGGATAATAATTTCTCTTGAGAGCTCATGATTGGGGCATGAATATAGCGATACTTTCTCCTTTACGATGCCAAAAATTATATATGTAATTCTGATCACGATGAACTAGCACTACAAAAAAAGACACATACGTGACATTTTGGTCCAAACAAATTTTTCTGTCATGCTTATGACACTTCTATGATGAAAATTGTGACAAAGAATGGTATCATCATAGATGTCATGGGCTCCTACTTCTATGAAAAAAAATCATGACAGAAAAAGGGCTTTTCATCCTGGGCGGGCCAGAGACGCAGTTGCATGACATTCTTTGTGTCGTCCATGATGGAAAGAATCATGGTAGAAGCCAGGGCAAGGAAAATACCGCGGAGTTCCCAGCTGCGGTGGGTGGTTGGGGCCGAGCGATGCATTGTGGTTTGCGCGTTTCTCTCATGTATGCACGTGTGTGCGAGGCGTTGGCTAATTGAACCCGGAGCAATCACACGTTACTGAACCCGAGCGATTGATCCCTTGGCTGTTAACTGAACCCGGGCGATTCACTCACTTCTGACTGAACCCGAGCAATTCTTTCGCTGTTACTGCTAACTGAACCGAAGTGATCGATCACTGCTACTTCTTACTAAAGCCGATCGAGCAGGTGTTGGGTTGCCTCTCGATGAACAGTGACCGTTGCTACCGTGCGCGCTGTATGTAGAATGAGTCGAGATGTGGTGACTCGAGCCGGTTGGTTGGCTGTGGATGAACAGTTCCTGGTGGGGGTTGGATGAACAAGACCCTGTGGTAGTAGAGGTCGTTGTCACTAGATGAACAGGATCCCGATCGATCAAGTCGGTTGGGGGTGGATGACCAGGACCCCGTGAAGGGCTGGATGAATAGGACGACCCCGTGGAGGGCTGGTTGAATAGTAGCGGGTGGAGGGCTGGATGAACAGTAGCCCGTGGAGGGGTGGTTGAACAAGACCCCATGGAGAGGGCTAGTTGAACAGTAGCCGGTGGAGGAGCGGTGGAGGCTGGATGAACAGGAACCCCGTGGATGAACAGTCATAGGTGGAGGCGGGAGGAGGTCGATGGTGGATGAACAGTCTTAGGTGGAGGCTGGAGGAGGTCGATGGTGGAGATGAATAGTAGCTCGTGGAGTCCTATTTTGCGGTACGCCACACCCCTCCCAATGAACAGGACCCTCGTTTCGATTGTAGAGCTCCAACACAAGTCCATTTCCTTTGTTTTGCGGTACGCCACACCCCTCTCGATCAACAGGACCCCGTTTCGACCGTAGGAGGATGAACAGAAGTCTGTTTCCTCTGTTTTGTGGTATGCCACACCCCTCTTGGTGAACAGGATCCCGTTTTGACCATAGGCGGTCGAACACAAGGCCATTTCCTCCGTTCTGCGGTATGCCAGGCCTCGTTTCGATCGGCTGTTCCATCCAAGCCGGTTGTCTCCCGATGAACACAACGCATTTCGTTGCCTCCTGATGAACACGATGACCCAGTTTCTCTGTTTCGACCCAGCCATGTACACGAGCCCTGGCCGTACGTATGCGCTAGTAGGCATTCGAGACCCCGCCCGTATGTACATACATGGCCGTATTTACTTTCTTGCACCCTGGTTGTACGTATGTGTACATGCTACGTCCGCACCTCTCCTACGACACATGCCCTTCCTTACTCAGCCACGGTTCATCGTTGCAGCCTGCAGACAGACCGATCGACCAGTATGTACGTACACGTTCGCGACCAAAATGACAACGCTACGTACGCTTCGACCAGGTGTGTCCCGACTGTCAGGGAGGATAAGGAGGAACTTCCCTGCGTGCGAAGATATAGCTGGTGGGTCCCAGCTGTTAGGGGGAGGAATCATTTTTATTTTGCGAGTAATAAGGAGGCACTTCCTTGTGTTCGAAGATGTAGCTGGTTGGTCCAGCTGTCAGCCTCACCGCCTAAAGTCCTCTTCCTATGGTTGTCCTTCGTAGACCATGTTGACCACGCCACACTGAGAGCACCAAGGCGGTGTACGGCAGCGAGGCCTAGGAAGGGAACAATGCGGAGCCGGGGAAGATGCGATAGTGGGCCCATGCGGAGGGGAGTACGTGGGTTGACTGCTTCGACTGCGGCGTGAGCTGCCGTCACCGAAGAATAGCAGGAGGTGTGGGTGAGTATAGAGGTATGGCATGGCCAGCGGTGGTAGCACAGCCGGACACAGGAGGCAGGAGCAGGCGGCACGGCCGGCGCTGGTTTGGGTGGCTGGAGCAAGAAGACTAGAGGTTGAACAAGCACGACGACCGTTGGATGGACATCGTACGGTCACTGTAGCTAGAATCGTTTATATTGACTAAGTTGACAAAGCCCTTGGTACGCATCAACTTAGTAGGCCCACAGGTCATCCTACGAAACGGTGTGCCCCAGATGCGAGGGGGAGGAATCATTTTTTGGGCGGCTGAAGCAAGGGAAGCATGACATACTTTGGATGGACATCCAACGGCCACTGCTGCTAGAATCGTGTGTTGACTATAAGTTGACAAAGCCTTGCATATGCGTCAACTTACTTTTTTTAGGGGACGCGTCAACTTAGTAGGCACACAAGTGTGTGGCATAGAACGTATAGCCCATTTGCGATTTGTAAGAATGTACAACCCATTTTTGAATTCCAATGGAATTTACTATAGCCCATTTACAGTTTGTTAGAATTACAACCCATTTTCTAGCTAGGACAATGATTAGTAATTTCAACCAACCGCTCATAACAGAATTCAATAAAATTTCTGACATTTTGATGGCATCCGAAATATTTTTATCCCGAAATTTCTAGTGAGATTAAATATAATTTCAAAATAAATTTGTATTACGTTAAAATCCAACAAAATAGTGTGCGCGCAACA
Organism: Triticum aestivum; assembly: GCF_018294505.1. Classification (NCBI taxonomy): domain Eukaryota; kingdom Viridiplantae; phylum Streptophyta; class Magnoliopsida; order Poales; family Poaceae; genus Triticum; species Triticum aestivum. Next base: position 373,650,973 of record NC_057804.1, on the reverse strand, counting down.
AGTAATGAAATTAAAATTTTCAAATCCAAAAGTAATACTTGTTTTAAAACTAATGACGTGTTTGGTTCATTTTTTTATAGTACTACCCAGTTTTTATAATTACATCCCATTTATTATTTCTTAAAGGCCATTTTTTAGCCTAATGCGTCCCTCCTAGGAAAGATTTGTAGCCCAGCGGGGCAGAGAATAACAAGTTGACCCGGATATTGTGTACAACTGTCGGCCCAGTTGCATTGCTGATGTTCAAAAAAAGGCATGTGTAGTACGGTACAACTTTACATGGCTACTTAGCCCACATTCAGCAACGCCGGAAAGGCCCAAACAAGGCTTTTGTACAACTTTTTGAAGTCATTGAGCTCAATTAATAACTTAAGAATAAAGTTAGAGTACAGTGGAACCTAATTAAAAGCTGTCACGAGCGAAGAAATAATTCAATGGGTCCCTTTTGTGTGCGTGTGTGTGTGTGTGCGTATGTGTGTGTGTGTGTGAGAGAGAGAGAGATACCCATCAGTCGATGCTCGTAAATACATCTTTCAGCCATATGCATTGCTGATGCTCAGTAAAAACTTATATAGTTGACACAATCATATAGAACATCATAGCACACTGAACTTGCATACAAAAATTTCACATAGGCGGTACAATCAGGGTGGAAGCAGTGGATTGCTATGGGTAGGGCTATGTTGAAACCAACGAACTCGTTCATAATGGTTCATCGTCTTTATCAATGACGGGGAAATATCTTGAATGATGTGCAAAGAAAATAGACAAACAACACAATAAGTTCTGCTAGCACATTAAGTTGACGTACAACCCTTTCTAAAAAAAGTTCAGGTACTAGAATAGGTCACAATCAAATGTGCTGGCACATCAGTGCTTCACACCCATTGCTATGATTTAACTAGTATCTGACAAGATTCAGTTGTTACCTTAAATTAGAGCACATCTAGGCAGCCAACCCTGCCTCTACTCCCAAAGAAGCAGTGGCCTCCGCTGCGTGATGGAGTAGGCCCTATGCCATCCATCGTTCCAACGAACACGGGGAAAGTCTGATGTTTAGTCCTGTAATGGACATCGTCGATGGAGCCTGGCACCAGGGGCGGCGGCAGGACTTTGATTGATGGATTGGCCACTTCTTCGACATGCACGAACACTCGATACAGGTACATCCCTGACGTGGTCCGCGACGGCCTTGGTGGCGACGAATAGTACATACCTGGTTCCTGCACCGGTATCTCAACACCAATCACCTTTGGTATGGTGGACGGCTTCTTCATCCATGCCATAACCGTCAGAGCCCAGCTATCTGGAGGAACAAACATACTTATGGGCTCACCTCCAAGGTCATTGATAAGCTCATTCATGGACTCGCTGTTCCAAGCACGTCGATGCATGCCGTGGAAGGTAAGCTTTGTTAAAAACTCAAGCTCAGAGCTCACCGAGCCCCATCCTGGGTGCCACCAATCAAACCTCACCAGTGCGCCATCGCAGAACAAACGCCAGGAGGATTTGAACACACGACTGCAGCCGAAAGTAGTCTGGAACCTGGCGAAGAATTCAGCCGGTGGCGGACAGACTTTGACGAGTAAGTCACTTATTTTGATGTTGTGCGCAATGCCAAGAGCTTTACAAGGTCGTCTGGCGAGATAGGAGGCTGGTCGCCATTCATGGTTACCATCAGCACTTTGCCAGCAAACTGGTCGTAAAGCGCCGCCATGCCACTATTGAGCGACAACACGCAGCGCCCAAAGGCAGGACGGACCTCGGGATCTCCGGCTTGGAGATCCGCCTTGACCGGCGACATGATAGTGCGCTTGAGTACATGGAGTACATGTGGGGATTTGGGGGAACTGGAGTAGGAATCGAGATTCCAGAGGTGGGGGAGGGGCGGGATATTTGGGATGAAAAGGTAGCATGAATTTCGAACACGCGCCAAATATGCTCTCGGCGTGCAAGTGCACAAAAACACTGGTGGCGCCCACATATCGGCCTAAGAGTCCTTATTCTTTCTCTTTTTGAGAGCCTGGCCTTTTTTGGAGGATCTTTTGAGAGCCCGGCCTGAGAGTCATAATTGACCTGTTTGGCATTGCGTTTCTACTCGGCCCATATTCAACGACACCTCACTGGCCCAAACAATTGTACATCATCGAAAAGACACTGAGCTCAAATTAAAACTTGAAAAAAGGAGATATACTCTGAACACTGGAGAATGGTGATGCCCTAATTTAGCCCACCAGCAGTTCTAGACAATAAATAGTTTGAAACAACGATGTATATACAACATTCAAACACTGACTAGTGACTACTACTGACATAAACAGCAAGACATGATAGTTCATAAGAAGTCTCGCCACACCACCAAAACGCACCCATCTGCAACACTCAGACTCTCGTGATCCAGACGAGAATGACATTCTAAATAGAGGCAACTATTACATAGTAAGAGTGAATAGACGAGGATGACCAAATGACAAGGAATATGCATAACAAAAGAGAGAACTACCCATCCAAAACAAGCAGCAAAGACAACAAGTCATTCGAAGAGGGATGATCCAACACCATCATAATTTGCAGCCCCGCTTCAGCGAATAGTGATCTGGAGACACCGGTACTCCACCCTTTCGACACAACAGCCCAATTACCTATCAACCTGAAGGCTTGAACCACATCACTGCCTGTCAGACATGAGACATCTAAAGATCAAAGTTAATCTAGATGCCTTTGTCATTCTCACCTTCTTTTGGCTGCAGGCTATATCGTCGACAATCAGGGGAGTTTGCTCCCGAAGTCCTAGGGCTCGCTGTGTAGACACAATTTTCCATAGCAAACAGAGCCTCTCTGCCATCAAGGTCCTTGCCAACGGTGATCTCCTGGTTAATCAGACAATTGAGTCCGAGAAACAGAGAGTGTGAACCAAGGCTGTTTACCCGCCTCCAACTGAAAAATCCTAAAGGCCCCAACAAGCTGGTATCCTGCTCATAGACGTAACAACCACTGTTCGGATACTCACGTATTTCATGGTAGTGGGGTTTTTGCAATAAAACTTTTCTGGCTCATGTGTCTGAATGATCATTAGTCTTTTTGCTGTCGCCTGATCGAGCAAGGAACCAGTTGTGCTTTCCTGTTTTTGGCAAAGGTGGTGTGATTACAAAGGGTAGTAACTGTAGGGACACTGCATCATACCAGAAAGGACAGGCATTGTTAATGTAAGATCAACATTGTTCAGAGTATGAATAGGATAATGCAAGAAACAACATTGATATGTCCCTGTTGGAACTGGGAAGAAAATACAGGGAAATGTATACTAGGTTCGAAAATATAGAAGTGACATGCATGGTTATACTCATGTTATCTCGCAATCGATTATTCACAGGAAACTACCATGTCATGCATGTTATGTAATCATGTTCTGTCCTCACAAACAAATTCTTCAAGGAAACTAACAGACCATGCATTGTTATATACTCATGTTGTGTGGGCAAATTTTTTGTGAGGATATTATTCTAGCCATTGATTACTAAAGTGCGAATATAGGTATGTACACATGGTAAGCATTACAGCATTTCACTACTTCCAAATATAGAGTTCTCCATATGCACATTTACATCCCTAATGTATGGTTAGATGAAACCAACAGTGTGATGCATGTTTCTACATCATGAAAATGAGGAAACTAACATGGTTTTTTTCTTCTCTTTCTTTTTCTCCTCTCTTTTTTATCTTCTTCTTCTACCCTTCTTAGTCTTCAAGTGCATAATGATACCAAGCCTCATTATCAATGGCATATTTTCTAATCCATCTTCAAGCGCATTGCATTCATCTTCATCTTGTGATCATCGACCACATCGGCAACATACAAATCCAATGTCTTCTTCTCTTCTTCAATTCTTTTAATTTTTTCTTTCAAATAGTCATTTTCTTTTTCAACTAAATTTAACTTCTTGACAAGAGGGTCGTTGGAAATTCCGGTTCACATACCTCCTAGTTTAAAATATCTCTATGTCAACTTGACGACCATAATTGTCATAAATGTGAAATGCAATAAATAGTTATAAAAGAGAATTTACCACATCATAATCATAAAGCGGGAAAGGACAGACGGGGACGGATATCAAGACCATGGCACTATGTATAACAAACAATCATAGAAAGTAAGAAAATTATACAAGTAACTATATAAATCTTACAAGTAACTATACAAATCAAGTACAACATAAAAAATAATTAATACCTAGTAATAATATGGTTCAATAAATGCTTCGGGATCAATAAATGCATCATCATCATCACTATCAGTAATTGTCAACCATTGATAGGTCATCCGCAGCAGTAACCTCTTCTAGTTCAGGCTCTTCTTGTTCCGGCTGAGGGGTGAAGTCGGGTTCACTATCGCTATCTACTTCAATGTTCTGGGGTGAAGTAGAGCAGTTCTTGAAACGTTTTTTGGAAAGACGTGTTTCCTAGAAGAATTCTCCTTCATATGTGTCTGGGTTAATGTGAGGTTCATAATCATCTTCATTGGGGGAGGTGGTCTAACATGTGGCGGCACTTCATAAATGACATCCCAACCTTTGAGATTAGGATCACTTTGACAGGCCCACGGTAGATAGAAAATTTGGGTTGCCTGTTGAGCCAGAATATAGACATCGGGAATATCCAAATGGGTGCTTCAATTAATTTCCACTAGCCCTATACGTTCATGAGTCCTAGTCTCCTTTGCCTGGAACCAATAACATTTGAAGACTACGACGTTTGCTGGGTTTGCACCATAGAATTGAAGTTCATAAATTGCTTCAACTCCATAATACTCGGTATCTCCTTTGCCGATAGTAGAGACACAATAATTTGTAGACTTTCGGTCGGCCATAGATAGCTCTTTGCCATAGGTACAAAAGCGATACCCATTGATGTCGTATTTTTCAAATGAACGGACCTTATAGTCAAAAACATTAGCGACTTGTCTAAATTCGGCGTCAATAAGCTTTGAATTATCCTAGAAGTTTAATACGAAAGGGATTGTTGCATTAGACACAAATTAGACGAAGAAATGAAATGGTGTAATGGAAATTATCGTTTGTTTGAACCAAGAGATGAAACCGGGATAGCCGCCTCCATGCTTTGCCAAAAGCTCATACTCTTCGACGGAATCCTTTTGGATCAGCGCTCCATACGAGAATTTGGCGACGTATGGATTGTATCAAATTTATTGGGGAATAAGAGTAGTTCAAAGGAATTAGAAGTTGCAAAACAATGTACCGAGAACTTACTCGATGTACGGCCGCACTTCTGTTAGGTTGTTGAAGATATAAAATGAAATGGTCTGCCATCCTTCGAAATCCAACATTAAGGAATTAGAAGCACCGGCTGGTGCCAGATCCCCTTTGAATAGGCCGAGGTTGGATCGACCCTTTTTAGGGTTGCCGACATTGTACCGAAGCTTCGAATTATGCAAATGACGATTTTTGGCTTCGTATTGTGCTGCCACAAAGTTTGCCGCCTCATTAGTAATGAATGCCTCGGCCATCGATGCTTCAATTCTACATTTATTTTTACATTTTGCTTGAAGCATGTTCTGCATCCTCTCAGTTGCGTAGCACCAACGATTCTGCACACCGCCCCCCCCCCAATCTTGCCTCGGTTGGGAGATGCAAAATCAAGTGTTGCATTGGATTAAAGAAGGCCGACGGAAATATCTTCTCTAACTTGCAGATCAACTCCGGTGCCAACTCTTCCATTTCTTCTACCAGGTCAGGCGATAGTTCTTTAACACAATGAACACAGAATAAATAGCTCAGCTCTGCTAATATTAGCCATTCATCCTCAAGGATGAATCCACGCAACATCGCCAGCATTACCCGCTCAATCCATATGTGCCAGTCATGACTCTTGAGACCAAATATCTTCAATTTATCAAGACTCGCTCCCCTCTTTAGATTCGCTCCATACCCATCGGGGAACATCAACTGCATTTTCACCCACAAGATAATTTCCCTCATAGCTGGCCTTCCAAGATTGAACCATGCCTTTGGCTTTGTCTAGTTCTTCATTCCTTTCGGTGGTTGCATGTTCTGTAATGGTCTATGACATAGCGCCTCCTGATCGAATCTTGCATTAGGATTATCCTTTGACTTCCCATCTATGCCAAACAATGTACCAAAAAGTGCATCAGCGATATTCTTCTCAGTGTGCATCACACCAATGTTGTGTGGGCAAAGGAGGTCTTTGAAGTAAGGCAGATCCCACAAGCATGTCTTGTGAGTCCAGGCGTGTTGCGAATTATACCCCTTGAAATACCCTGGGCGCTCTGGATCTGGCTCCAGAGTGTTTAACTAATCTAGGATCTCTGGGGCTGTCAATGGTGGTGGTGCAGAGTCTTTCACAAATCTACCTTTGATGAAGTTTTGATTGTCTTTCCTGAACTTATGGCGAGGATGCAGGAACGGTCTATGCATGTCGAAGCAAGAAAACTTGCGATTGGCCTCAAGCCAACAAAACTGAAGAGCTCCCTTGCATGTGGGCCATGAGAACCTTCCATGCACACACCAGCCAACGAATAGCGCATGCACCGGCAAGTCATGCGTCGAGTACATGTACCACACACGCATTATGAAGTTCTTTTTGCTGAAGGCGTCGTATGTCTTGAACCCATTATCCCAGGCTTCTTGCAATTCATCCTTCATCGGCTGCATGTACACATTCATATTCTACCCCGGATAGTTCGGCCCTAGAATTATCAACGTCAGGAAAATGTTCTTTCTTTGCATAATCTGTCCGGGGGGAGATTGAGTGGAATGACAAATACGAGCCAACAACTGTATTGGGTTGCCGTCATACCAAACACACTGAACCCATACATGCTGATGGCGACTCGAGGATGCCTCGGATCTACCGCTTTGTCGTCATGTAATGCATCGAAGTGCTTCCACGCTTCACCGTCTGACATGTGCACCATCATCAGCTTCCCATCTGCATCTAGTTGGGTTCTTTTGCCCGTTTTGTGCCATTTCATCTGTCTTGCCATCTCTTCGACCATCAAAAGACGTTGAAGTCTTGGTACGATTGGCATGTACCAAAGAAAATTAACGGGGATTTTGGTTTGCGTCTTGTCACCCATTCTGTTATCTACTACAACATACCTAAATGACTTGCAAATGGGACAATTGTTCAAGTCTGCATACTTAAGCCTAAATAAGGCACATCCATTCTCACAGGAATGTATCTTCTCATAGGGCATCTTAAGAGCATGGAGGATTTTGTCTGGCTAGTACAGGTTTGCAGGTAGTACGTGGCCTTTGGGTAGAAAACATCCAAATACTGTCATCATGGCGTCGTAGCATTCTCTGCCCAAGTTGGATTGAGCCTTCAGAGCCATTATTTGTGAGATGGCATCCAGCTGACAAAGCTCAGTGTGATAGTGGAGAGGACGTTTTGAATACTCCAACATTTCATTGAAGGCGTTTACAGATTCCTCCATCTCATCGTATGAGTCCCGAGCATCATCAAAGTCTTGCACCATGTCTTGGATCCCGGTACCATGCTCGTCGGTGCGACGATGAAGCACCTCAGCTCTGGCGCGTTGGTCAGACTCGCCATGAAATGTCCACACTATATAATCTGGCGTAAAACCCCTCTTCTACAAGTGTTTGCCCATTTCATCCTCTATCCTCTTGTGCCAATTGTTGCACCCTGCACAGGGGCACCAGGTTGTCCTCTCGCCATTTGCAAATGCGGTTCTTAGGAACCCCTTGGTTTTTGTTAACCATTCAGTTGTCATGTTTTTCTCACTAGTATGACCGGTGTACATCCACGCACGATCACTCATCTTGCCTAGCTACTGGAACATAAGAAATATGTATATAAATTAATCAGCATGTATATATTCATCAGTTAATGGAGTTTGTCACTTTTATTACGTCCATGCAATCTAGACTCTAATAGGTAAAGATAGGTCCTGATCCCACCCGAGTATGCGTAGATTGGGTTTGTTTTCCCATGCTCTACTCCGGATCCAACGTAAAATTTTGGTAGCACCTCCCCGCTGTTCTCTTGATACACGTCTCGGCAATAAGCAGAGAGGATGTGTACCCGGAGAACAATAGGGAGGCACTAACAAAATTCTGCATCGGATCCGGAGCAGAGCATATGGGAAAACGAACCCAATCTACACATACTCGGGCTGTCCATGGATAACATTGGACAATTCGAAAGAATCATACTTATAAATATGCAAATGCATGCATATTTATAGATGTAACCCTTTTGAACGGGAGATGCATAGAGGTCACGCATACTGATGATTGAAGACACCTATAGCTACCAAGTTTCTTCGGCACGAAGACCGGAACAGAGCAAATCAAGGGGGGAGGGAGGATATGTCATTTGTGCTAACCCACGAAAGCAGGGGCGGAGCTTGTCGAACACTAGACCCTCGCAGCGACGAAAATACTGCACATTTAAATCGAAAGAAGATTTCATAGCAATATTGTTTTTTCTGTCAACCTAACTACATATTTACAACAGGACGAGTGATACGTCTCCAACGTATCTATAATTTTTTTATTGTTCCGTGCTATTATATTATTTTTTTGGACGTTTTTAATGGGCTTTACTATACACTTTTATATTATTTTTGGGACTAACCTATTAACCGGAGGCCCAACCCAAATTGCTGTTTTTTTGCCTATTTTAGTGTTTCGCGGAAAAGGAATATCAAACAGAGTCCAAATAGAATGAATCCTTCGGGAGAGTTATTTTTGGAACAAACACAATCCAGGAGACTTGGAGTGGACGCCAAGAAAGAGACGAGGCGGCCACGAGGTAGGAGGGCGCGCCCCCAATCCTCGTGGCTCCCCTGACCGACTTCTTTCGCCTATATATACTCATATAACCCGAAAACATCTAGGAGCACCACGAAACCCTATTTCCACCACCGCAACCTTCTGTACCTGTGTGATACCATCTTGGGGCCTTTTCCGGTGCTCCGACAGAGGGGGAATCGATCATGGAGGGCTTTTACATCAACACCATAGCCTCTCCGATGAAGTGTGAGTAGTTTACCACAGACCTTCGGGTCCATAGTTATTAGCTAGATGGCTTATTCTCTCTCTTTGGATCTCAATACAAAGTTCTCCTTGATCTTCTTGGAGATCTGTTCGATGTAATTCTTTTTGCAGTGTGTTTGTCGAGATCCGATGAATTGTGGGTTTATGGTCAAGATTATCTATGAACAATATTTGAATCTCCTCTGAATTCTTTTATGTATGATTTGTTATATTTGCAAGTCTCTTTGAATTATCAGTTTGGTTTGGCCTACTAGATTGATCTTTCTTGCAATGGGAGAAGTGCTTAGCTTTGGGTCCAATCTTGCGGTGTCCTTTCCCGGTGACAGCAAGGGCAACAAGGCACATATTGTATTGTTGCCATCAAGGATAAAAAGATGGGGTTTATATCATATTGCTTGAGTTTATCCCTCTACATCATGTCATCTTTCTTAATGCGTTACTCTGTTCTTATGAACTTAATACTCTAGATGCATGCTGGATAATGGTCGATGTGTGGAGTAATAGTAGTAGATGCAGAATCGTTTCGGTCTACTTGTCGCGATGTGATGCCTATATACATGATCATGCCTAGATATTCTCATAACTATGCACTTTTCTATATATTGCTCGACAGTAATCTGTTCACCCACCGTAATACTTATGCTATCTTGAGAGAAGTCACTAGTGAAACCTCTGGCCCCCGGGTCTATTTTCCATCATATAAGTTTCTGATCTACTTTATTTTGCAATCTTTACTTTTCAATCTATATCATAAAAATACCAAAAATATTTATCTTATTATTATCTCTATCAGATCTCACTTTTGCAAGTGGTCGTGAAGGGATTGACAACCCCTTTATCGCGTTGGTTGCAAGATTCTTAATTGTTTGTGTAGGTACGAGGGATTTGTGTGTAGCCTCCTACTGGATTGATACCTTGGTTCTCAAAAACTTAGGGAAATACTTACGCTACTTTGCTGCATCGCCCTTTCCTCTTCAAGGGAAAACCAATGCAGTGCTCAAGAGGTAGGAAGAAGGATTTCTGGCGCCATTGCCGGGGAGGTCTACGCTCAAGTCAAGACATACCAAGTACCCATCACAAACTCTTATCCCGCGCATTACATTATTTGCCATTTGCCTCTCGTTTTCCTCTCCCCCACTTCATCCTTGCCATTTTATTCGCCCTCTCTTTCCCGTTCGCCTCTTTTTCGCTTGCCTCTTGTGTGCTTATGTGTTGGATTGCTTGTCACGATGGCTCAGGATAATACTAAATTGTGTGATTTCCCCAATACCAAGAACAATTATTTTTTCAGCACTCTGATTGCTCCTCTTACCGATGCTGAATCTTGTGAAATTAATGCTGCTTTGTTGAATCTTGTCATGAAAGATCAATTCTCTGGCCTTCCTAGTGAAGATGCCGCTACTCATCTAAACAACTTTGTTGATTTGTGTGATATGCAAAAGAAGAAAGACGTGGATAATGATATTGTTAAATTGATGTTATTTCCGTTTTCGCTTAGAGATCATGCTAAAACTTGGTTTTCGTCTTTGCCTAAAAATAGTATTGATTCATGGAATAAGTGCAAAGATGTTTTATCTCTAAGTATTTTCCTCCCGCTAAAATCATCTCTCTTAGAAACGATATTATGAATTTTAAGCAACTTGATCATGAGCATGTTGCACAATCTTGGGAGAGGATGAAATTAATGATTCGCAGTTGCCCTACACATGGATTAAATTTATGGATGATCATACAAAAACTTTATGCGGGATTGAATTTTGCTTCTAGAAATCTTTTAGATTCGGCCGTGGGAGGCACTTTTATGGAAATCACTTTAGGAGAAGCTACTAAACTCCTAGATAATATTATGGTTAATTATTCTCAATGGCACGCCGAAAGATCTACTAGTAAAAAGGTTCATGCAATAGAGAGATTAATGTTTTGAGTGGAAAGATGGATGAACTTATGAAATTATTTGCTAATAAGAGTGCTCCTATTGATCCTAATGATATGCCTTTGTCTACTTTGATTGAGAATAATAATGAATCTATGGATGTGAATTTTGTTCGTAGGAATAATTTTGGTAACAACGCATATAGAGGAAACTTTAATCCTAGGCTGTTTCCTAGTAATTCCTCTAATAATTATGGTAATTCATACAACAACTCTTATGGAAATTTTAATAAGATGCCCTCTGATTTTGAGATTAGTGTTAAAGAATTTATGGTTTCTCAAAAGAATTTCAATGCTTTGCTTGAAGGAACATTGCCTAAGATTGATGAGTTGGCTACGAAGCTGGATAGAATTTCTCTTGATGTTGATTCTTTGAAACTTAGATCTATTCCACCTAAGCATGATATCAATGAGTATCTCAAAGCCATGATAATTTCCATTGATGAGTGCAAAGAAAGAACCGCTAGGATGCGTGCTAAAACGCATTACTTTGTAAAAGCGTGTTCTTATAGTTTTCATGATAATAATGATGAAATCTAAAATTGATTGATCTGTCCCCTATTAAATTTTTGTTTTGCAATATGAATCTTGATAATGATGGGACTGGAGATGAGTCAACTTTAGTTAAAAGGCGTCCCAATGATTCAGAGTTTTTAGATCTTGATGCAAAAATTGGTAAAAATGGGATTGGAGAGGTCAAAACTTTACATAGCAATGAACCCACTATTTTGGATTTCAAGGAATTTAATTATGATAATTGTTCTTTAATATATTGTATTTCTTGTTGTAATCCATGTTAAATTCTCCTCATGCTTATAGCCAAAATAAAACTTTTACCAAACATATCGTTGATGCTTTAATGCAATCTTATGAAGAAAAACTTGAATTAGAAGTTTCTATCCCTAAAAAACTTTATGATGAGTGGGAACCTACTATTAAAATTGAAATTAAAGATCATGAATGCTATGCTTTGTGTGATTTGGGTGCTAGTGTTTCCATGATTCCAAAAACTTTGTGTGATGTGTTAGGTTTCCGTGAATTTGATGATTGCTCTTTAAACTTGCACCTTGCGGAGTCCACCATTAAGAACCCTATGGGAAGGATTAATGATGTTCTTATTGTCGCAAATAGGAATTATATGTCCGTAGATTTATTGTTCTTGATATAGATTGCAATCTTTCATGTCCTATTATTCTTGGTAGACCTTTCCTTAAAATGATTGGTGCAATTATTGATATGGATGAAGGAAATATTAGATTCCAATTTCCATTAAGGAAAGGCACGGAACACTTTCCTAGGAATAAAATCAAATTACCTTATGAATCTATTATGAGAGCCACATATGAATTGAATAGCAAAGATGGCAATAATTAGATCTATTCTCGCTTTTATGCCTAGCTAGGGCGTTAAACGATAGCGCATGTTGGGAGGCAACCCAATTTATTTTTGTTCTTTGCTTTTTGTTCCTGTTTAGTAATAAATAATTCATCTAGCTTCTGGTTAGATGTAGTTTTATGTTTTAATTAGTGTTTGTGCCAAGTAGAACCTAAAGGATCATCTTCGGTGATAGTTAATTTGATCTTGCTGAAAAACAGAAAGTTTTGCGCGCATGAGAATAATTTTAATAAATAACATAAACGTGATTTTTAGTTGATTCATTTTTAATAATATTAATAGACAAATTTCCTAGCACTTCCTATTTTTGTAGGATTTTTAGGGTTCCAGAAGTATTCGAAAGTTACAGATTACCACAGGCTGTTCTGTTTTTGACAGATTCTGTTTTTTGTGTGTTGTTTGCTTATTTTGATGAACCTATGGCTAGTATCGGGGGGTATGAACCATAGAGAAGTTGGAATACAGTAGGTTTAACACCAATATAAATAAAGAATGAGTTCATTACAGTACCTTAAAGTGGTGGTTTGGTTTCTTGCACTAACGGAGCTCATGAGATTTTCTCTTGAGTTTTGTGTTGTGAAGTTTTCAAGTTTTGGGTAAAGATTTGATGAATTATGGAATAAGGAGTGGAAAGAGCCCAAGATTGGGGATGCCCAAGGCACCCCAAGGTAAAAATTCAAGGACAAACAAAAGCCTAAGCTTGGGTATGCCCCGTAAGACATCCCCTCTTTCGTCTTCGTCCATCGGTAACTTTACTTGATGCTATATTTTTATTCACCACATGATATGTGTTTTGCCTGGAGCGTCTTGTATGATATGAGTCTTTGCTTTTTAGTTTACCACAGTCATCCTTGCTGTACACACTTTTTGGAGAGACACACATGAATCGGAATTTATTAGAATACTCTATGTGCTTCACTTATATCTTTTGAGCTAGATAATTTTGCTCTAATGCTTCACTTATATCTTTTTAGAGCACGGCGGTGGTTTTATTTTATAGAAATTATTCTTCTCTCATGCTTCACTTATATTATTTTGAGAGTTCTTTAGAACAGCATGGTAATTTGGTTTGGTTATAAAATTAGTCCTAATATGTAAGGCATTCAAGATGGGTATAATAAAAACTATGATATAAAGTGCATTGAATACTATGAGAAGGTTGATTCCTTACGATTGTTTTGAGATATTAAGATGGTGATATTAGAGTCATGCTAGTGGAGTAGTTGTAAATTTGAGAGATACTTGTGTTAAAGTTTGTGATTCCCGTAGCATGCACGTATGGTGAACCGTTATGTGATGAAGTCGGAGCATTATTTATTTCTTGATTGTCTTCCTTATGAGTGGCGGTCGGGGACGAGCGATGGTATTTTCCTACCAATCTATCCCCCTAGGATCATGCACGTAGTACTTTGTTTCGATGACTAATAGATTTTTGCAATAAGTATATGAGTTCTTTATGACTAATGTTGAGTCCATGGATTATATGCACTCTCACCCTTCCACCATTGCTAGCCTCTCTTCTGTCGTGCAACTTTCGCCGGTACCATACACCCACCATATACCTTCCTCAAAACAGCCACCATACCTACCTATTATGGCATTTCCATAGCCATTTCGAGATATATTGCCACGCAACTTTCCATCGTTCCATCTATTATGACATGCTCCATCATTGTCATATTGCTTTTGCATGATCATGTAGTTGACATCGTATTTGTGACAAAGCCACCTTTATAATTCTTTCATACATGTCGCTCTTGATTCATTGCATATCCCGGTACACCACCGGAGGCATCCAGATAGATTCATATTTTGGTCTAAGTATTGAGTTGTAATTCTTGAGTTGTAAGTAAATAAAAGTGTGATGATCTTCATTATTAGAGCATTGTCCCATGTGAGGAAAGGATGATGGAGACTATGATTCCCCCACAAGTCGGGATGAGACTCCGGACTTTATGAAAAATAAAAGGGGCGAAAGAAGCCCAAAAAAAGAGGCCAAAGAATCCCAAATAAAAAAATATAAAAAAATGAGAGAAAAAGAGAGAAGGGACAATGTTACTATCCTTTTACCACACTTGTGCTCCAAAGTAGCACCATAATCTTCATGATAGAGAGTCTCCTATCTTGTCACTTTCATATACTAGTGGGAATTTTACATTATAGAACTTGGCTTGTATATTCCAATGATGGGCTTCCTCAAAATGCCCTAGGCCTTCGGTAGCAAGCAAGTTGGATGCACACCCACTTAGTTTCTTTTGATGAGCTTTTATACACTTATAGCTCTAGTGCATCCGTTGCATGGCAATCCCTACTCACTCACATTGATATCTATTGATGGGCATCTCCATAGCCCATTGATACGCCTAGGTTATGTGAGACTATCTTCTACTTTTTTGTCTTCTCCACAATCACCATTCTATTCCACATATAGTGCTATGTCCATGGCTCACGCTCATGTATTGCATGGAAATTGAAAAGGTTTGAGAACATCAAAGTATGAAACAATTGCTTGGCTTGTCATCGGGGTTGTGCATGATTTAAATATTTTGAGTGATGAAGATAGAGCATAGTCAGACTATATGATTTTGTAGGGATAGCTTTCTTTAGCCATTTTATTTTGAGAAGACATGGTTGCTTTATTAGTATGCTTGATGTATTATTGTTTTCATGTAAATATGAACTTTTGTCTTGAAACTTATGGATCTGAACATTCATGCCACAATAAAGAAAATTACATTGAGAAATATGCTAGGTAGCATTCCACATCAAAAATTCTATTTTTATCATTTACCTACTTGAGGACGAGCAGGAATTAGGCTTGGGGATGCTTGATACGTCTCCAACGTATCTATAATTTTTTATTGTTCCATGCTATTATATTATCTGTTTTGGATGTTTAATGGGCTTTACAATACACTTTTATATTATTTTTGGGACTAACCTATTAACCGGAGGCCCAACCCAAATTGCTGTTTTTTTGCCTATTTCAGTGTTTCGCAGAAAAGGAATATCAAACGGAGTCCAAATGGAATGAAACCTTCGGGAGACTTATTTTTGGAACAAACACAATCCAGGAGAGTTGGAGTGGACGTTGTCACATCCCTAGTTCTGGTATGCTCTGAGCTAGCTAGTCATGTGTTGCATCATGTTTAATTTCTCTTAAACCTGAAATGGGGATTGTTCAAACCATAGCACCAAATCAAATCAAATAGGTTCAACCTAAAATAATCTTCAATGAACCCAAAAAGCCTTTGAAAATGTTCATGATTTTTGATAAAGGTGAAAACCTCTGCCAAAAATGATGAGCATATTTCCTGGCCATTTATGGATTTTTGAATTAACTCATAAAGTATTTGAATTTGGGCATTTGAATGCTATAAATAATTTAAATGCTCAAATAATTCTGAAACTAAATGTGGGCCGTTGCATAAATTTCAGAAGGTGCCCACAATTATTTTAAGGATTTTTAGAAGTGCTCTGGTATTTTTAATAAAGCCCAAAAAACTACAGAAAAATAGAAAATAGAAAGAGATAAAAAGGACAGAGGGAAAGGGAACTACCTGGGCCACATACCTGCAGCCGCACCGGCCCAGCTCCTGTTCTGGCCCAGCCCACCAGGGGCTCCCCCTGTCGTCTTCCACCTCCTGCCAGTGGGCAGGAGGGCGTGTGCCCGACACACACCGGCACGCGCCGGCCACCGCACGCCACCTCCTGCCTGCTTGCTCGCTGCTGGAGACAGGCCCGAGCGCCACGACACCCCCTGGACCCCCTCGACCTTTCCCCTCACTCCCTGGTTCTCTCTCCCTCTCTAGTTCTCTCCCCGCAGCCGCCCGAGAACGCCATCGTAGCGCCGACGAGCACCACCACGGCAATCATGCACCCCTCACCCTTCCGCCGAGTCCTGAAGCACCGCCGAAACCTCCCCGTCCTCCCAATCAAGCTACGAGACGCCAGGAGGCCCTGCTTAATCGCCATCGCGGTCATCTTCAACCTCGGGCACCCGAGCCCCTCGCCGTCGATTCGCACCGTCAAGGACGTCCCCGAGCCCGCTGACCTACTGCGTCGCCTCCCTGTGAGCTCCTGACTCATCTCCCCCTAGCCCTGCCGTATTTTTCTTCCTCTAACCACGCCAACCGTCGCTGGCCTCGATGCCGTCGTGGCCACAGCCGCTGCCGCTTGCGTCCAAGCACTGGAACGTGCTCAGGACCTCCCAAGAAACCCAACGCCACCACCCAAGCCTTCCTCCGTGCACCCTAGCCTCGTCCCGCTCGAGCCCGAGCTCCGGCCGCCGCCCAACTCGCCGCCGCTGCCGCTACGGACCGCCCCGCGACCTTCTGCCGCCTCCGCTAGATGCGCGGGAGCATGAGCTTCCTCCTGGTACCCCCAGTGCACCCAGCCGCTGCCCCTACCGCCACTCCGGCGAGCCACCGCCACCCTGGGTCATCGTCGTCGTCTAACCGCTAGCGCAGCCTACATGGCACCATCATTAGCTCTAATGACGGGGCTAACCACCCTCCTCTGTCACTGACCACTGGGCCCCACGGCCTAATTAACCCTGCTTAAGCTCCTGATTAGACTAAACTAACCGCATGGGCCCCATAGGTCAGTTTGACCTGGCCACGTCACCTGTTGACCGGCCCCACACGTCAGTGCTGACTTGCTGACGTGGCTGTTGACTCGACCCCACCTGTCAGCGACACTAACCAGCCTGAGTCACTGGCATGCAGGACCCACGCGTCAGGTTTGACCTGGACCGGGTCAGTTGACCTGCTGACGTCATCATGATGTCATGCTGACGCAGTAAACTCTTTCTGGAATTAGTTTAATTCTAAAATAGCCAGGAAATTCTAGAAAATGTTATAAATTTCTAAAAATCATATAAAATCAACCATAACTCAGAATGAAATAAATTATATATGAAAAATGAGCAGAAAAATCCAATCTATCCATCTATACCATTCCCATGCATGTTGGAATAACTTATGGCTGCTGTTTAGGACAAATCATATAAATGGCATTTGAATTTCACATATGGAGTTTGGATTTGAACTTAGGGTTCAAACTAACTTCATTTAACTTTGTTGCTAGCTGCATTAGCTCAAAACACTAGCATGTTGCCATGTCATGATCATGCATCATATTGTGCATTGCATTGATTGTATTTCTTCTCTGTTGCCGGTATTTGTCCCATCTTGGTAGACGATGTTCCGACGTTGTGATCGTTGACACTGATGAAGACTCAATGCTATCTTCAGAAGTGCCAGGCAAGCAAAAACCCCTTGTTCATTCCGATACAATCCCACTCTCTCGCTCCTGCTCTCTTTTACTGCATTAGGACAACAATGATTCATCTGTTACTTGCTGCGGTAGTTGAACCCCTTTCCTCTGCATGACCTGTCATTGCCACAGTAAATAGATGAAACCCACTAGCATGAGTAGGAGTTGTTTGAGCCCTGATGTGCCTACTCATGCATGCTTGTTTATCATGCATGCTACTGCTTAGAGTTGAGTCAGGTCTGATTCATCGGGGATGAATTGGAGGTGTGTGAACATGTCCTACTGTGTGTGAGCTAAGTGTGTGAACACGATTTGGTAAAGGTAGTGGTGAGAGGCCATGTAGGAGTACATGGTGGGTTGTCTCATTGAAACCGTCCTCAGGAACTGAGTTCTGTGTTTGTGATCCATGAACAGCTACTACCATGCATTGGAATGCTTAAGTGCCCCTCTCGACTTATTAATCAACCTGATCTCTGTCCAGGAGTTGCAACTAGTTTCTGGTGTTTGTAGGTAGTGTTAGTAGTTTACCAAGTGGCACTCGGTACAGGTGGGCTTGGGACAGACTAGGCACAGTGGCCCGGTTTACCAAGTAGCACCCGTATGGTGGGCTTGGGAACCCTGCACACATTGTTTGGGGCCGTGAGCAACACGCCGGCCGAATCTCCTTGCGGATGGAACCTGAATAGGCAATAAACCTAGACGAGAGACTTGTGTGGTTAGTTAGGTCGTGGCCAACACCCTTGATCGTCTTCCGCTTGAAGGTTGCCGAGTACATGTCGTGTAAACGACGGTAAGTGGTGAGAGCGTGTGTGAAGATGTACACCCCTGCAGGGTTAATATGATCTATTCGAATAGCCGTGTCCGCGGTAAAGGACTTCTAGGTTGCCTGTACAGTTCATAGACAAGTGAAAGTGGATACTCTAAAATATGCAAGATAAGCGTGAGTGCTATGGATGGTGCTCTCGTAGGGAGACGGGAGCGGATCCATAGTGGTGTATTGATATGGTGAATATGTGGACTCGTGTGCGCCACCTCAAAAGAGTTACTTGCAGTCGTAGTTCAGGATAGCCACCGAGTCAAAGCTGGCTTGCTGCAGATAAACCCCACCATCCCCTTGTTGATAATGATGCATATGTAGTTAGATCTGATGTAAGTCGTGCTGGGTACATTGGTACTCACATTGCTTATTTTATGTTTTTGCAGAGAGACTTCAGTCTCGCTAGTAGTACCGCGTGAACTTCGACGTTTAGCTTGTTACCTCAGCTATGATCTTGTGCCCTCGGCAGGATCTGGTAGATAGTCAGGCTTCTCAGCCTTTTTCATTTGTAGATGTCTGTACTCAGACATGTTAAGCTTCCGCTTGTGCTTTGACTTGTATGCTCTGAGTGTTGGGTCATGAGACCCATGTTTGTAATATCTCGCTCCTCGGAGCCTACTGAATAAATACTTGAGTCATAGAGTCATGTTGTGATGCCATGTTGTATTTGCATATATCGAGCATATTGTGTGTATGTTATTGAAATGCTTGGTATGTGTGGGATCTGACTATCTAGTTGTTTATCCTTGGTAGCCTCTCTTACCGGGAAATGTCTCCGAGTGCTTCCACTGAGCCCTGGTAGCTTGCTACTGCTCCGGAACACTTAGGCTGGCCGGCATGTGTCCTTCTTCGTTCCTGTGTCTGTCCCTTCGGGGAAATGTCACGCGGTGTCTACCGGAGTCCTGTTAGCCTGCTACATCCCGGTTTACCGGAGTCCTGCTAGCCCAGTTGCTATAGGCCAGATTCACTCGCTGATGACCGACACGTTCGTTGCTGGGTCATGTATGCATGTCCCTGTAAGTTAGTGCCACTTTGGGTTCACGACTAGCCATGTCAGCCCGGGTTCTTTGTCATATGGATGCTAGCCGCACTATCATATACATGAGCCTAAAGGCGCAAACGGTCCCGGGCCAGGTAAGGTGGCACCCGTGGGAATACCGTGCGTGAGGCCGCAAAGGGATATGATGTGTTACATGCTAGATCGGTGTGACTTAGGATCGGGGTCCTGACAGCTTTGGTATTAGAGCCTGATTGCCTGTAGGATTACCAAGCCAAACTAGTTGAAGTTGAGTCTAGAAATTCTTTAGTTATATAAGGGAATTGATTGCGGGATGGAACGTAAGGCTCTTTTTACTCCTTTACCTTATGCCCTTCTGATCCGAGTCATACTATCTTTCCTACGGGGTTAAGGAACTAGGCTCTCTCTTCTTTCTATTAGGATCACGTGTTACTAATCCGTAGACTTATAAGATTGTTGGACTTGAGCCTCAGTTCGGTTCCGACTACCTCCGTATGTTAACTGTTGATCTCGAAACCTTGATATTATGCTTCTGAGTGGTTATGCCACCATTTTTGTAGCATGTCCCAAATCTTTTTGAGCATTTACAACCGTTATGCTGTCCGAGTCATCCCAGGTTTCTAAATAATCTAATGCGATTGCAAACTCCTTTCCCTCTATTTTTGATGACCTTTCTGGCCAAGTTAACCACACTAAACGGTGAGTTGAGGTACTCTATTGCCTTGACGTATATGTTGGAGCTATTATTATGACCCTAGATGTCTAGAGTATCACCTAGTAATCTAGCCATGTTTTGTGTTCTAGTGTGATGATCCTGGCCATCATTCTCGAAAGCATCCCGTGATGCCATTTAATTGGTAGTTTTTCTATTCGTGGGCTTCTCACCCGAGATTCACTCTACCTACTTCATGTTGTTAGTGTTTGCTAGTTCCTTTAGGAAATTACTAACCTTTGCAATAGTCCTCGAAGTTCGTGGTATTTCCTTCTTCCAAATACTATGAACCACTTTATGGCAGAAGTTTGTTGGATCAAAAGATCACAACAGGAGTGCCCTCGATGAGTTCTCCATCCTATATTGCGACTGTGCCAGTTCTACTTTTCTGCATGGGTTACCCGGAAGAAACTTGTTGAACTTGTTTCGACATACTAACCTATGCATCCACTACTTAGAAAACCGTATGTTCCTTTGAGTTGTCCCGCTTTAGTTGTCTTCCAACCCTCGTCTACCAATTGATAGTCAAGAGTATGCGTGCAATCATTCATCGACGCCTATTATTCTTGTGTTCCGTCAAGCCATTCTATCCTAGAATGACTAGGAGAAATGAACTCCAGTACCTCATCCATATCTAGGATTGGGTCAAAGTAGTCATACTCCGCAGATCAAATACTAACCCAGCTCTTGTTCTGTTCTACCCTGAAGTATTATCCACTTTATGTCAGGCATGTCATGAGGGTTGCACCTTCTCTTATGGATTCTTGATGTAGTGATACTTCTCGCCATCGTTGTTCATTCCTCGGTTCCCGTGTTGTTGCAACCGGAATGCCAACAAGTGAACCGTGATGTGTGAAATATATACTCCTAGCAACCCCATTGCTTGGTAGTTAAAGGACAATATTTTCATTTTTAGTGTGATGGTTATTGAATCATCACCCTAAGGTTGATCGTGCTACCTAGTCCATTTTCCTGGTGCACTCTTCGATCGATGAGTTAGGATTATTCCAAATCCCTCGCTCTTTGATCATATTGTCTTGCCCTGAAAAGCAAGATTGTTCTCGAGCTTAGTAACATATCGGTGGTTCGTGATTTTCATATATCTTCTCGGAAGTATCACCAGGTCGTCACCTGACCGCTATGTTGAGTTCGTGATCAAGATGGTTTATTTTAAACCACCCCTTCTCCAAGAGTCTGTGTGGGATACCCCTGAGCTAGTTGGTCAAGCTAAACAACAACTTGGAGAGTTGGAGGATAAAAGCTTGTCTGACTTAGTTCATGTTAAGGGATATCTTTCTGTGTGTGTGTGTGTGTGTGTGTGTTGAATAAAGATGATATCTTCATTAATTGGTCCTTGTGATCAGTTGTTGGGCCTATTGTCTTACCCCATCTTTGATTTGAGTGTGGGCTATCCTCAAATCAAATCAGAACCAACGATGTTCGTAATGTTGTCTTACTCATGGTTGTTTCCTCGAGCATACACCATTATATCTTTTGGGTCTAACCAATGCTATCGTCTTGTTCACCTAATTATGGAATTCCATCTTCATGGAAATCTCGATGATTTGTTGTTGAGCCCATCAACATCATCTTATCTTCTCCAAGATCTTGTTGGACATTAAGTTAGTGTTGGAAACTTTTGAAAGCATTTTCTTCATGCTAGCTCATGAAGTATTTGTTTGATGAAAGGAGCGACTTCCTCTTATACACGTGCATTTGGTGAAAGTTGCCGCCGTGAATTTGAGAAAGTTAGTTTGGCTTCCTTTGGAATCATCCCAAATTAGTCATGCATACGTGCGAAGTATTCTGTGGTTTGGAGACTTGCAACCTTCATTCTATATGTGTCCTTAGCACACAAAGCCACTGATTGACTTGTTCAAGGAAAAGGAGTTAAGTGCTAATCCATGGTAACACACAAGACTTCGATATCCCCGATGATGGTTCCCTACCAGAACTCAGTAGTGTTTGATTGTAAGACTACCATGTGATCATGTTTGTCTGGGACAGCATGTTCACACGCGTGTAGCAGAACCAGCTCATGTTTTGGAGCTTGCTATCATAGTTCATTTCCCGAGAATCTCGCAACGTCATCTCATCGATTTGTGTTGCAAACTTTCATTTTTCTTCCTAGACTCGATGAGTCTGGATTATTCTGACACCAACCAGATCTGAATCTCAGGCAGATATGATGGTTGGAACGTTTCCCAAGAACTATAATAATGGTCTCTCTGTAACCCGGTAAGGTGGATGTCGTGGCCAACACACCCAGCCAGAAGACCTATTGTTGTAGTATCTTGATTGAGGAAGTTGGCCACCTCCCCATAAGGACTTCATAGGATTTATTCCCTAACTGTTCCTTATGGTTTCTTGTGCTCCCGAAGTCTGACCTTTTACTTGATGTTCTAGTTATCAAACCATATCTATAAATGGGTTGTGCTAGCACATCAAGGAGAACATTAGAAGCGGAGTGCTAAATGTCTCTCGGTCGATCATCCGGATTTTGATCCCTTGGCCTCACTAAGGTGAAATTTGAGAAGGTGTTATCTTCCTTTGCATCTGCATCTGCATCCTCCATCACCATTCATCATGGTAGTAAGTTGTGTTGCCAGGATCCTTAACACGGATATTGGTAAAACCTTGATGAATATGGAAATGCTCAAGTTCTTGAGAGCACGCGCAAGTGCTAGGTTTTATTGTCAGCATTAATTGCATAGTGCCCTTAGTTTCCTTGGTTATGCTATAACCCTTTCAAACAGTGGATTCACTCTCTACTGATGGGGTTCCTCCCCAGTTACCAGAATCATTCCCAGCATCTGCATCTTGTTCCCAGCTAGCACCCATCGTTGTGCCAGTCTACCATGGGTCCCACCCATTCCCGGTGATAAGTAAAATCATCCATCGCGTTGTCTTCAACAAGGTAATCCACATCATCCATACTAGTCCCAGTATGCCATTCTACCGAACTCCTCGAAACCATCGCTCGAGATTTGCCTTAGGCTGGTATAGAGAATCCCAATGATCTCCATATCAAAGGTAATTCTTTTTGCCACTTAAGGTAATAATTCCACTAGTCACCTCCTCTAAGGTGTCTCGTTGTGGTATCATGGAAACCCAACTCCTCGCTACATGGACAACCGTTCACCACCCTCTTAGGTGTGAAATTGTTGTCTATCTAGTGAATCTTCGTCATCTGTTTCACTCCATCCCTCTAGATGTATGTTTCGTGTCCCAGCTTGAAAGTTGTGCTACGTCTTACTCCGTGAGCTGATCCTAAGTTGCTTGATCTCCAAGAAGATCGATTCTTTTAGAGTTTTCCCTATCCTCTCATTGTCATGTTAGTTGAAGTTCCTAGAGCAAGACATCCAAAGATGGTGACCGAATCAATGTTCTTATCAAGTGCAACCTAAATCGTGAAGATTATGTTAGTTGCGTTCCCCTTCATCTTACCCTACGCTTGAATCTCGGGACGAGATTCTTGTTTAGTGGGGGTGAGTTGTCACATCCCTAGTTCTGGTATGCTTTGAGCTAGCTAGTCATGTGTTGCATCATGTTTAATTTCTCTTAAACCTGAAATGGGGATTGTTCAAACCCTAGCACCAAATCAAATCAAATAGGTTCAACCTAAAATAATCTTCAATGAACCCAAAATGCCTTTGGAAATGTTCATGATTTTTGATAAAGGTGAAAACCTCTGCCAAAAATGATGAGCATATATCTTGGCCATTTATGGATTTTTGAATTAACTCATAAAGTATTTGAATTTGGGCATTTGAATGCTATAAATAATTTAAATGCTCAAATAATTCTGAAACTAAATGTGGGCTGTTGCATATATATTTCAGAAGGTGCCCACAATTATTTTCAGGATTTTTAGAAGTGCTTTGGTATTTTTTAATAAAGCCCAAACAACTACAGAAAAATAGAAAACAGAAAGAGATAAAAAGGAGAGAGGGAAAGGAAACTACGTGGGCCACCTACCTGCAGCCGCACCGGCCCAGCTCCTGTTCTGGCCCAGCCCACCAGGGGCTCCCCCTGTCGTCTTCCACCTCCTGCCAGTGGGCAGGAGGGCGTGTGCCCGACACGCGCCGGCACGCGCCGGCCACCGCACGCCACCTCCTGCCTGCTTGCTCGCTGCTGGAGACGGGCCCGAGCGCCACGACACCCCCTGGACCCCCTCGACCTTTCCCCTCACTCCCTGGTTCTCTCTCCCTCTCTGGTTCTCTCCCCGCAGCTGCTCAAGAACACCGTCGTCGCGCCGACGAGCACCACCGCAGCCATCGTGCACCCCTCACCCTTCCGCCGAGTCCCAAAGCACCGCCGAAACCTCCCCGTCCTCCCAATCGAGTTACGAGATGCCAGGAGGCCCTGCTTCATCGCCATCGCGGTCATCTTCAACCTCGGGCACCCGAGCCCCTTGCCGTTGATTCGCACCGTCAAGGACGTCCCCGAGCCCGCTGACCTACTACACCGCCTCCCTGTGAGCTCCTGACTCATCTCCCCCTAACCCCGCCATATTTTTCTTCCTCTAACCGGGACAACCGCCGGAGCCGTGAGCTCCTCGCCGCTAGCCTCGATGCCGTCGTGGCCACAGCCACCGCCGCTTGCGTCCAAGCACTGGAACATGCTCAGGACCTCCCAAGAAACCCAACGCCACCACCCAAGCCTTCCTCCGTGCACCCTAGCCTCGTTCCGCTCGAACCCGAGCTCCGGCCGCCGCCCAACTCGCCGCCGCCGCCGCTACGGACCACCCCGCGACCTTCTGCTGCCACCGCTGGATGCGCGGGAGCATGAGCTTCCTCCTGGTACCCCCAGCGCACCCAACCGCTACCCCTAGCGCCACTCCGGTGAGCCACCGCCGCCCTGGGTCGTCGCCGTCGTCTAACCGTCAGCGCAGCCGACATGGCACCGTCATTAGCTCTAATGACGGGGTAACCACCCTCCTCTGTCACTGACCACTGGGCCCCATGGCCTAATTAACCCTGCTTAAGCTCCTGATTAGACTAAACTAACCGCATGGGCCCCATAGGTCAGTTTGACCTGGCCACGTCACCTGTTGACCGGCCCCACACGCCAGTGCTGACTTGCTGACGTGGCTGTTGACTCGACCCCACCTGTCAGCGACACTAACCAGCCTGAGTCACTGGCATGCAGGACCCACGCGTCAGGTTTGACCTGGACCGGGTCAGTTGACCTGCTGACGTCATCATGATGTCATGCTGACGCAGTAAACTCTTTCTGGAATTAGTTTAATTCTAAAATAGCCAGGAAATTCTAGAAAATGTTATAAATTTCTAAAAATCATATAAAATCAACCATAACTCAGAATGAAATAAATTATATATGAAAAATGATCAGAAAAATCCAATCTATCCATCTGTACCATTCCCATGCATGTTGGAATAACTTATGGCTGCTGTTTAGGACAAATCATATAAATGGCATTTGAATTTCACATATGGAGTTTGGATTTGAACTTAGGGTTCAAACTAACTTCATTTAACTTTGTTGCTAGCTGCATTAGCTCAAAACACTAGCATGTTGCCATGTCATGATCATGCATCATATTGTGCATTTCATTGATTGTATTTCTTCTCTGTTGCCGGTATTTGTCCCATCTCGGTAGACGATGTTCCGACGTTGTGATCGTTGACACTGATGAAGACTCAATGTTATCTTCAGAAGTGCCAGGCAAGCAAAACCCCCTTGTTCATTCCGATACAATCCCACTCTCTCGCTCCTGCTCTCTTTTACTGCATTAGGACAACAATGATTCATCTGTTACTTGTTGCGGTAGTTGAACCTCTTTCCTCTGCATGACCTGTCATTGCCACAGTAAACAGATGAAACCCACTAGCATGAGTAGGAGTTGTTTGAGCCCTGATGTGCCTACTCATTCATGCTTGTTTGTCATGCCTGCTACTGCTTAGAGTTGAGTCAGGTCTGATTCATCGGGGATGAATTGGAGGTGTGTGAACATGTCCTACTGTGTGTGAGCTAAGTGTGTGAACATGATTTGGTAAAGGTAGCGGTGAGAGGCCATGTAGGAGTACATGGTGGGTTGTCTCATTGAAACCGTCCTCAGGAACTGAGTTCTGTGTTTGTGTTCCATGAACAGCTACTACCACGCATTGGAATGCTTAAGTGCCCCTCTCGACTTATTAATCAACCTGATCTCTGTCCAGGAGTTGCAACTAGTTTCTGGTGTTTGTAGGTAGTGTTAGTAGTTTACCAAGTGGCACCCGGTACAGGTGGGCTTGGGACAAACTAGGCACAGTGGCCGGGTGTACCAAGTAGCACCCGGATGGTGGGCTTGGTAACCCTGCACACATTGTTTGGGGTCGTGAGCGACACCCCGGCCGGATCTCCTTGCGGATGGAACCCGAATAGGCGATAAACCTAGACGAGAGACTTGTGTGGTTAGTCAGGTCGTGGCCGACACCCTCGCTGGGCTTCCGCTTGAAGGTTGCCGAGTACATGTCGTGTAAACGGCGGTAAGTGGTGAGAGCGTGTGTGAAGATGTACACCCCTGCAGGGTTAATATGATCTATTCGAATAGCCGTGTCCGCGGTAAAGGACTTCTGGGTTGCCTGTACAGTTCATAGACAAGTGAAAGTGGATACTCTAAAATACGCAAGATAAGCATGAGTGCTATGGATGGCGCTCTCGTAGGGAGACGGGAGCGGATCCATGGTGGTGTATTAATATGGTGAATATGTGGACTCGTGTGCGCCACCTCAAAAGAGTTACTTGCAGTCGTAGTTCAGGATATCCACCGAGTCAAAGCTGGCTTGCTGCAGATAAACCCCACCATCCCCTTGTTGATAATGATGCATATGTAGTTAGATCTGATGTAAGTCTTGCTGGGTACATTTGTACTCACGTTGCTTAATTTATGTTTTTGCAGAGAGACTTCAGTCTCGCTAGTAGTACCGCGTGAACTTCGACGTTTAGCTTGTTACCTCAGCTACGATCTTGTGCCCTCGGCAGGATCTGGTAGATAGTCAGGCTTCTCAGTCTTTTTCATTTGTAGATGTCTGTACTCAGACATGTTAAGCTTCCGCTTGTGCTTTGACTTATATGCTCTGAGTGTTGGGTCATGAGACCCATGTTTGTAATATCTCGCTCCTCGGAGCCTACTGAATAAATACTTGAGTCGTAGAGTCATGTTGTGATGCCATGTTGTATTTGCATATATCGAGCATATTGTGTGTATGTTATTGAAATGCTTGGTATGTGTGGGATCTGACTATCTAGTTGTTTATCCTTGGTAGCCTCTCTTACCGGGAAATGTCTCCTAGTGCTTCCACTGAGCCCTGGTAGCTTGCTACTACTCCGGAACACTTAGGCTGGCCGGCATGTGTCCTTCTTCGTTCCTGTGTCTGTCCCTTTGGGGAAATGTCACGCGGTGTCTACCGGTGTCCTGTTAGCCTGCTACAGCCCGATTTACCAGAGTCCTGCTAGCCCAGTTGCTACAGCCCGGATTCACTCGCTAATGACCGACGTTCGTTGCTGGGTCATGTATGCCTGTCCCTGTAAGTTAGTGCCACTTTGGGTTCACGACTAGCCATGTCAGCCCGGGTTCTTTGTCATATGGATGCTAGTGGCACTATCATATACGTGAGCCAAAAGGCGCAAACGGTCCCGGGCCAGGTAAGGTGGCACCCGTGGGAATACCGTGCGTGAGGCCGCAAAGGGATATGATGTGTTACATGCTAGATCGGTGTGACTTAGGATCGAGGTGCTGACAGACGTCAAGAAAGAGACGAGGCGGCCACGAGGTAGGAGGGCACGCCCAGGGGATAGGCGCGCCCCCACCCTCTTGGGCCTCTCGTGGCTCCCTTGACCGGCTTCTTTCGCCTATATATACTCATATACCCCAAAAACATCCAGGAGCACCACGAAACCCTATTTCCACCGCCGCAACCTTCTGTACCCGTGAGATCTCATCTTGGGACCTTTTCCGGCGCTCCGCCGGAGGGGGAACCGATCATGGAGGGCTACTACATCAACACCATAGCCTCTCCGACAAAGTGTGAGTAGTTTACCACAGACCTTCAGGTCCATAGTTATTAGCTAGATGGCTTCTTCTCTCTCTTTGGATCTCAATACAAAGTTCTCCTTGATCTTCTTGGAGATCTATTCGATGTAATTATTTTTGCGGTGTGTTTGTCGAGATCCGATGAATTGTGGGTTTATGATCAAGATTATCTATGAACAATCTTTGAATCTCCTCTGAATTCTTTTATGTATGATTTGTTATATTTGCAAGTCTATTCAAATTATCAGTTTGGTTTGGCCTACTAGATTGATCTTTATTGCAATGGGAGAAGTGCTTAGCTTTGGGTTCAATCTTGCGGTGTCCTCTCCCAGTGACAGCAGGGGCAGCAAGGCACGTATTGTATTGTAGCCATCAAGGATAAAAAGATGGGGTTTATATCATATTGCTTGAGTTTATCCCTCTACATCATGTCATCTTGCCTAATGTGTTACTCTGTTCTTATGAACTTAATACTCTAGATGCATGCTGGATAGCGGTCGATGTGTGGAGTAATAGTAGTAGATGCACAATCGTTCCGGTCTACTTGTCACGGATGTGATACCTATATACATGAGCATGCCTAGATATTCTCATAACTATGCACTTTTCTATCAATTGCTCGACAGTAATTTGTTCACCCACCGTAATACTTATGCTATCTTGAGAGAAGCCACTAGTGAAACCTATGCCCCCTGGGTCTATTTTCCATCATATAAGTTTCCGATCTACTTTATTTTGCAATCTTTACTTTTCAATCTATATCATAAAAATGCCAAAAATATTTATCTTATTATTATCTCTATCAGATCTCACTTTTGCAAGTGGCCGTATTGACAACCCCTTTATCGCGTTGGTTGCTATGTTCTTAACTATTTGTGTAGGTACGAGGGATTTGTGTGTAGCCTCCTACTGGAATTATACCTTGGTTCTCAAAAACTGATGGAAATACTTAAGCTACTTTGCTGCATCACCCTTTCCTCTTCAAGGGAAAACCAATGCAGTGCTCAAGAGGTAGCAAAGAGCGGGTTATGGGTTCCTCGGCGTCGATAGAACCCTAAATAGCAAGTATCATTGGTGCAAGATACATGGGGCACTTGGCATTGAACACTAAATCCACCTCCCACAAGTGACCCCGGCGCCCAGTGTCCTGCAACAATAGTTCTGGTGGCCAATGACGGTCGAACACCTTAGCAAATTTGTCTGGCAGCCTTGGCAATGAGGGTTAAAGCCAAGTTTTGAAAGTTCACACAACCAAACCGACTTGAGTCAGTTTGGGTGTTTCAAGTTTCAACACTTAGATTTCAATCGTCATCTCAGAGGCTGCAAACAAATCCGCGATGGTGTTCGACTGCCATCGACATCGAGAACTGTTGCTGCGGATGCAGGACATGTTTGGCCACTTGTGGGACGTGGATGTAGTATTCGACACCGATGGCCACATGTATCTCGCACTGACGATACTTGCTATTTAGGGTACCATCGACACCGAGGAACCCCCTAACCCGCTCGTTCCCGAGCAAACTAACTTAGCATGCATTCATTAAGCAAAACTACATCATCTGTTGCGTCCGTACATCATCAAAATATTATCACTAATACATCTCGAATAGTATCATACATATAGCATCGCTTATACAACTAGAGCCGTAGCAAATGACGGGTATCGGCGCGGGCGGTGGACACCCAAAGAGAAGGAACCATCACAGGATCATAGCTCCAGTGAGGTCCCTGAAGAACCTGCCAGGTATTGTCGAACCTTCCCTCCAACGCCAACCATGTAGCGACGGACTTGCTCGTCCTCCTCGCTGACACGGTGACGTACCACCTCCGTGGTGTCCGAAAGCCTCGGCACCGTCACTGTCCCACGCGACCGCCACCAAACAAGGTTCGGGTCAACGACGGGCTGGCTCCTCACCAAGTTGCGCCCCCCAAAAGGTAGAACCTCCCAGTACCAGCCCGGCGGAGCCCAGTCTCAGACATGGGCCCTCTGATCGAGCAGGCCTCCTCCACCGAGTCGAAGACGAGGATGCGGGATAGGCATCATCGACGTCAATGCGGGAATAAATGCTTTAACTAAAACAATAACAACAAATTTCACATGTTCAAAATTAACCAGAAACTTAACCTAAACTGAACTAATCTAAACCTAAACTAAACTAACTAAACTAAACTAACTAAACTAAAACTAAACCAAACTAACTAAACTAAACCTAAACTAAACCAAAAACTTAACCTAAATTAAACTAAACTAAACCAAAACTAAAGTAAGTAAACTAAACAAACCTAAACTAAACTATAATAAACCTAATTAAACTTAATCTAAAAAACATTAAAAAAATCTCACCTTGGAGCGACCGGGGCGGCGAGGGGGGTCAACAGGGCAGGCCAGCGGGGCGTCCAGGGCGGGGCGGGGCGGCGAGGCGGGCCGGGGTGGCCGGAGCGGTGAGGCGGGGCGGGGCAGCGGCACGGGTTGGGATGAGGGGGCGCGGCGGCGTGGGGTTGGGACGGGGAGCGAGAGAGACATGGGGAGAGAGGGGCAGGGCTGGGTGTTTTGTTAGATAGGGCACGGCTCTTTGCCGTCCGCTAGCAGCCGTCAAAGAGCCTAGCTAATGGACCTTAGTTTGGCCACTTTCTTTGCCGTCTGCTAGTGGACGGCAAAGATTCTTTGCCATCAGCTAGCGGGCGGCAAAGAAAGTGGCTGTTAGGTGGCTCTCGCCAGTGGTCCACCCTGCCTCTTTGCCGTCTGCTAGCGGACGGCAAAGGTTCTAAAGATATTGCGAACGGCAAACAATTTCTTTGCTCCCAGCTGCTTCTTTGTCATCCGTTTTCATCAAGCTGATGGCAAAGACCGTCTTTGCCATTAGTTAGCAGACGGCAATGAAACGACTGACGGCAAAGTTCATGATTCCAGTAGTGATCGTCAACCCTACCGGGGTAGCTTTGCCTATACCATTCTCAACCCTATCGAGGCCGCTTTGCCAACTCACAAGTCCACGGCCTCAGATCCGCTTAGTCGCACCCTCATCCAACCTACCGGAGCAGCTTCTGACGCCCCGTCCACGGTCGCAGATCCGCATCATCGACACCATCCTGAACCCAACCACCGGAGCAGCTTCACCGACGTGCTCGTCCACGGCCTCAGATCCGCTTTGCCCACACCGTAGTCCACCCTACCGGAACTGCTCCACAAACACCCTACTCGACGGTTCTAGATGTCCTTACCGAACCACGACAGCCAGTGCAGCATCATCACCCTTGACGTGTCTAACCCGATTCCCACCGTCTGGCAAGATGCCAAGCACCTGCCATGACCTAGGTACTTGTCACCTTTAAACCCGTCCAGCATCACCTGCCCGATTTACTTCAAATATACTAACAGGTCGCTGTTACATGTTATGCTGTTGGCAAACACTACAAGGACGATGTTTCTTCTATATCTAACAGCTTGGCCAACCAAGATCCTGGACTGAGCATTGCTATGATCTTGTAAGTACGTCTCTTTCTCTTCTATTGTTGTGTGCCTGCCAGCGTCCTTTACTAGGATTTTTGACCAGTAATCCCTTTGTGCAAACAATGATTTCTACTACTGGCTGCTAAATTAGATATGTAGATGTCATACATGATACTACCTCATACCTCTGTTCCTAAATATAAGTCTTTCTAGAGATTCCACTATAGGATACATACAGAGCCAAATTAGTGAATCTACACTCGAAAATGCATCTATATACATCTGTATGTGGTCCATACTCGAATCTCTACAAAGATATATATTTAGGAACAGATGTGGTACATTACACAAAATCGTAGGTGGCATGTAGGAATTCTAGTGCACTACATTAGGCTCCCTTAGAGTGCCTGCTAGTCAAGCACACAGAGTCATGGCTAGTTTATGCTATGCACACAATCGTTAATTGGTGGTTTAAATATGCGCAAGGGATATGCAATGTATTATCATGTAGAGATGTCTGAAATTATCCATGTCAACTTGCAGATAGGGTTACACAATGAAAAAGTACAAGATGTATGTGGCAATTTCATGGAACATCACAAAAAAAGGAGAGGCAGTGGTGAGCCTATACAGTGTGCTATGGTAGGTCACTCCGGCCCAGTTCTTTTGCAGGATTCTCCTAGAATCTTCCCCTCTCTAGCTTCTCCTCGAATCTTTGACCCCCTTTCGTTTTACAATCCTACCTAATTAGACCCTAACTAGATAGGATTGTAAAACAAACCGGGCTCAAAGATTCTGGGAGAATCTGGGTAGTTGTTAGATTCTGGGAGAATCTGGCAAAAGAACTGGGCCTCCATTGCAATCATCGTGACATGTTATTTGCATGTCAGTTCTATTGGCCAAGTTTCTTAGGGATAGTTATTATGAGTTATCCTAAGAAAATAAGCACCTATAAATATACGCTCCAGGTAATAAGCTAACCAGTTCTTTGGTATGATAAGTGAAAAGTCTAGATTGCATTTTGTCATTTTGCTGCCCATATGAAAATTAATTTGACTTGCAAACATCACAAATTGAACCCAGTGTAGTAATTAATATGATAGGAAAACATACCATCACTATTTGTTCAAAATGCAAATACAAAGATACCATCTATTTGGCACAATCTACTTTGGTCAATGTCTTCCATAGAGATCCCATTGCCTAATTTAAACGAAGAACGCATGACCCAAATTTAAATGAAGAACAATTATTTATCAAAATTCGATGATCCAAGTGACTGGTTATTATCATATAGCAGCACCACCTAAAAGCATCATATAGCAGCAGCAGCTCATAGCAACTCATTATACAGCAGCAGCAGTGTGCAATTTATCACATACCAGTAGCAGCTCATAGCAATTCATCATATCGTAGCAGTAGGAGCAGCTCATAGCAATTGATCATATAGCAGCAGCGGGAGTAGCTCATATCAATTCATCGTATAGGAGCAGCATGAGCAGCTTATGGAAATTCATCATATCGTAGCAGCAGGAGCAGCTCATAGCAATTGATCATATAGCAGCAGGAGGAGTAGCTCATAGCAATTCATCATATAGGAGCAACATGAACAGCTTACAGTAACTCATCATATAGCAGCAGCAGCACCTCATAGCAATTCATCATATAGCAGCAGCAGCTCATAGAAATTCATCATATAGCAGCAGCAGGAGCAGCTCATACGAATGCATGATATAGCAACAGCAGAAGCAGCTCATAGCAATTCATCGTATAGCGGATCAGAATGAAAATTTGGCAAAAAAATTAGAGGAGATCCTCACCTTGTTGGATGAGCTCATCCTTCAACAGCACCTCAAGGCCACGACCTGGGAGGAGGGGAGGGGGAATGAGGTGCCTTTAGCCGTAGTGTGGCATCAGCCGTAGTTGTGCAGCGCTCACCGGAGTAGTGCGTTGGATGGACCACAATGGAGCAGCTGCTAGAGACCATGAGAATGAGGGGCGGTGCCAGAGGAAGGAGTAGTCGGGGAGATTTGGCCCTACCCGTCAGCCATGTAGCCTAGCTGGATAGAGCATTGTTGAGGACCAGGCCAGATGGGACCAGTGGCGACAGCTCGCTGGAGGAACCCTAGCGCTACAGGAGGGGATCGAGGTAGAGGGAAAGGGGAGAGGAGATGCAAGCGGGTAGGGCAATGAATGCTTGCATGTTTGTTTTTACTTGAGGGTTAGGTGTGACGCGGGCATGAGCAGTGGCATTTTGAGTGTAATATAGGCAGACATCAGAGTCATTTCACTATTCCCCTTCCCTTCAATTTAGTGAGATTCTACCCAAAACACCCCCCTCCAAAGTGAAATAAGTTAAGCCCAAGTCCATAACTAAAAAGACTTCTTTACATCTTTTATGGCTTATTTTGACAATAAGCTCTGAAAAGGCAGAATAGAACTGGCCCTTAACCTGCAATTCAATTGTGCGTGCAATGATGAATCACTACTTTCTGCTATATTGTACATTTAGGCATCATCATACATGGCATAACCTAATACATGTGCATTCCATTGTAGAATCTGGAATGTGCAATGTTTATGTTAGTTCATACGTTGCACATGATGTTTAAATGCCCCTTAAATCTGGTCAGTCAAGTGATGATCTTTAAGCCTCCTTCTTTGCTTATTTTCTTGATATGTAAGATTTGCTCACATATCTATTCAATTTCTTGTTTGTATCAGCCAGTCATACTAGGACTGTTTGCTTTGATTACTTGTTATTCTTGACCTAACACTCTAACAGAGCCTGTCAATGATTTAAACACTAAGGGCTGCTGTAGTGGGGGCTTTTCTAACTCATAGGTGACATAAAGGTTTGGTTGTACACTGAACAAGGCTCTCCAAGAGTACCTGGAGATCCAGTTCAAAGGTATGCCTAGTTTTTACATAGTGCAGACATAGTAAATGTTCATTTCATTGTGTGCTAGAGTTCTTGCATGTTTCATTATGTGGTGGTGTTTTGTTATAATCTCATCCTTTTCTGTTGTTCATAGACTGGAATGTATGCATATTTATCTTCCAAGGAGACAAGTAACTAGTTTGTATCACCTTGCAGAGGGGGTGCAATGAAGATACGATTGAGGATTTCCATGTACAAGATGTTAGGAAGGAGCCTTGCAAGAGAAGGAGGAGCAGCACTGAGCCTGTTCAACCAGTTAAGGTAAGTCATTGTATCCAACTCAAAGTTCAATTGCTTGTTTGTTTCAGGCATAGTTAAATTGCTCTTTTCAATTGCTTTATTTGTCCTCAGTTAATGAGATGCCCAAACAATGATTCTAATGTTGGGTACTTTTATAACTATTAGTTGACATAATTAAAGGCCTTAACATTTAAGTACTCTGGCAAAGTGTGCCTGAAGCTTTGAAGTTTATTAACCAACTATTACTGCATGAGGCTCACAATCTAGTTTATACTAGGCTAATAATTGCATAGTTTTGCTTGTTGTAGTAGGTTTGTATGAATCCCTCTGTTGTTCATTATGCTCCCGAAGACTTTAATTGAGCTACAGAATGGCCAACTGCTTGCTTACTTATACGCAACATGCTGTGTAAATTTGTAACATGTCTGTGTTTTGGATTGGGCCCCAACATCATGCTCCTCTGGTGAGCTAAGAGAGATTATTGTATGCGGGCTGCACAGACTACCATTTTTATAATTTTCTAAATATCACTTGCTTATGCTTCATGACTTGTAACATTATTGTTAGTCCAGTTTTGCCATGTACAAAATAGTCTGTCTTGCTCGCTTCACTGTTGTAACTATATTTTTGCCCTAGTTATGTGTACTTACAGAAACATTTTAGGATGAAGTGACACCAACACAAAGATCTGCGAGCAGTGCGGCAAGGCCGTTACCAAATGATTATGGATTGGAATTGGAATGTGTTGATGTTCGCGAGCATCAACTAGAGGTGGCAAGACAACGTGTACATGATTCTTAATGTACAATCAACAAGTTGAGACTGGACTTGTAGGTATTAGATGCAGGAGTCAAAAAATGAAATGAGACACTGAGGTAACCACGAAGGAACTGGAGATTTTGCAGACTGGGATTTGTGCTATCTGAATTCGTCCAATCATATTTTCTTAAGAGATTATAGTTCAAATAGCAAGTTCTGTTGATGCGTGTCCATGATGTATGAGCTTTATTTGTCCTGTGTATGCAATTTTCTATTTGTGTACGCTTTATTATCACTGGCATCGAACTATAATGCCCAGTGGGTATATTCGGCTATAATTTCTTTATTGTATAGTGTAGGATTATTCTACGTTTCTATGCCTTAGTCTTTCATTGTATAGTGTATGTTTTTTAGAGGCGATAACATAGAGTAGGATAATTCTTGAATATGCTATATCATTGAAACAGGGGCCAACACGCCCAAACATTTCCTGGACGCCATACAAATGAACAAACATGTGTAGTCAAAGCGGGCCTTAATTGGGCTGGTCAAAATAATATTTAGTGCATCCCAAATAATATGGCCCACCGTAACAATGGATCTTAGCAGGCCGTTAACAGGCCAAAAGCTCGATAGGGCCGTATAAATGGAAATGGCCCGCGGGCCTCTAGCAGGCCTAAATAAAAGTCAATTTTGTATTGGCCCTTTTACTTTACGGGCCAGTAAGAGGCCGAAAGTGTTATGGTCCAGAGGAGGCCTAATTTGCAAAGTAGGCTTTTAGCAGGCTGAAATTTTGCCCTGTGGAACGTGGGCCCCTAATGGACCCAAAGTCAAAGGCCCAACTGTTGTGCGGGTTGTTAACATGCCAAGACAAAATGGGCCAAGAATTGGCCCATTTACGAATGGGCTGAGGACAGGCCTAAAGTCACAACGGGCTAGAATTGACCCAACTGCAGAATGGGCCGAGAAAAGGTCGAAAGACGTTCCAGACTGTTAACAGGCTGGAACTGATGATGGGCTGCTAACAGGTCGAAAGAAGCTCGGGCCGTAATTGGGCCCAAAGACGTAGCGGGTCGTTAATGGGCTGAAACTAATGATGTGATGGAAATTGTCAAATCTAGAATGGGCCTTTAATGGGCCGATTATGTGTAACTTGTATGGGTCGTGCTTGTGAATGGGCCTGACTCAAGTAGGCTGCTAATGGGCCGGACCACTTATTTTGACAGGCTCAGGCTTTTAACCTGAATGGGCCACTATTGGGCCGAGACATGTGTTGATGTATCATAGGCGCATTCCGTCTATTCGCTGGATGACAACTGTCCGAACCCCGGGCCGACACGTGTTTCCTCCAGCCAATGATGATTTTACACGTGCAAAATCCCCGTTGGTTGGGGCTATTAGCGGGTTATCAGATCCAAATCAGAACCCGATAGCTTAACGGCGACCCGTTACGATGGATGCCACGTGTCGGTCACCCTTGACGAAAGCACTTCTATGACGCACGATTTATCATCATGGAAGTGGACACCTCCGTGATGATAATTTTGGTAATGTCATGGAACACTTCTACGATAACACAGGTATGACTATCTTGATTCTGTCATAAAATCGTCATGGATGTACATGCATGGCAGAAAACATGACCTACTGTGACAAACACGTATCATCACAGAAGTGTATTTTTTGGTAGTGTAGATGCACATGATATATTTTTTTGGTGAAACTCCAATTTCAGTCGATTCGAATTCCAAGATCCAGTATCATCGCATAGCCTATACCATGACAATTCTTTTCCCTTCAAAGATAAAGGGAAAACCTTATTCTTAAATTCATCTTCGGGTAAACCTGCAAGCTTAAACAATCCACAAATTTCATCCACATAAATCAAGTGCATATAAGGATGTTCGGTTCCATCTTCTGCATAAGGATTAGCTAGTAGTTGTTCTACATACCCGAAGGAATTTCATATTCAATATTTTCAGTAGGTGTAGTAGGTTGAGGGGTAACTAATTGTGGTTCCAGTCGAGGTGAAGATACCCTGAACAAACCCCTCAAAGGATTGTTTTCCATTGTAACAAGTGACAATAAATTTCAGCACGTAGTAATAATTTTTCCTTACCAATTTCCACTTACCAAGAGCGCTTCACTCCTCGGCAACGGCACCAGAAAATAGCCTTGATGACCTACAAGTATATGGGATCAATTGTAGCCTTTTCGATAACTAAGAGTGTCGAACCCAACAAGGAGCAGAAGGAAAAGACAAGTGGTTTTCAGCAAGGTAATGTTTGTAAGTGCTAAAATTGTAAGTAACAGAGTAGTTTGATAGCCAGATAATTTGTAACGATCAAGTAACAATAATAGTAACAAAAGTGCAGCAAGGTAGCCCAATCCTTTTGAGGCAAAGGACAAGACAAAATGGTCTCTTATAATAAGCAAAGCGTTCTTGAGGGTACACGGAAATTTCATCTAGTCACTTTCATCACGTTGATTTGATTCGTGTTCGCTACTTTGATAATTTGATATGTGGGTGGACCGATGATTAGGTGTTGTTCTTACTTGAACAAACCTCATACTCATGATTAACCCCCTCACAAGCATCCGCAACTATGAGAAAAGTATTAAGAATAAATTCTAACCATAGCATTGAACTTTTGGCTCCAATCGGTCCCTTACGGAATAGCGCATAAACTAGGGTTTAAGCTTTTGTCACTCTCGCAACCCATCATCTAATTACTACTCCACAATGCATTCCCTTAGAACCAAATATGGTGAAGTGTCATGTAGTCGACGTTCACATGGCACCACTAAGGGAATCACAACATACATACTATCAAAATATCAAACACATATCAAGTTCACATGATTACTTGCAACATGATTTCTCCCATGACCTCAAGAACAAAAGTAACTACTCACAAGTTATCGGATATCGGGTTCCGGCAAAACCCTTAAGGTTCAAACTCTGGGGTGCGCATGAAGATCTTCTTCCTACCGAATCACGCCCACAACCTCG
The DNA here is from genome assembly GCF_018294505.1 of Triticum aestivum. Taxonomy (NCBI): domain Eukaryota; kingdom Viridiplantae; phylum Streptophyta; class Magnoliopsida; order Poales; family Poaceae; genus Triticum; species Triticum aestivum. Next base: position 373,612,318 of record NC_057804.1, on the reverse strand, counting down.
CCGCGATTCTAAGCTAGCACGATGAACAACACAAGAGACACGAGGTTTATACAGGTTCAGGCCACCGTTGTGGTATAATACCCTACTCATGTGTGTGGTGTAGTGGATTGCCTTTGGGGCTGAGGAAGAACAACCTCGCGAGGGGTGTTCTTGTGGTGGAGTGCTCGGAGAGGAGTTGATCCATCTCTGTTGGCTCTAGCTGAGATGATCCTCTCTACTGTGGTGGCTATCTCTATTTATAAAGGCCCAGGTCCTCTTCCAAAATATTGAGCGGGAAGGGAGCCAACAACGGCCGTTTCGAAAGGGGACAGCGAGTACAAGCTATCCTGACTAAAGGTGGTCTTCGACTGCCAAAGGCACTGGCGATGACGCCGTCTTGGGCTCCACGGTGACCTCCGTCCTACTGCTCTGTTGGTCTTGCTCTCGTTGCACCGATATGGAAACCTTTGCCTGATGCCTCGGTACTCCGCGCCTGCGCTTTCCCCCTTTGCACCAAAGAGGAAACCATAACTGCCTAGGATATTTTGTCTGTGGTATATGCTGCATTTTAAAGGGGTAAAAACATCATCTTTCTATATCAATGAAGTAATTTCTTTTATACACAAATCTCCAAGCTCCTTCATTTGTCAAACCAATGAAAATGCTACAAACTACTAAAACTGACAAAAAATTCAGTAAACTAATTCTATCATATAGTTAAGTTAACTGACAGTGTCCTAAAATAGAGTAAGCTGAATCTCTAAAAAAGTAGTTAAATTCAAGTGTCCAATGCATGTCTTTGTTAACTCAATTTTGAACTCAAAATTCACTAAGCAATAACTACATCCAAACCTAAGCATCAACTAAGCAAAAACTACTCAAAAAACCTACTCAATTCTCATGATGAAATGGGCTCATATATATGAACACATAGGGTTCATATATATGAACAAAATTAGTAAAACTTGTAAAACTACTGCACTTGATCATCTAATATTCACAGATACCTACGATTCACACATTCATAGATATGCAAGGCCATCTAAAATTCATCCAACATATCTAGCGAACCCTACCTAATTCGTTGTTGGAAATATGCCCTAGAGGCAAAAATATTCTATTATTATATTTCCGTTATTCATAATTAAGAGTTTATATTTCATGCTATAACTACTATGATCCTGGAATATGCGTGATGAGGACATGATGAAGACTTGACTACCTTGGATACGACCAAAAATATTGCATACATGCATATTTGTCAGGTGATTTCTAGTGCAAACTATTCAATAATCTATTTATGTTATCCAGAACAAAAATACTTCACACACTTTTGTGTTTTGTCTAATTGCAGGTGTATGGGATATTTGTACAATTCACATATGAAGATAAGGGAGAAATAGGTGTTTAAGTGCTGTTCAAAAAGTTCTCTCACGCCACTTTTGGGCCAAGAGAAGATAGAGTCCAAATCTCTCACGTTCTGGATTCAGATTCGGACTGCACAGACATACCTGACTCAAAATGCCAACGACTTTTTCATACGGACTCCGAATTGGGTGATTCTTTTTTTGTTGGATTGTAGATTTTGTGCTCTTTCCAGCTAAATTGGATTCACCTTCAAACTCGTCCGGAGCGTTGAGATATCGACGAAACAATCAGATGATGCAGCAGAATCCGAGTCAAACAACAAGTTCAAAGGTGTTGCATCACCTCCACTTGGGCCCATTGGCCTTGTACGACCTAGGGTTAATTTTAGGCTGCCTTGGGACGTCCTCCCACCTCCTAGGCCACCACCCCTTGCTCCTATATAAGTAGATCCATCTAGTAGCTTTTTCCTTGGGATTTGTTTAGTTAAAAGTTAGCCATTGCAAGTTTGTGTACTTCGTTTGTGTCCAACGACCAGACCAAGACCGCTTATGGATCTCCACCTTTATCAGTACTTCATACATATTTGCAATATTCAGATTGCTTTATCATATTCTTGCTTGTTCTTCGATTGCTTGCAGGAATAGACCTTTGTGGTCAGGTTGATCGTGCTCCGGCGTGGTCAATAACCTCTCGGAGTTGGTTTAGCGATTGCTAAGGCGCAATGTCGTGCATGTTTGTAGTCGGATCGTCAAAGTCATCTTCACCAAATCGATAGTTATCATCTCATCGAAAGATCAGGACACCCCACCTCTATCAAGTGGTATCAGTTTTCAGGTTGCTCGGTGAGAATTTCCTGTTTTTTCTAGATTAGATTTATTTTCTTACCTATTGTCCAAGAAAAAGCCACAAAAAAGTTAGATCTATTCATCCTTTGTCCAAGCCAGTCTGAGCCTTTGCAATTTTCTTTTCATTGTTTGCATTATTGAATTATCGGTTTCATCGTCGTGTCGAGTTGCTGGTCTTAGTGTCTAGTTCGTTTAGAGTTTCGAGTTCTGTTCACATTAGTCACGCCGCCGCTGCATCGTCATCCCTTCCACTGTCCACCACCCATCCATCAAATTCCACCATGTGCTACCAACCGTTCATTGTCATAATCATAGTTGAGATCGTTCACATCTTCGCTTGATCCAATCTGCATCTTATCTAGTTTGTTTTGGAAAGAGAGAGACAAAAAAGACGGAAAAAAGAGAGAGACAAAAAAAGTAAAAAAAGTCAGAAAAAAAGAGAAAGAAAAAGAAAAAAGTGTGAGAAAAAAAAGGAAGAGAAAAAAAACAAAATTCGGATCTATCTAGACTCAATCTCGTAGTTGAATTCGGATTGGAATCTGTTTTGTGCACTGTTCAGTAAAACAGGCATAATTTCCTCATACGAACTCCGTTTTGGCTCCACAATTACTCAAATTAAAGCTAGCGACTAGACGCATCTGAATAGTTGCAAAAGCAAGTTCAATATTTGGCGTCTCAAAATCAGCTTCTAAATAGGTCTTTTTGCCCTCTGAAGTTTGCGCATACAGTTTGTTCTAGTTTTTCAGGCCAGTTTTAGAATTCTTTGACTCCTCATATCAATTCGGAATTGAGTGATTCTTTTTGCATTGGAAAGCTTGAGTTAGTAGCAAACTTTTCAAGGGGAAAGTTGGAGAGAGAGTTCTTATATATCATGCTTGGCAGTTGTTATTTATCATTATCTTTACTGCCGTTGTGATCTTCACTTATATCTTGCTGTCCAGAGCTACTTATCCTCCATTGATGCTAGTTGTGCTATGCCGTGACCTCATTAGTGTTCTAGGCTCCCGTCTCTAGTCCGGTCTAGCCTAGGACCAGCACAGTATCGTTGTTGAGCGTTTATTCGACATTGCATCTTTGAATTGATTATTGCTAATCTTTTGCTACCATATATAGCCAACCCAGCTCCACATATTTCTACACCATGTATATGTACGTTCCCCTGGCAATCGCTTTACACAATCTTCAGAGTTATTTGACACCGCTGGTTGCCTGTCACCACCTGTCGCATGGTAAGAACTTGTAAGATATTGATATTTGCTTTACTGTGAGCACGTTACAACCACATCCTAGTTGTTCATAGGAACATTATTCTCGAATTTTGTTTTTTGTTTCTACTAATCATGACAGGTTCCAGAGAAAGAAGTTCTTGGACGACGAACACATCTTCACCATCACGAGAGTTGGGATAACACACACAAGCACATGGTCAGGTTATCTCTTTACCATCATTTGAAGGTAGATTTAATCCTGCTATTTATCTAGATTGGGAGCTTGAAGTAGAGCAAGTTTTTAGTTACCATGACTTTTCTGAACTTGAGCGAGTACGAGCTGCCACTAGAGCATTTACTAGTTTTGCTTCTGTTTGGTGGAGTGTGCATTGTAAGAAAAACATTGATAACCAACCCACAACTTGGAAATATTTGAAACATGTAGTGAGACAACAATTTTTCCCTCCTTACTATCGTCGTGAATTGCTTCGCAAATTTGAACAATTTAAACAAGGCAATAACACTGTTCATGCTTACTATCAAGAGTTCAAATCTTATATGCATCATTGTGACATAGAAGAATCTGAGGATGATAGAATGAATAGATTTTTTGGTGGTTTGAACCATGATATTCAGGGAAGATTTAGGTATATTCCTCGTTGCATTACTAGTATGTATGTTCGTGCTTGTACCTTTGAGAGACAGTTACAGGAGGATGCATTGGGTGACTACAACAACTACTATTCCAATTCATGCTCACTACCATCGGTTGATTCCTCCACCGTTGCACCTACTAGAGCAGCCACACCTTAGATTGTGAGTACGACATCATCTCAAGTGTATGGTACATTGTCATTGTCCATACCGACATCAGCTACGTCTTTGCGACAAGGTAACAGTAAAGGTATTGATGATATAACTTCACATGAGAATGATGCATCCCTAATTAACTTAAATACATCATGTGTTGAGTTACCTATTGATTTGAGCACGCCACCTATTTTAGAGAATCATGTTACTATCATGAATGCATCATGTGATCAAACAACTGAAATACCAACAATTTTGAGTGCACCCATTGAATTAAGTATTGATGCAAAAGAACCAATGTTTAATCATTTTAATATGACCTCTAATCTTGGTGATGATTCTATGTCCAATGACTTATTGCATGTTTGCTTATTTAAGCATGTTGTAGCATGTAAATTTGATGCAAGTAAGGTTTATTCACCAATGTTGGGATGGTTTAATGATGAATATTGTCAATCTTTTGATAGGAATAAGAGCTTCACTTATATGTGCAAACTGAGTTGCAATATTTTAATGCCTTCTACTTATGATAATATTTTGGCTTTATATTTTATGATCTATGAAAGTTACTCATGTATACATGTGTCATATGTGCAAAAATCAAGGGAAGTAAAAATGGATGACATATACATATACAACATGTATACCTTGTCTCTTTTGTTAGCCACATTTCAGATTAAGCAACGCCGAGGACGACTTTGTTTTCAAAAAGGGGAGGATGATGAGGACATGAATACCTTGGATACGACCAAAAATATTGCATACATACATATTTGTCAGGTGATTTCTAGTGCAAACTATTCAATAATCTATTTATGTTATCCAGAACAAAAATACTTCACACACTTTTGTGTTTTGTCTAATTACAGGTGTATGGGATATTTGTACAATTCACATATGAAGATAAGGGAGAAATATATGTTTAAGTGTTGTTCAAAAAGTTCTCTCACATCACTTTTGGGCCAAGAGAAGATAGAGTCCAAATCTCTCACGTTCTGGATTCAGATTCGGACTGCACAGAGATACCTGACTCAAAACGGCAACAACTTTTTCATACGGACTCCGAATTGGGTGATTCTTTTTTTGTTGGATTCTAGATTTTTTTCTCTTTCCAGCCCAATTAGATTGACCTTCAAATTCATCAGGAGCATTGAGATATCGACGAAACAATCAGACGCTGCAGCAGAATCCAAGTCAAACAACAAGTCCAAAGGTGTTGCATCACCTCCACTTGGGCCCATTGGCCTTGTACGACCTAGGGTTAGTTTTAGGCTGCCTTGGGACGTCCTCCCACCTCCTAGGCCACCACCCCTTGATCCTATATAGGTAGATCCATCTAGTAGCTTTTTCCTTGGGATTTGTTTAGTTAAAAGTTAGCCATTGCAAGTTTGTGTACTTCGTTTGTGTCCAACAACCAGACCAAGACCGCTTACGGATCTCCACCTTTATCAGTACTTCATATATATTCGCAATATTCAGATTGCTTTATCATATTCTTGCTTGTTCTTCGATTGCTTGCAGGAATAGACCTTTGTGGTCAGGTTGATCGTGCTCCGGCGTGGTCAATAACCTCTCGGAGTTGGTTTAGCGATTGCTAAGGCGCAACGTCGTGCATGTTTGTAGTCGGATCGTCAAAGTCATCTTCACCAAATCGATAGTTATCATCTCATCAAAAGATCGGGACACCCCGCCTCTATCAATGCGATTCAGTGGAAAACTCATATGCACGTGTGAAATGATAAACGGTACACAATAGGTTCCTAGACTCGCCTCTAAGACCGGCTCAAGTGTTGTTGGTGATCACGTTTTCCGGATCTTAGGATATCATTAAGTGCAACAATAGTCGAAAAACAACATTGAGGGTATGAAGTTAGAGGAACAATCATATTGAATTGTCGCAATACTTTTCTGTTATACTATGTGATCATACCATCTGAAATCATCTATTATAACACGGAGTGTTAGCATGTGTTTTAGTTCCTCAGACCATGAGAGTGTTTCGGTCACTTCCTACCGGAGGTGCGCTTTGGGGTTGCTCAAAGGTCATTTGTAACAAGGTGATCATAACCACAACTTTTAGGCTCACCGGAAAGTTTGACAAGTGATCGGATAGCTCGAGAGTGGGGTTTGCTCCTCCGACGATGGAGAGATATTCTTAGGGCCCTCTCGGTGTGAAGGCATCTGAAAGTGCTAGTTATCGACTAGAGGGGGGGTGAATAGGCGATTTTATCAAAGTCTTCAAAACGTGGAAGTTTCGAAGACAAACAATAGAAATGACCTAATTGATATGCAGCGGAAGATAAACTACAACAAGCAAACCATAGTCAAGTATGCAATAATGTGAAAGTACAAAGATTAATAGCAGCTTGGTAGTAAGGATCAGGATGGAAGATAGTATCACTAGTGCAGAACCGGGCAATAGCACCGGTTCGTAAGGCCCTTTAGTGCCGGTTCCATAACCGGCACTAAAGTGTGGGCACTAAAGCCCCCCCCCCTTTAGTACCGGTTCAGCATGAACCGGTGCTAAAGGGAAACCACGTGGCACGAGCCAGCTCCAGGGGCCTGGAGCCCTTTAGTACCGGTTGGTAAGACCAACCGGTACTATAAGGTTTGGGGGGTTTTAGTATTATGATTTCTTTTTCATTTAATTTTGTGTTTCCATTTTAATTCTTTTTCGTTTGCTGGTATTTTACGATACTACACATTGTACACGTTATGCATATATATATATATATATATATATATAAATAGAATTTCTAGTAGAACCAATCATGCATATATATATCATCAATGTCTCACAAACCATCATATTAATTAATTCACACATACACACATGTATAGCTATATACAATTTCTCCTACATATGCATGTTGCCTTCGGAGCCAGTGGCATTATAGCCTAATTGGTGCCTTCGGAGCACGATGACAATTGGAAGTGGTTTTCATGGGGGCGGTAGCGGGTAATAGTATTCTCCCTTCGGATTTATGACATGGTCTAGCAAAAATCCCGCTATTTCCTCTTGAAGTGCTTCTACGCGCTCCGTTTCTAGGAGCTTCGCCCGCACCTCTCTGAACTGTTAAGAAGGAGATCAATATGCATGTGTATTAGTTGTGTGACTAGATATCGATAATGGTGTAAAAATTGTGAATAGTGTTTTGACAAGCATACCCATTCCTGTCTTTGAGATCTGCTCCTTTCGGACGCCATCATGTGAATGTTCTCGCAAACGCAGAATGCACACAGATCAGTCCCCTGCGCCTGCTTCAGGGCCTTTACGAGAATGGAATTTGATCAGATAATAATTAATCAAGCATGATAATTAAAGAGATGGCAGCTAGCTAGCTAGCTAGTACTACTTAATTACTTACCTTGGGTCTTCCCCATTTAAGCTTTTCTTTCCATTCGCCGTCCGTGACCCTGATGAACCTTGCCCAAGCCCTGCCCGCCGACAAAGAAAATGAATAAAGGGATTATTAAATAGTTCATATCATGAAATGACAAACTAAATAGGCCGAGATATATAGTTAATAATGATTGAAATTACCTGTTGACTATCCCAAACAAGATGTTATAGTCAGTTTTTTCTTTGAGTAGTGAGTCCAGTATTTCAACTGTTCCGGCGTCAACTTTAATGATACACAAGACCCAGTGATATCTGCATGCACACACGTTTGCATGTCTTAATTAAGTGGGCATATGTAAGCAAAAACATGTAGCTAGCTAGTAGGCAAAAACAGAGAATTTGTAGTACAAGACAGTGTGACTCACTAGAAGTTGTAAGGAAGTAGTATATCTTCATTGTATTTGAGGCGCTTCAAGAACTCTAGCATGCTGTCCTCTATGGCCTTTTGATGACATTCATCTATTTTCCATGTGTATTCATTAACGTTGTTTGGGTCAATGAACCCAATGCCATAGCGTCCATCTTTTCTCATTTCATACATCTTCATCCTGCATATAATACCACAGAAAAGAATATAGTGAGGATAATTACAGGTAATGATTGATCAAAAGGATCACTACAACTAGCTTGATACTTAAATTACAGAAAGAAATCACTTACAGACAATAGCAACTGATGATAGATTTGTCGAGTGCGTCTTGATTGTATAACTGAAACAGTTCAGAATACTCAACGGACACAGCTTTCTCATGGTAGTAATGATCCTCCTTGACATTCACCATGAGGGACAATCGATCGGAAATCTTGGTAATGTTCATGTACCATTGATGCAATTCATACATTCTCATTGGGAGGTTCTTGACCTTGTCTCGCTCGACCAAAGGTTGGCCCCGGACATATTTCCGTTTTATTTCATCCTCTCTAAGCACAGGCATGGGCTCGATCTCGAGGAGTTGTCCAACAGTGATTTTGAGAACTTCAGCCTGCATTATATGCTCCTCCGTTATTACCACATTGCCCACCTCAGGAACGTAAACTGTTTGCCCACAATAATATTGGGCGCGCGTACTGTCATGTGTTGTTGGCACAACAAGCGAGGGGATCGATTGCGCCGCCTGTTCTCCCAGCTGGGAAATGGTTTTCCCGCATTTTTTGACAACTTCTTCTTGTTTGCTCGATCCCGAGCTCGCCTCCTTACGTACACGTGCACGATTTAACTTGTGGCGCTCATAGTCTGTGTCAACAGGCTTGGGAGCTGGTGGTTGAGCCATACGAATGAAGTGGTCAATCGTTTCCTCAGGCACTTTCTCCCTTGGCGGCGTTGGTGGTTTCGGTGCAAAATGGGCTTCCACCTCGGACTTTGATATGGCTGCGATTTCCTCCTCGGACCTGTCATAAGCCCTCTGTGGAAGAGGCGTGAGGCTTGGACCATATTTATATCGCTTGCCTCCGCCTGTACTTCCTGTACTACCTCGACTCGTACCGCTACGCACCATAGCTGCGGGGTGTCTCTTCTGTGATTGCTGAGGCGGCGGAGACGGCTGACGGGGCTGAGTTGGACGAGGAGGAGTGGCCGCCTGAAGCTGTGCCGGACTTGGAGGAGGAGTGGCCTGAGGTTGTGCCGGACTTGGAGGAGGAGTGGATGTCTGACGTTGTGGCGGACTTGGAGGAGGAGGAGTGGCCTGACACTTTGCCGGACTTGGAGGAGGAGTGGCCTGACACTTTGCCGGACTTGGTGGACTTGCAGGAGCGGGAGACTGCTGACTTGGTGGCGGACTTCGACGAGGAGTCGGCTGACACGGTGTCGGTGGCCTTCGAATGATGATGCAATCCTTTTTCCATAGGATGATACGATGTTTGGCGTCTCCGAGAAAGCGCTCGTCGTCACCTCCAGGATAGTCAAGCTCTAGCTCCGAATATGGGTCCACCACCTCATCAACCAAGACACGAGCATAGCCCGCTGGAATCGGGTTGCAATGGAAGGTTGCCTCGGGGGGATTTGTAAAAGCAATGGCGTCCGCCACCTTCATGGATATGTTCTTCATTTTGACGTGTAGCTCGCAGCTAGTGTTCTCCGTGATGTCATCCACGGGGTATCTACCCAACATTGCGTCGTCCGGGGCGGAACCCATGCTGCTTCTCGGCATGGATGGGGCGGTGCTATCCAATGCTGGATCATTCGCTAGCTGCTGCAGCTGCTGAGACCCCCTTTGCTGGGTAAGTGAGTCGATCTGCTCCTGCTGCCGCTGGAATTTGACTACCAATTCCGCTTGACTTGCTTCTAGGCCTTGAAGGCGTTCATAGTCCCGCTTCCTCTGCTCCTCCTCCATCTTCCTCTTCTTCTCCTCCACAATATTCTTTCTTGCACGGGTTCTGTAGTCGGTGTTCCAGTCTGAGAACCCCTCATACCACGGAATAGCGCCCTTGCCTCGTGTTCTTCCCGGGTGTTCAGGATTTCCCAGGGCACGCGTAAGCTCGTCGTTCTCTCTGTTGGGCTGGAACACCCCCGATCGTGCCTCTTCTATTGCAACAAGTATCGCATCGTCGGCTCCCTTCAGACTTGCCCTCGTCGAAACATTCGCTTCCTTATCTTTTCTTTTTCTTGGCTTGGTAGACATGTCCTTCACATAGAAAACTTGTGCCACATCATTGGCTAGGACGAATGGTTTGTTGCATACGCAAGATTGTTGAGATCCACTGTTGTCATTCCGTACTGCGGGTCTTCCGTTACCCCACCTTGTGTCATATTGACCCATTTGCACCGAAACAAAGGGACCTTTAAACCACGTCGATAGTCAAGTTCCCATATGTCCTGTATATAACCATAATATGTTTCCTTTCCCGTCTTGGTTTCTGCATCAAAGTGGACACCACTGTTTTGGTTGGTGCTCTTCTTATCTTGGGCGATCGTGTAAAATGCATTACCATTTATCTCGTACCCTTTGAAAGTCATTATATTCGAAGATGGTAACTGGGACAGCAAGTACAGGTCATCTTTAATAGAGGTGTCATGCATGGTACGTGTCTGCAACCAGCTGGCGAAACTCCTGGTTTGTTCATGTGTAATCCAGTCATCAGACCGCTCCAGGTGTTTGGAGCGTAGCAAATTCTTGTGTTCATCCATATACGGAGCCACCAAGGCGGAATTCTGTAGAACTGTGTAGTGTGCTTCAGTGAGAGAATGTCCGTCCATACATATTATTTGTTCCCCTCCTAGCGTGCCTTTTCCATCCAGTCTGCCCTTATGCCGCGATTCAGGAACACCAATCGGCTTAAGGTCAGGAATAAAGTCAATACAAAACTCAATGACCTCCTCATTTTGATGGCCCTTGGAGATGCTTCCTTCTGGCCTAGCACAGTTATGAACATATTTCTTTAAGACTCCCATGAACCTCTCAAAGGGGAACATATTGTGTAGAAATACAGGACCCAAAATGTTAATCTCTTCGCACAGGTGAACTAGGACGTGTGTCATGATGTTGAAGAAGGATGGTGGGAACACCAACTCAAAACTGACAAGACATTGCACCAAATCATTCTGTAACCTTGGTATGATTTCTGGATCGATTACCTTCTGAGAGATTGCATTGAAAAATGCACATAGCTTCACAATGGCTAATCGAACGTTTTCCGGTAGAAGCCCCCTCAATGCAACCAGAAGTAGTTGTGTCATAATCACGTGGCAGTCATGAGACTTTAGGTTCTGGAACTTTTTCTCTGCCATGTTTATTATTCCCTTTATATTCGATGAGAAGCCAGACGGTACCTTAATACTGAGCAGGCATTCAAAGAAGATTTCCTTCTCTTCTTTGGTAAGAGCGTAGCTTGCATGACCCTGATGTATGCCGTCTTCTCCGTGCATACGTTGTTGGTCCTCCTGTGCCTCAGGTGTATCTTTTGTCTTCCCATACACGCCCAAGAAGCCAAGCAGGGTCACGCAAAGATTCTTCGTCACGTGCATCACGTCGATTGCGGAGCGGACCTCTAGGTCTTTCCAATATGGCAGGTCCCAAAATATAGATTTCTTCTTCCACATGGGTGCGCGTCCGTCAGTGTCCTTTGGAGCAGGTTATCCGCCAGGACCCTTTCCAAATATCACCTTCAAATCCTTGACCATATCATGTACATCAGCACCAATACGGTGGCGAGGATTCGTCCGGTGATCCGCCTCACCTTTGAAATGCTTGCCTTTCTTTCTTACGGGATGCCTACTCGGAAGAAATCGACGATGTCCCAGGTACACATTCTTCTTACAACTATTCAAATATATACTGTTGGTATCATCCAAAGAGTGCGTGCATCTGTGGTATCCCTTGTTTGTCTGTCCTAAAAGGTTACTGAGAGCAGGCCAATCATTGATGGTCACGAACAGCAATGCCTTTAGGTCAAATTCTTCCTGTTTGTGCTCATCCCATGCACGTACACCTGTTCCATTCCACAGTTGTAAGAGTTCTTCAACTAATGGCCTTAGGTACACATCAATGTCGTTGCCGGGTTGTTTAGGGCCTTGGATGAGCACTGGCATCATAATGAACTTCCGCTTCATGCACAACCAAGGAGGAAGGTTATACAAACATAGAGTCACAGGCCAGGTGCTATGGTTGCTGCTCTGCTCCCCAAAAGGATTAATGCCATCTGCGCTTAGACCAAACCATACGCTCCTTGCGTCATCTGCAAACTCCTTCCCGTACTTTCTTTCGATTTTTCTCCACTGCGACCCATCAGCGGGTACTCTCAACTTTCCGTCTTTCTTACGGTCTTCTCTGTGCCATCGCATCGCCTTGGCATGCTCTTTGTTTTGGAACAAACGTTTCAACCGTGGTATTATAGGAGAATACCACATCACCTTGGCAGGAATCTTCTTCCTGGGGCACTCGCCCTCGACATCACCATGCTCATCGCGGCTGATCTTATAGCGCAATGCACCACATACCGGGCAAGCGTTCAAATCCTCGTACTCACCGCGGTAGAGGATGCAATCATTAGGGCATGCATGTATCTTCTGCACCTCTAACCCTAGAGGGCAGACAGCCTTCTTTGCTTCGTACGTACTCTCGGGCAATTCGTTATCCTTTGGAAGCATATCCTTTATCATTACCAGCAACTTTCCAAATCCCTTGTCAGATACACCATTCTCTGCCTTCCATTGCAGCAATTCCAGTGTGGTGCCCAGCTTTTTCTTGTCACCTATGCAATTCGGGTACAACAATTTTTTGTGATCCTCTAACATGCGCTGCAACTTCTTCTTCTCCAAATCACTTGCGCAGTTTCTCTTTGCATCGGCAATGGCCCGACCTAGATCATCAACGGGCTCATCTGATGCCCCTTCTTCAGCTTCTTCCCGCATTGCCGGCTCAGCTTCTTCCCGCATTACCGGCTCAGCTTCTTCCCCCATTGTTGTATCATCGTATTCAGGGAACCCATGGCCAGGATAGCTGTCGTCGTCCTCTTCTTCTTGATTGTCTTCCATCATAACCCCTCTTTCTCCGTGCTTGGTCCAAACATTATAGTGGGGCATGAAACCGGACTCAAACAGGTGGACGTGAATGGTTCTTGACGTAGAGTAATTGCGACCATTCTTACAGCCAGCACATGGACAAGGCATAAAACCATCCGCCCGCTTGTTTGCCTCAGCCGCAAGCAGAAAAGTATGCACGCCCTCAACGAACTGGGGAGAGCATCAGTCATCGTACATCCATTGCCGGCTCATCTTCATTACACAACACCGAATAGAACAAATTAATACAAGTTCATACATAAAGTTCATACAACACTTAAATGCAACAAACAAATAACTCTCTAGCTAAAGCATTTAAATGCAACAACAAATGCGATCAAGATCGCAACTAAGGTAACAATTGATCCAACAGCATAATGTACCAAGCCTCACTATCGATGGCATATTTTCTAATCTTTCTAATCTTCAAGCGCGTTTTCTCCTTCTTGATCTTGTGATCATCGACGACATCAGCAACATGCAACTCCAATTCCATCTTCTCCCCCTCAATTCTTTTCAATTTTTCTTTCAAGTATTCGTTTTCTCTTTCAACTAAATTTAACCTCTCGACAATAGGGACGGTTGGAATTTCCGGTTCACATACCTCCTAGATAAAAATATCTATGTCAACTTGATGGGCATAATTTGTCATAAACACGAAATGCAACAAATAGTTTTAAAAGAGAATATACCACATCCGAATCATAACAAGGACGAGGGCCGACGGGGACGGATATCAAAACCATGGCACTATGTATAACAAAGAACGTACGGGTAAGATAATTATTATACGAGTAACTATATATCCAAATCACACAAACATCAATTTTTTATATAAAATTTTATGAACAAGAGGCTCACCACAAGGTGGTGCCGGCGACGGGACGGTGCGGGTGATCGACGGTGGTTACGACGGAGATTTAGAAGGCACTAAGTAAACCACACCTACATATGCAAACTAAGTGTTATTTTAACCTCAAATTACATATAAATCAAATACTAGCACATATATATATTTCCTCCCAAATTACTAAACTCACAAATTAATAACTATATAAAGCATTGCAAGAGCTAATCTAGCAATGAGAGATGAAAGGACAAAGTTGCTAACCTTTGTGATCATTTGAATGGATGGGGGCCTTCAAATCTTGACAAATTTTGGGCAAAATGTGTGATGAGCTCGAGAGGAAGAGGGGAAGAACAGAGAGGAGAGGGGAAAGGGGAAGAACAGAGCAAGCTCGGGTGGACGAAGGGTTTATATAGGATGACCTTTAGTACCGGTTCGTGCCAAGAACCGGTACTAAAGGTGCTGGAGGGGGCCCAGACTGACAACATCCTGCCACCACTCTCATTAGTACTGGTTCGTGGCACGAACCGGTGCTAATGGTTAGCCAAGAACTGGTACTAATGAGAGCGGCCCGGCTAGCCATTGGAACTGGCACTAATGTATACATTTGTGCCGGCTCAAATACAAACCGGCACTAATGTGCTTCACGTTTGACCCCTTTTCTACTAGTGTATGAAGCCAACCAACGATAGTAGTCAAGCAATGAAGTCAAACAGGTATGACAAATAGGCAATGACTTCACGAAGACAAACTCAAAGTAAAGGGAGGGAGAGGATAGAACCAGTCACTTGTTGAAGACACAGGATTTGTTGGACCAGTTCCAGTTGCTGTGACAACTGTACGTCTGGTTAGGGAGGCTGAGATTCAACTCAGACGACCGTGTCTTCACCTTATTCCCCTTGAGCTAAGGACACTTAGTCCTCGCCCAATCACTCTGGTAAGTCTTCAAGGTAGACTTCCAAACCTTCACAGACTTCGTTCAGCCGACAATCCACAATGACTCTTGGATGCTCAGAACGCGACGCCTAACCGGCTGGAGGATACACAGTCCTCAAGTGTAATAAGTCTTCAGGTCACACAGACAGAAAGACTTCAGTGATGCCTAATACTCTTTGGCTCTGGGTGTTTGGGCTTTGTCCTCGCAAGGATTTCTCTCTCAAAGGCTTCGAGGTGGGTTGCTCTTAAAGCGACAAAAGCCGTAAACTAACTCTGAGCAGCCACCAATTTATGGTGTAGGGGGTGGGCTATTTATAGCCACAAGGCAACCCGACCTGATTTGTCCAAAATGACCCTGGGTCACTAAGGAACTGACACGTGTTCCAATGGTCAGATTTCAAACACACGCGGCAACTTTACTTGGGCTACAAGCAAAGCTGACTCATCCAACTCTGGATAAGATTTGCTCTCATTGTCTTCGCTCGAAGACATAGGATTTGGGTTGAGCATCACTTCAGTCACTCTGACTTAGTTCACTTGGACCCCACTTAACAGTACGGTGGTTCCTATGATTCAACAAAGAAGAAAAGGAAACAACGAAACCACACAGTCTTCGCGCTCCATAGTCTTCATGCAATGTCTTCTCATGTCACAGTCTTCAAGATGAATATCTTCTCATACCATCATTGTCTTCAATGTCTTCATACATTTTTAGGGGTCATCTCCGGTAGGTAAACCAAATCAATGAGGGACACCACCTGTGTTATCCTGCAATTCTCACAAACGCATTAGTCCCTCAACCAACTTTGTCGTCAATACTCCAAAACCAACTAGGGGTGGCACTAGATGCACTTACAATCTCCCCCTTTTTGGTGATTGATGACAAACTGGTTGAAGTTTCCAACGGGGATAAAGTATGTGAAATTGTAAAGGATAGGAATTGTCTTCATAAGTAGCAAGGGCTCCCCCTGAAGATGTGCATATAAGTAATTTTGCTTTTGGAATGCAAATGCACATGGCAGGTTGTACTTGTGGAGATCCACTTCAACTTATGAAGATAATTCATCATGCATGAAATGATATAGCTTATAGGATGACATGCATAATGAAAAATGGACGTCTGCAGGATGATCTAAGTGCGGAAGTTATCATCGCACATGCGGAATTTATCATCGTATCACAGTAAAGCAAACAAGTAGCAGACGACCATCAAGTTTAGGTGTTACAACTCAAAGAACCAAATGTTTTTAAAAAGCAAGAGTTGTAAGCACGAGGCAAAAATATAATGCAACCGCCCATATGAAGCCGCTTGAAGACTATCAAACTCATATGCTTCTCCCCCTTTTGTCAGTAATGACCAAAAAGGTTTGAAGACATAGAGCATCTACTCGTCCTCATGAGGAGTAGTTGAAGCAGCAGGGTTATCGTTGTCGTTTGGCGGTGCAGATGAACTTGGTGTAGCGTTGATGCATGCAGAAGTAGGAGGTGGTGAAGTAGCATCATCTTCGTCATCGGTCACTCTGGATTGACAGTTGCCGCGAAGGAAGAATATTCAGAATCTTCAAGAGATGGAGTACGACATAGGACAGCAGTCCGTGGAGGAGTGGACTCAAACTGGAATCATTCATTGAAGCCATCATCTTGAAGATCTGCTTCAGCACTAAGCAGGGTCAAGCTCTTCCATGATCGCCGGCAAGTTTCATGAGCAACAAAGGCATTCTTGGTGGCAAGGTTGCGAATGCGATTGACATCCACCAAGAGGCTTTGCATCTGTCTCTTGAGCCAGAAATGATGCTTATCCTGTTTCTGATGAAGGGCCACAAGAAGTTCTCGGTCATTGAGAATGCGAGAACGCTTCCGAGGCCTTTGGGCAATGGTGCTTTCAGTGGCTTCAATAGGTGCTCGATGAGGCAGACGAGTATTTCCAGCCAATGGATAGATTCGTGTTGCTGCTTGAACACCTTCAATGGGTTGAGTGAAGCTTTGGTGCTCGGCATTCTGAAGACAAAGAGGCTTCTTGGCAGGTTCAGGGTATATAGCTTCAACTGACATATCAACCTCTGGTAGAAAAATCACATGATTGCGAGCAGATGGTTGATAGTTGACAGATGAGTGTCGCTTGATGAGGCACATGACCCATGGAGCATAAAACTTCAGACCAAATAGGTCAGAGCCGGAAGCAGCAAGTTGCCTGATGAAGAAGTCTTGCGCATTGAAGTTGATGCCATTGAGAATGTAGAAGACCAAAGTCTTCATAGCTCCTTCAAGCTTTGCCGCTGATGAATGTCCTTTGATAGGCTATAGAGTCCGCCTAATGATGTGATATATGGTGCGTGGCAGATACTCAAGGTCTTCAACAAAGAACTCTGTTGGATATTCAGCATCACGTGGCAAAGGCTTCATCATGCTCAGCATCTGACTCATATTGGGTTCAGGCTTATGGAAGATGCTTTCCAAAGCATTGCGGTGATTTTGACAACCAGGTTCATAGAGTTCTCCTGGAGTGGATAGGCCTGTAAGCTCAATGATGTCGAGAGCTTTGGCTTCATGATGAACATTTCCTGTCACCACTCTAGAATCCATGTCTTGATATCTCTGTTGTAGCCGCGAATGTGCAGAGTAGCATAGAATTGAAGCAATAGCTCTTCATTCCAGTGTTCTTTGTCTGTGACAAAACTAAGCAGCCCAGCATCACGAAAGAAGTCAAGTGCTTCTTCTAAGCAGGGCAGTCCAGTAATGGCTTCAGTGTCGAGGCGCATATGAGGGAAAATGCACCCTTGATCATACAGAACACAGGAGTAATAGCTTCGCTGCAGATGACTCCAGAACCGATCTGATGATATTCTTGGCTTCGTGTAGGGGTTCTTCGAGCTGTCAAAGAATGTGTTGTGGCTCTTGAAGCCATTTGCATTGAAAGACCCGACAGTGGTGGCAGTACCAGGAAACCTTGGTAGTCTTGGCTTGGGCTTCTGGACCTGAGGCATATGCTCTATGTGATAGTCAAATTGAGGACCAGAGACAATAGGCGGAGGGACCAGAACGGGCCATCTTACTGTGATTAGCTCGCCATGTTTGTATGCTTGCTCGATTGTATAGGGCCTTGGGGGCGAAACAGGAGCAGCGGCAGCAGCTGAGGCTTTAGGCTGCACAACAGGTGCTTCAGGAGCAGTTGCTTCATTAGCTTCAGGTGCAGTGGCCTCATTAGCTTCAGGCACACTGGTTGGTTCAAGCTCGTCATTGGCTTCACTTGCGTTGGTTGTGGCAGCTTCAGGAGTTTCAACCTCCACTTGAGGAGTTGGAGGGTCAGGCACAGACACGTTCACTTCATGAACTGTTTCTTTAGGCATGGGGGGAGTTTGGACACGTTCTTCTTGACGTTCCTCATCGGCTGATGCAGCTGGATTGTCTTCAGCAGCTTGTGCTTCTGACACAGAGACATTCATAGTTGGATTGGCTTCAAAGAACACTTGACGTGCAACAGGTTGACGGTGCACTTCTCCTTCTGGAACGCTCGGAAGAGGGACTTGAGGCCTTGGTCCTTTGCGAAGCCTTTGTAGTACAGGCAACGCCTTTGGAGATGGAGTGGGCAGGTCCTCATCCTCTTCAACTTGATCGGATGGTGTGGTTTGTTGATGTTGGGGAGTACTGGGGGAGTCTTGTTGCTGTGGGTGATCAGCCCACGATGCATCCTGAGCAATTGGCGTCAGAGGACGACCAATGCTGATGTTTTCGCGGTTCGTACGAACCGGTGATGATACCACATTATATTCGATCTGAGGAAGAACTTCATCATCTTCAACATTGTCATGATGACCAATGTCTTCAGCAGCGGTGGGTTCAACTGCTGGTATATCTTCAGCTTCAGGAGCCTCTATGGAAGCAGGCTCATGAACAGTCATGCGAAGTTCTTGGGATGCAGATGCAGGACGAACCACTAAGATGGGTTCAACAACAAGGGGCTCTGTGGGAGCAACCCGACTCTTCTTGGTCTTGCGCTTCTTCTTGGAGGGAGCGGCATCAGAGGCTTCGGTGTTCTTCCCCTTTCTGGCTTCACCTCGGCAGCCCTCGTCTTCTTCTGTTCTGAAGCGGTTGTTGTGACCTTTGGCTTCGAGCCAGTCATGTTGCTCGGGAAGATAATGCATGGGGCTTCTTGGCTTGAAGGTGCAAGCTGGTCAGCAGAAAGCTTCTTCTTTTTCTTTACAGCCATCCTGGGGTCAATGCCAGGACGGCCAAGTGACTTGCGCTTCTCAGCCTCATTGTAGGCAAGCACACACTTATCAGCCAAACGCTTCATGCGCTCACGAGAGCCTTGAGCTTCTTGGCGCTTCTTCAGAAAAGCTTCTTTAAGCTCATGCAGCATGACTTTGAAGTTTCGGACATCTTGAACACTTAGCTTGGCCACATGCTTCTTGAATTGAGCCTTCTCATAATCAATCTTGTTCTTGAGCTCAACGATTCGCTGAGCGAGAGCCAGCTCAGTAGCAATGGCACCATTAAAGGCAACACTGAGGCCAATGGGAAGCTGTAAATCTTCAAAGCTGACATTGGGGGTGTCGAACCACTCATCAATGAAATTGTGGATGATGGCCACATCAAAGAGAGGCAAGTTGTTGAAGATTTTTGCTTCTTCCTTGCTCTTTATCAGTTGCTCCAGGGCATCATCAGCAAGATCTTCATCACTTGATAGATCAATGGGTTCTTCACACAGAATGGCGGCAGGAGTCAAGGCTTGATCAGTATGCCTGACAAGTTGCTTTTTCTTCTCCGTCTTCTTGGAGATGCGGGATTGATCTTCAGACTGCACACTGGCTTCAGGAGGTGCAGTGGCCAGTGGCTTCACACTAGAAGCTTTTGGAGGTGCAGCTGATGATGAAGCCTTAATTTTCTTTGGCTTCTACGGCCTTGGAGGAGGAGCTGGGGCTTCATTAGAATTAGCCTCATTGTCAGAATGATCCTTTGGCACCTTGTACCAAGATGTAGGACATGAGGCCATCAAGGTTTGCAAAGGGGTCAATTCTGTTTTCTTCAGCTTCACATGTGCCATCATCACGGGGAGTAGAGGGACCAGGATTGAAGTCTAATCCCCGTGATTTCTTGTTTTCCTTTGCTGAGGCCTTAGCAAACTGGAAGTTGCGCTTGAAGATATTGTCGTCACGACACCAGAGCAATGATGATGGGTCGGCTTCTTCAGGCTGTGGTCCACGGACCATGCAAGGATAGAATTCTTGCACAATGGCTTCAGCTTTGTTCTTGGGGGGAAGGCCTCGATAGAGAATATCACCCCAAGGGCTCTTGATAGCATTTTTCTCCTCGTACTCCTAGGTGACGAACTTGTACTTGTACCACTGTTCAGCCCAATAGCGTCGAATCCATTGGATTCGAGTCTTGCGCTGATTGTAATCTTCTTCAGGATCTGTTTTATACATTTCTTCCAGATCATCAGGCAGATCCCTTGATGTTCCCCCATGACGCTGTCTGCCACCCTTCCTTGCTGATTTTTCTGCAGCCATGAACTTCAAGCTGAATGGCTTCAATATGTTCAAAGGCTTCAGATATTTACGCTTGCTGGTCAACCAGGAACTGGCTTCAGGAGAATTGATATGATGCTATAAGTATTCTGCAAACAAATGCAGACTATGAGAACCAAGGGATTCTCCCACGGACATGTACCTGTGACAGCATTAGAGATGCGAGGGAAGGGGAAGAGGTCATATGCATTCTCAGAAGATTTTGAAGATAAATCAGTTTGAAGATATTGACCTCATGATGCGAAGACATTCACTTATATAGGTGAGTCGGTTCCAGATTTGTACCAATCCGTGAATGAGTACAAGTGAGGAATCAAGCTAGACAGGAAATCTAAGTGAATTGACTCGGCAGTATGAGATGCAGACACTACTTTTGCTAAACAGGATGAATCTTGAAGATCAAAAAGGTGGTAAAAATAGAGTTATAATTACCGCACAAAGAACTGCTAGATGGGAAGAATAGGAGACTGAGCAATTCAGCCCACCGTGCCCTAACTTGGTGACGGAGGACACCTACAGCGACGGCGGAGAGGACGATGTCCGCGGCTGGCGTGAGGACGGCGTCGGAGAAGTCGCGACAGCTAAGCGCTTCGTCGCCGGTGTCGTCGCGAGCTAGCGGTGGCGCTAGGGTTTTGACGGAGGTGGAGAGGTGGAAGAAGGATTTTTGTACTGCAGGGGACAAGTATTTATAAGTAGGTGAGAGACACAGCGCAATTACGCTGGTGCCCCTGACGGTTCACATCTGAGGGGTACGTGGCAAGCATGCAACATACTTAGAATTGTCCCACATTCCCACGCCCGCCAGGCATGTCGGAGAGTTGTTCCGGCTTCTCCGAATTTCAACAATAAAGATAAGTCATTTAAAACAGATTTAATGTTTGTCTCTTTGCCTTCTGCTGACTAGGACGCAGAGAAGACATTCGACAGTTTCAATAGAATGCATATGATTTGGACAGATAGAGTTTGAGATAGGAAGCATAGAGAGGTTAGGGTCCGATCACATTCACTTAGTTCAAAAGATCCAATCTTGAAGACATAACTATAAGTGAATGCTGTAGAGGACAGAACACTAGTACATATATATATCAGAAAACAATCAAATCATCATAGTGTAGAAGATCACGAAGATAAATTGAAACTGAAGACAAACCAAATGCGAAGTTATTGCAATATAACGCCATGAGTGAAACACTTCAAACAGAGAAAGTTGGTGGTGGCGTTACCCACCATATAGGAAGTATTAGACCCAGACACGGCGCACAATTATCGTGGCGCTCCGAAGTCAAATTCCATGTTAATGTATTCACACTCAGAGTGTAAATCTTCATTGATTGAAGATATACATTACTTTGTGTGTTGCACATCTAAGTCATCAACATGCACAAGTGTTAGGATGTGTGCCTGATCACAGGACATTCGAGGATTCCAAGATATTTAGCTCACACCGTAACTTGCAAAACCTTCTCTCATCCAAGGGCTTTGTGAAGATATCTGCCAGTTGCTCTTCAGAGTTGACGTGCATGATATCTATATCTTTCTTCATAACATGAGCTCTGAGAAAGTGATGACGTATTTCAATGTGCTTTGTCTTCGAGTGCTGGACTGGATTGTTGGCTATCTTGATGGCACTTTCGTTGTCGCAGAAGAGAGGTACTTGTTTCAGGTTGATGCCATAATCCTTGAGAGTTTGCTTCATCCATAGAAGCTGAGCACAACAGGATCCAGCAGCAATGTATTCAGATTCAGCAGTTGAGAGTGATACACAGTTCTACTTCTTTGAAGACCAACAGACAAGTGATCGACCAAGAAAATGACATGTGCCTGATGTAGACTTGCGATCCACCTTGTCACCAGCATAATCAGCATCCGAGAATCCAACTAGGTCAAACCTTGAGCCCTTTGGATACCATAATCCGAGTGTTGGGGTGTAAGCCAAATATCGAAGAATTCGCTTCACAGCTAAGTGATGCGATTCCTTTGGTGCCGCTTGGAATCGAGCACACATGCAAACACTAAGCATAATATCTGGCCTAGATGCACATAGATAAAGTAAAGAACCAATCATCGAGTGGTATACCTTTTGATTGAACTCTTTACCATTGTCGTCGGGACCAAGGTGGTGTTTGGCTGGCATTGGCGTCGTATAACCTTTGTAGTCTTCCATTCCAAACTTCTTCAGACAATCTTTGAGGTACTTTTCTTGAGATATGAAGATGCCATTTCGTTGCTGACGAATTTGAAGACCAAGGAAGAACTTCAGTTCTCCCATCATGGACATCTGATATTGCTCTTGCATCATGTATCCAAACTCATCACTATACTTCTGGTTGGTGCAACCGAAGATAATGTCATCCACATATATTTGGCACACAAACAGTTCGCCATCATATGTCTTCGTGAAGAGTGTGGGATCGAGGGATCCTGGTTTGAAGCCTTTGCTCTTCAGGAAGTCTTTGATTGTATCGTACCATGCGCGAGGAGCTTGTTTGAGGCCATACAGTGCTTTGTTTAGCTTGTACACCATATCAGGATGTTTTGGATCTTCAAAGCCAGGTGGTTGAGCAACATATACTTCTTCTTCAATCTTCCCATTGAGAAATGCACTCTTTACATCCATTTGATATAGCAATATGTTGTGATGATTAGCGTAGGCTAGCAGTATGCGAATAGCTTCAAGTCTAGCCACAGGGGCAAATGTTTCATCGAAATCAATTCCTTCAACTTGAGTATATCCTTGTGCCACAAGACGTGCTTTGTTTCTGATGACTTGACCATGCTCATCTTGCTTGTTTCGATATATCCATTTTGTTCCAATAATGTTATGCATACGAGGATCAGGTCGCTTGACAAGTTCCCAAACATTATTCAGCTTGAACTGTTGAAGTTCTTCTTGCATGGCTTGAATCCATTCGGGTTCCATAAAAGCTTCAACAACTTTCTTGGGTTTTGATATTGACACAAATGAAAAGTGCCCACAGAAGTTTGCTAACTGTGTTGCTCTTGAGCGAGTAAGCGGACCAGGCGCGTTTATGCTGTCAATTATCTTCTCGATTTGTACTTCATTTGCAACACGAGGATGAACAGGACGAAGATTTTGCTTTGGCTGATCATTGTCATCATTGGGAGGATTGTCTTCGGTCTGAGCAGTGTCTTCAGGTTGATTTGGTGCAGAGATGATAAGTTCCTCTTCAGGCTGTGCTTCAGAAGGCATGATTTCACCAGTTCCCGTCAGCTTTATAGATTCGCTTGAAGGAGCTTCATCTAGTGTACTTGGCATAATTTCTCTTTGTGAACCATTGGTTTCATCAAATCACACATTCACTATTTCAACGATTTTGTAGTGGAAGAGGTTGAATACTCTGTAGGAGTGCGAATCCTTTCCATAGCCAAGCATGAAGCCTTCATGAGCTTTGGGTTCAAATTTTGACTTGTGATGGGGATCCTTGATCCAGCACCTAGCACCAAAGACTCTGAAGTAGCTGACATTTGGCTTCTTGCCAGTAAGGAGCTCATAGGATGTTTTGCCTAGAAGCTTGTGAATGTACACACGGTTGATGATGTGGCATGCAGTATCAATAGCTTCAGGCCAGAACTTTCTTGGTGTCTTGTACTCGTCGAGCATTGTTCGAGCCATCTCAATGAGGGTTCTATTCTTGCGCTCAACAATGCCATTTTGTTGAGGTGTGTATGGGGCAGAGAACTCAGGAGTGATTCCCATTGTATCCAGATACAGATCAAGGCCGGTGTTCTTGAATTCAATGCCGTTATCACTTCTGATATGCTTGATCTTGACGCCATAATTGTTCATTGCTCGATTTGCGAAGCGCCTGAAGACATCTTGCATTTCAGTCTTGTAAACAATTATATGAACCCATGTGTATCTTGAGTAGTCATCAACAATGACGAAGCCATAGAGACAGGCAGTTGTTGTGAGGGTGGAGTAGTGAGTAGGTCCAAATAAGTCCATGTGTAACAGCTCGAAGGGTTGAGATGTTGCCATGATTGTCTTCGAGGGGTGCTTTGCCCTTGTCATCTTTCCAGCTTCACAGGCACCACACAGATGATCCTTCTTGAACTTGACATCTTCGATGCCAATGACATGCTTCTTCTTGACAAGTGAGTGTAAGTTCTTCATGCCAGCATGTCCTAGCCTTCGATGCCAGAGCCAGCACTCTGAAGCTTTTGTGAGAAGACATACGGCAAGCTGTGGACCTGCTGAGAAATCTACCATGTATAGATCATATTTCCTATATCCTTCAAAGACTAGAGATTTGTCAGATTCCATCAGTACAAGGCAACGATATTTTCCAAATAGCACAATCATGTTTAAGTCACAAAGCATCGAGACAGACATTAAGTTGAACCCAAGGGATTCAACAAGCATCACTTTATCCATGTGTTGATCCTTTGAGATTGCAACTCTACCTAGACCCAATACCTTGCCTTTACCAGTGTCAGCAAATGTGATTTGACTCTTCTCGGATGGACGTAAGGTTGAGTCCATGAGAAGACTTCGATCACCAGTCATATGATTAGTGCATCCGCTGTCAATAATCCATTCTGAAGCTTTTGGTGACATGCCCTACAGTGCAGTTAGGAGGATAGGCTTCACAAGGTATGTTGTGAAGCATAAGCAGTTGATGCACACTTGGATTATCACAGCATAGATGAAAGTTAGCACACAGTATGACAGGTAAGCGATTCATATGTGGAATACATAGTAAGTCATTTTATCATGCGTCCCTTTGTGTTTTAGGTCCCCAGCAATTATATCGGACGCCTTTGATTGCTGGCTGGAGACCACATTCTGCAAAAGAGAGTTAATTCTTCTTCACCACCCACATTTTCAGGGGTGGCTTAGAAGCAATGAGTCTAAGTGCAGCATCTGAGAATTTCGGCTTTGAAGCCCTAGCAAATAGCCTTGCAGGAGATGAATGATACTCATGTGAATAAGCAGAAAAGTTCTTAGTTCTATGAACATAGCGGTTTGAAGACACACGCTCATATTCATGAGTCTGAGTATGATTTTCCTGCAAAACATTGGCGTTAGGGTGACTCAAGTGAGTCCTGTGTTCGTATGAAGCCGTTGGACCATATGATGCCTTTGGTCTGGGGTTTGTCTTCTTCCCTGGTGGTGTCATGATGACATTCACTGGAAGATTCTCAAGACAGCTTTGGGAACCCAGATCTTCTTCATAGGAGGTCCATTCCTGCAGTTAGTACCAATATACCTGGCAAACACTTCACCATTCTGATTTTTGAACAGTTTATAGTTTGCATCAAAGGATTCATCAATGATAATAGGATTAGCACAGGTAAATCCAGATATAGTGGATGGATCCACTGAAGGTTCCTTTGCAGCAACCCATGTGGTTTTGGGATACTGCTCAGGCTTCCAGTAGGAACCATCAGCATTCATTTTCCTCTCGAACCCAACACCCTCTTTCCTAGGGTTTCGGTTCAGAATCTGCTTTTTGAGGACATCACAAAGTGTCTGATGCCCTTTCAGACTTTTATACATCCCTGTTTCAAGCAATGTCTTCAACCTAGCATTTTCATCAGCAATAGTAGTGGTATCCTCAGATGAGGGGTTAGTTACCACATCAGTAGTTGAAGACAGAGCAACAGTAGCAGCAGTGGAACATTCAGCAACAGAGGCAGCGTTATCACGCTCAATGCATTTTAAGCATGGTGGTTCAAATTCATCCTGAGCGGGACTGATCTGTTGAGCGCGAAATGACTCATTCTCTTTTTGAAGATCTTCATGAGTCGCTTTCAGTTTCTCAAGCTCTTGCTTCCTTTGAAGATAATCATAGGAGAGCTTTTCATAAGTGGTTGAGAGCGTCTCATGAAGACTTTCAAGTTCTTGATACTTAGCATGAAGATTTTTTATGTCTTCAACTAAGGACTGTGAACGTGTCATTTCCGCGTCCAACAGGTCATCGCTTTTGTCTAACAGTTTTTGAGTATGTTCCATAGCCCTTTGTTGTTCAGTAGCAATTTTAGCAAGTGTTTTGTAGCTGGGTTTAGATTCACAATCAGAGTCATCTTCACTTGATGTTTGAAAGTAAGCATCGCGCGATTTTACCTTGGCACCGCGTGCCATGAAGCAGTAGGTGGGAGCAGGATCGTCCTTGTCATCATCAGCGTTGGTGTGGGAGTCATTGTCTTCAGTGTTGAAGATGGACTTTGCGACGTAGGCTGTGGCCAGAGCCAGACTTGCAACGCCAGAGTCGGACTCAGCTTCAGATTCCACCTCTGCCTCCTCAGAAGCAGACTCCTCCTCTGAATCCATTTCCTTGCCAACAAAAGCACGAGCCTTGCCAGATGAGCTCTTCTTATGAGATGAGGACTTTGATGTGGACTTGGAAGAAGACTTTGATGATTTCTTCTTCTTCTTGTCATCAGAGTCATATTCCTTGCTCTTCTTCTTCTTCTTCTCGTTGTCCCACTGAGGACACTCAGAGATGTAGTGCCCAGGCTTCTTACACTTGTGACATGTTCTCTTCTTGTTGTCTTGAGTGGAAGCTTCATCATTTCTTGAACTGGATCGTGAAGACTTTCTGAAGCCCTTCTTCTTGGTGAATTTCTGGAACTTTTTCACAAGCATAGCAAGCTCCCTTCCAATGTCTTCAGGATCGTCAGAACCGCAGTCAGATTCTTCTTCTTCAGATGAGGAAACAACTTTTGCCTTCAAAGCACGAGTTCGGCCATAGTTGGGGCCATAGATATCTCTTTTCTCAGAAAGCTGGAACTCATGTGTATTGAGCCTCTCAAGTATATCAGACGGATCGAGTGTCTTGAAGTCAGGACGTTCTTGTATCATGAGGGCAAGGGTGTCAAAGGAGGTGTCAAGTGATCTCAGCAGTGTCTTGACAATTTCATGCTTGGTGATCTCAGTGGCGCCGAGAGCCTGAAGCTCATTTGTGATGTCGGTGAGGCGATCAAACGTGAGCTGGACATTTTCATTGTCGTTTCTCTTGAAGCGATTGAAGAGATTGCGAAGAACACTGATTCCTCTGGTCTCTCTGTGTAGAGACGCCTTCATTGACCTTGGACAGCCAGTCCCAGACTAGCTTTGACGTTTCCAGAGCACTCACACGGCCATACTGTCCTTTGGTCAGATGACCACAGATGATGTTCTTTGCAGTCGAGTCCAGTTGAATGAACTTCTTGACATCAGTAGGGGTGACACCTTCACCAGTTTTGGGAACGCCATTCTTGACGACATACCAGAGGTCGACATCAATGGCTTCAAGATGCATGCGCATCTTATTCTTCCAGTAGGGATATTCTGTTCCATCGAACACGGGGCAAGCAGCGGAGACTTTGATTATCCCTGCAGTCGACATAGCTAAACTCCAGGTGGTTAAACCGAATCACACAGAACAAGGGAGTACCTTGCTCTGATACCAATTGAAAGTGCTAGTTATCGACTAGAGGGGGGGTGAATAGGCGATTTTTATCAAAGTCTTCAAAACGTGGAAGTTTCGAAGACAAACAATAGAAATGACCTAATTGATATGCAGCGGAAGATAAACTACAACAAGCAAGCCATAGTCAAGTATGCAATAGCGTTAACGTACGAAGACTAATAGCAGCTAGGTAGTAGGATCAGGATGGAAGATAGTATGAAGCCAATCAACAATAGTAGTCAAGCAATGAAGTCAATCAGATAAGACAGATAAGCAATGACTTCACGAAGACAAACTCAAAGTAAAGGAGGGAAGAGATAGAACCAGTCACTTGTTGAAGACACAGGATTTGTTGGACCAGTTCCAGTTGCTGTGACAACTGTACGTCTGGTTAGGGAGGCTGAGATTCAACTCAGAAGACCGTGTCTTCACCTTATTCCCCTTGAGCTAAGGACACTTAGTCCTCGCCCAATCACTCTGGTAAGTCTTCAAGGTAGACTTCCAAACCTTCACAGACTTCATTCACCCGGCAATCCACAATGACTCTTGGATGCTCAGAACGCGACGCCTAACCGGCTGGAGGATACACAGTCCTCAAGTGTAATAAGTCTTCAGGTCACACAGACAGAAAGACTTCAGTGATGCCTAACACTCTTTGGCTCTGGGTGTTTGGGCTTTGTCCTCGCAAGGATTTCTCTCTCAAAGGCTTCGAGGTGGGTTGCTCTCAAAATGACAAAAGCCGTAAACTAACACTGAGCGGCCACCAATTTATGGTGTAGGGGGTGGGCTATTTATAGCCACAAGGCAACCCGACCTGATTTGTCCGAAATGACCCTGGGTCACTAAGGAACTGACACGTGTTCCAACGGTCAGATTTCAAACACACGCGGCAACTTTACTTGGGCTACAAGCAAAGCTGACTCATCCAGCTCTGGATAAGATTTGCTCTCATTGTCTTCGCTCGAAGACATAGGATTTGGGTTGAGCATCACTTCAGTCACTCTGACTTAGTTCACTTGGACCCCACTTAACAGTACGGTGGTTCCTATGATTCAACAAAGAAGAAAAGGAAACAACGAAACCACACAGTCTTCGCGCTCCATAGTCTTCACGCAATGTCTTCTCATGTCATAGTCTTCAAGATGAATATCTTCTCATACCACCATTGTCTTCAATGTCTTCATACATTTTTAGGGGTCATCTCCGATAGGTAAACCGAATCAATGAGGGACACCACCTGCGTTATCCTGCAATTCTCACAAACGCATTAGTCCCTCAACCAACTTTGTCTTCAATACTCCAAAACAAACTAGGGGTGGCACTAGATGCACTTACAGCATCCATCATCGTCTGGCCAAACACAGGTGACTACGTTGCGGGGATGTCGGAACACGTCAACGAGAAAGAAGAACAAAACCAGTAACGGGAGCAATGATATAGTGAGCATGGTGATGACTCAAGAGGATACCGATGCACACCGGGTTTTGTAAAGCATAGCAAAGCAGAGGGAACATCACATGATAACCAAAAGTTCACTTGAATATCATTCATGTAATCAAAGGGACCAATATGGATGTCCACGGTTCCACTCTCGGTCATTCAACGAAGGGGTTTTGTTCAAGTCTATGGTTACTGAATCTATGGGGTCACATGCTTAAGGTAATCACAATCTGCCGAGTCTTAGTAGGATGGGAGTGATGAGAATATATTTGTTGATTTTTTTCATTAATAAGTGGAATAGTTCCGAGAAGTTCTAGAAGCGTTTCGGGGTCACAAGAAGGGTTTTGGTGAATATCAGGTAATACCGGGTATTACCAATTAATACATATAGATGGAAAATGTTTTCGGAGTAGTTAAATTTTATATATTATGCTCTTGAAATGATTAGAACAGAAATATATTTAATTTAATATGAACGGGCCAAATAAGGCCAAGAGGTGGAGAAGGAGTTGGGCCACAAGGGCCCAATGATACGTCTCCAACGTATCTATAATTTTTGATTGTTCCATGCTATTATATTACCCGTTTTGGATGTTTATGGGCTTTACTTTACACTTTTGTAACATTTTTGGGACTAACCTACTAACTGGAGGCCCAGCCCGTATTGCTGTTTTTTGCCTATTTCAGTGTTTCGAAGAAAAGGAATATCAAACGGAATCCAAACGGAATGAAACCTTCGGGAGCGATCTTTTTGGAACAAACGTGATCCAAAGGACTTGGAGTGGAAGTCATGCAACAACCAAGGTGGCCACGAGGGTGGAGGGCGCCCCCCCTACTGGGCCCCCCTGTCTCATGGGCCCCTCGGGCATCCACCGACCTACTTCTTCCATCTATATATACCCATGTACCCCGAAAACATAAAAAGCAACCACGAAAACCTAATTCCACCGCCATAACCTTCTGTATCCGCGAGATCCCATCTTCGAGCCTTCGCCGGTGCTCCGCCGGAGGGGGAATCGATCACGGAGGGCCTCTACATCATCTCCAAGGCCTCTCCGATGAGTTGTGAGTAGTTTACCACAGACCTTCGGGTCCATAGTTGTTATCTAGATGGCTTCTTCTCTCTCTTTGAATCTCAATACCATGTTCTCCTTGATCTTCTTGGAGATCTATTCAATGTAACTCTTTTTGCGGTGTGTTTGTCGAGATCCGATGAATTGTGGGTTTATGATCAAGTTTATCTATGAGAAATATTTGAATCTCCTCTGAATTCTTTTATGTGTGATTAAGTTATCTTTGCAAGTCTCTTCGAATTATCAGTTTGGTTTGGCCTACTAGATTGATCTTTCTTGCAATGGGAGAAGTGCTTAGCTTTGGGTTCAATCTTGCGGTGTCCTTTCCCAGTGATAGCAGGGGCAGCAAGGCATGCATTGTATTGTTGCCATCGAGGATAAAAAGATGGGGTTTATATCATATTGCATGAGTTTATCCCACTAGATCATGTCATCTTTCTTAATGCGTTACTCTGTTCTTTATGAACATAATACTCTAGATGCATGCTGGATAGCGGTCGATGTGTGGAGTAATAGTAGTAGATGCAGGCAGGAGTCGGTCTACTTTTCACGGACATGATGCCTATATACATGATCATGCCTAGATAATCTCATAATTATTCGCTTTTCTATCAATTGCTCGACAGTAATTTGTTCACCCACTGTAATACTTATGCTATCTTGAGAGAAGCCACTAGTGAAACCTATGGCCCCGAGGTCTATCTCTTATCATATAAGTTTTCAATCTACTTTTATTTTTCCTATCTATATCATAAAATACCAAAAATATATTTATCTTATAATATTATCTCTATCAGATCTCACTTTCGCAAGTGGCCATGAAGGGATTGACAACCCGTTTATTGCGTTGGTTGCGAGTTCTTGTTTGTTTGTGTAGGTGCATGGGACTTTTGAGGAGCCTCCTACTGTATTGGTACCTTGTTTCTCAAAAACTAAGGGAAATACTTACGCTACTATTGCTGCATCACCCTTTCCTCTTCAAGGAAAACCAACACAAGCTCAAGACGTAGCACCCAACAAGGGAGGTGCCCCCCTTTCCTAAAGGGGGGGCGAATCCTACTTGGAGGAGGAGTCCTATTCCCCCTCCCTTGGCCGGCGCCCCAAGGGGGCTCTTCCCCCCTTGGTTGCAGCCCCTCCCCCCCATCCTATATATACTAGAGGATTTCCACCCTATGGGCACACAAGTTTTGGAGCCTCCTCTAGTTGATCTAGTGCACATTCTAGTTGATCCTAGTTGACTAATTAGAGCGAGACCTAGCCACCTATAATCCTCATAATTAGAAGCCCTATGTGGTTCTAATCTTCTCCCTCTAATTCTCCGGCGACGATTAGCTCTGGACGGCAAAGCGCTGCCGGATCGTGAAAACCACACGCTTGCAACCAAGTAGAGAGGTCGTGCTTTCGCTCTTCCGTTTAAGCGATCGTTCATGGGCGGTTTGTGGGATCATCATCAACATTCGAGGGACTTCAAGTATGATCTAGACTGAGTCGCTTACTTCCGATGCACTCCCAGAGTCGGTAACGATCGTTGATCACAACTTGTTATGCATCTTCATATTGTTTTTTTGTGTTCGTAGGGCGATTTTTTTCTACTACATTTCCCAACAGCGGCATCAGAGCAGGCTTATGAGTAGATGCAGGTTGCGATCTAGATCACATATGATATGTGAGGGGTGATGATGAGGACACCAATACCATTGTTACACCCATAGCCCCTGCTGCTATACATACTGGACCAATTACTAGAGCTCACGCACGCCAATTAAATTATCAGGTACTTTCGTTTCTTGCTAATGATTCTAATGTTCATGAGAATATGATGCTACCTAAATTGGATACATTTGTTTTGCTTACAAAAGAAGGGCCTAGCTTGGAGAAGGATGAACATTGGAGCAAGAACAAGCATGGAGATGATGGCATGCGCAAGGGGAACAAGAATGGAGTTACAAGTGACGATTTTAGGACGTTGAAGCCACCATAATGCGTGCATGAAGCCTTGGAAGAAATATACAATATGATACTTCGTAACTTTCGTCCAGAGGCTATTCTAGATGATGCGTCACCTTATTATTGGGCCAGGCCCATGTAATTTCGAAATACTTGATTATAGGCTATTTTTAGAGTCCGTATGTGCGGGGAAACAAGAGTTAGGGTTGGTTTCGGACCCCTCCCTCAAGGGCCACGAAATTCCCCCCTCTTCCTCCATATATACAGCCCTTAGGGCGTCGTTTAGAATTTGGGTTTTGTTTACAATAAAAGTTCACCATAGCTGCAACTTCGTGTACTTCGTTTGTGTTCAACGACCAGACAAAGGTGTCACAAAACCCCACCTTGATCAATAAAGCGTTCATCTTATATTCGCGATATCCAGATTGCAATCTCAGTTTCTTGCTTGTTCTTCGATTGCTCGCAGGAAACAGACCCTCGTGGTCAGATTGATCATGCTCCAGCATGGTCAATAACCTCTCGGAGTTGGTTTAGCAATTGCTAAGGCGCGACGTCCTCGCACGTTCGTAGTCGGATCGTCAAAGTCGACTTCCACCAAAGAGATATCCACCATATTATCGAAAGACGGGACACCTTTGCCTCTATCAAGTGGTATTTCCAGGTTGCTCGGTGAGATTTTATAGTTTTTGATAGTTTAGATCAAGTCTGTTCTTCATACCTACAGTCCACGAAAAAGCCAAAAAAATTAGGGTTAGTTCCTCATATCCGAACCAATCTTTTTAGTGTTTTGCTTTGTTGAATTTGCGGTTGCATCGTCGTGTCAAGTTGCTGGTCTTAGTGTCTAGCCCTTTAGAGTTTCGAGTTCTGTTCACGGGTAGTCACGTCGCCGCTGCCATATACCACCACCGCACCAACTTCATCGTCGCTGCCATATACCACCACCACATATTCACCGCCAAACCGAGTCCATATACGCCACCACATATCCACCGCCATCACGACAATCTAATTCCACCTGCAACATATATCCGCCACCAGTCCGAGTTCCACCAGAATCATCTCCGCTACCAGTCCGAGTTCCATCAGATTCATCTCCGCCACCAGTCCTAGTCCGAGTCCAGTTTTTTGTTACTTTGTTTTGGATTGCGAGATCACTCCATACTCCGAGTCGTGACAGAGTAGGACTCCCAAACTTTCGTGCCACCCGCAGAAGAAAAATAGTTCCAGTCTCAAAAAAAACTAAGTCTGGAAAATTCTGGCTAGGCAGTTTTTAGGCCATTTGTAGACTTTTCCGGAAAAAAATTGTTGCGGAACAAAAAAAAGAGGGAAAAAAGTGCAAAAAAGGTGAAAAAAAGAGAAAAAAATTCAGAGTGTGCTCCTCCCTTGATTACGTGTCGCGCCGTGATTTTGTTAGTGTTCTAGGCTCGCGTCTCTAGCACGGTCTAGCCTAGGACCAGCATAGTACCGTCATTGAGCGTTTATACAACTTTGCATTTCTGAATTGATTATTGCTGACCCTTTTTGCTACCATATTATAAGCCTTCCCAGCTACACATACATCTATGTCGTGTGTTTGACTCTCCGTGGTAAATGCTCTATCCAAGCTTTGAGAGTTTTGACTACAACGGTTGCCGATCACCACCTGATGTTGGGTAAGAACTGGTAAGAATTTGAGATTCGCTTGACGGATTTGTGACACCCCACCACCACCATTTTCCAGTAGTCTGTAGGATCATATTCTTGTCTGTTTCTATTGCTGCTAACTATGGCAGGACCACAAGCCGGCGAGATTGACTGGGAAAACATGACGAACAAGGAGCTTCATGATAAGTTTCATCAAATGTTGGGTCAACAGGTGGAAGACGTGATGGCCAGTTTTGGAAAGGCAATGGAGAAGATGGATGACATTGAGAAGACAATTGACACCACATTGGACGCCAAGTTCAATGAATTACTCAAATGTCTCCCACAAACAGCTCTACGCCGCGATACAGTAGGGCGAGCACAGCGTGTTCCTATTGAGCCAGGACAAAATTCTGGTGCCGCTGCTACTGCTGTTGGTGCTTCTATAGCTCCTGCTGCTACTGCACAGGTGGAGGACTATTACGAGGATGAGGTTGATCAAAATCAGAACTACATGCAGCCAACAACACCACCACTAGCTGGTCGACCTCAGGTATGTATTCACAATGGTAGGCCTGCACCACCACCTTAGGTACGAGATAATGACCATATTCCTAAACTGAAATTGAATATTCCACCATTTGAGGGTAGATATGTTCCTGATATATATCTTACTTGGGAGTTAGAAACTGAACAATGTTTTACATGTTTACATTATCCCGAGGAGAGACGGGTTGCTACTGCTGTTTGTGCTTTCACTAGTTTTGCATGTGTATGGTGGTATGAACATTGTAGATTATATCCTATTCCAGCTACTTGGGCTGCTTTGAAAACTGCTATGCGTACTCGTTGGGTTCCACCATATTATCAACGTGAATTGCTTCAAAAACTGCAGCGTCTAAGACAAGGAATTTTTTTGTAGAAGAATATTATTAGGAATTACAAACTGGCATGTTTAGATGTGGTATTGTTGAGGAGAACGAAGCTATTCTTGCATGTTTTATGGGTGGATTAAATAGAGAGATTCAGACCATTCTAGAGTATAAGGAGTATACTAATATCACTTGTTTATTCCATCTTGCTTGTAAAGTTGAACGTGAAGTGCAGGATCGACAAGCAATGGCGCGCACTAACTTTTCTGCAAGTCGACCTTCCTCATGGACACCGCGTGCATCTTCTACTTCCACTTCACCAGCACCTCCATCAGGTGCCACCTCCAGCCGTGATACAAGAAAGCAGGCACAACCACCACTATCTGCCAAGAGCACACCTGTCGGGCCTACACAGAGCTCTTCTTCTTCCATGGCATCAACGGGGCACACAAGTGATATTATTTGTCGTCGTTGTAAGGGAATAGGTCATTATGCGCGAGAATGCAAATCTCAGCGTGTGATGATTGCTACTGAGGATGGTGGATATGAATCCGCTAGTGACTATGATGAGGAGACTTTGGCCCTTATTACACGTGAAGAACATGGTGGATATGATTCTGAACATGAGACGCAATACATGGCTCCTGAAGATGCTCACAGGTATGAATGTTTAGTTGCTCAACGTGTTTTGAGTGTGCAGGTCACACAAGCTGAGCAAAATCATAGGCATAATTTGTTCCATACAAAGGGAGTTGTGAAGAAACATTCTGTTCACGTCATCATTGATGGAGGGGGCTGTAACAACTAGGCTAGCATGGAGATGGTGGAGAAGCTTTCTCTCACCACAAGACCACATCCACATCCTTACTACATCCAATGGTTCAACAACAGCGGCAAGGTTAAGGTAACACGTACTGTTCGTGTGCATTTTAGTATCTCTACATATGTTGATTATGTTGATTGTGATGTGGTACCTATGCAAGCATGTTCCTTATTACTTGGTCGACCATGGCAATTTGATAAAAATTATGTACACCATGGTAGAAACAATCAGTATACTCTTGTTCATAAGGATAAAAATATTACTTTGCTTCCTATGACTCCTAATTCCATTTTGAAAGATGGTATTAATAGAGCTAATAAAGCAAAACATGGGAACAATAAGAGTGAAAATCAGATTGTGGCAAAAGAATGTGAGCAACAAATGAAGCCTAATAATAAACCATCTAGTGTTGCTTCTAAAATTAAATTGAAAAGTGCATGTTTATTTGCCACCAAATCTGATATTTATGAGCTATATTTCAGCAAATCTGTTTGCTATCTTTTGTGTGCAAAGAGGCATTATTTTCATTCGAGGACGTGCCTTCCTCTTTACCTCCTGTTGTCACTAACATTTTGCAGGAGTTCGCTGACGTCTTTCCACAAGACGTGCCACCGGGATTACCGCCTATTCGAGGGATTGAGCATCAGATTGACTTAATTCCCGGTGCTTCACTACCAAACTGTGCGCCATACCGTACCAATCCAGATGAAACGAAGGAGATTATGCATCAAGTACAGGAGCTGCTCGACAAAGGTTATATACGCGAATCTCTTAGTCC
Source organism: Triticum aestivum (assembly GCF_018294505.1). NCBI lineage: Eukaryota > Viridiplantae > Streptophyta > Magnoliopsida > Poales > Poaceae > Triticum > Triticum aestivum. The sequence goes on along the minus strand of NC_057804.1, from coordinate 373,575,926 downwards.
TTGTGTTGTTCCTATTTATACTAGTGCCTAAAAAGGATGGTACGTCGCGTATGTGTGTTGATTGTAGAGGCATTAATAATATTACTATTCGTCATTGTCATCCTATTCCTAGGCTATATGATATGCTTAATGAATTGAGTGTCTCTACAATATTCTCCAAAGTTGATTTGCGTAGTGGATACCATCAAATTCGTATGAAATTGGGAGATGAATGGAAAACAACATTTAAAACTAGGTTTGGTTTATATGAGTGGTTAGTCATGCCTTTTGGGTTAACTAATGCACCTAGTACTTTCATGAGACTAATGAACAAAGTTTTACATGCTTTCATTGGACACTTGTGGTAGTCTATTTTGATGATATACTGATTTATAGCAAATCTTTGGAAGAACATTTGGAACATTTACGTGCTATTTTTACTGCTCTACGTGATGCACGTTGTTTGGTAACCTTGGGAAGTGCACCTTTTGCACCGAGTGAGTATCTTTTCTTGGCTATGTTGTTACTCCATAGGGAATTGAAGTTGATAAAGCCAAGATTGAAGCTATTAAGAGTTGGTCGCAGCCCAAAACGGTCACGCACGTGAGGAGTTTTCTTGGCCTGGCTGGATTCTATAGGCGTTTTGTGAGAGATTTCAGTACCATTGTTGCACCTCTCAATGAGCATACAAAGAAGGATGTGCCTTTTGTTTGGGGTACTACACAGGAAGAAGCCTTCACGGTATTGAAAGATAAGTTGACACATGCTCCTTTACTCCAACTTCCTAATTTAATTAAGACTTTTGAACTTGAGTGTGATGCTAGTGGAATTGGATTAGGAGGTGTGTTATTACAAGAAGGAAATCCTGTTGCACACTTTTCTGAAAAATGGAGTGGGCCTAGTCCGAATTATTCTTACTTATGATAAAGAATTATATGCTCTTGTTCGGACTTTAGAAACATGGCAACATTATTTATGGCCCAAAGAATTTGTTATACTTTCTAATCATGAATCTTTGAAACATATTAAAAGTCAAGCTAAACTGAATCGTAGACATGCTAAATGGGTCGAATTCATTGAGACTTTCCCTTATGTCATTAAACACAAGAAGGGTAAAGAAAATGTTATTGCTGATGCATTGTCTCCTCGCTATACTATGCTTTCACAACTTGACTTCAAAATATTTGGTTTGGAGACCATCAAAGATCAATATGTGCATGATGCTGATTTTAAAGATGTATTGCAGAATTGTAAAGAAGGACGAACATGGAACAAGTTCGTCATTAATGATGGATTTGTGTTCCGTGCTAACAAGCTATGCATTCCCGCTAGTTCCATTCGTCTTTTGTTGTTGCAGGAGGTGCATGGAGGAGGATTAATGGGACACTTTGGCGTGAAGAAGACGGAGGACGTACTTACTACACATTTCTTTTGGCCAAAGATGAGACGGGATGTTGAGCGCTTTGTTGCTCGCTGCACTACATGTCAAAAAGCTAAGTCACGAATCAATCCTCATGGTTTATATATGCCTTTGCCTGTACCTAGTGTTCCATGGGAGGATATATCTATGGACTTTGTTTTAGGTTTACCTCGAACAAAGAAGGGGAGGGATAGCATATTTGTTGTCGTGAATAGATTCTCGAAAATGGCACACTTCATACCATGTCATAAAAGCGATGATGCTGTTAATGTTGCTGATTTGTTCTTTCATGAAATTATTCGCTTGCATGGTGTGCCAAATACTATTGTTTCAGATCGTGATACTAAATTTCTTAGCCACTTTTGGAGATGTTTATGGGCTAAGTTGGGGACTAAACAACTTTTTAGTACTACTTGTCACCCCCAAACTGATGGACAAACTGAAGTAGTCAATAGAACATTGTCTACTATGCTTAGGGCTGTTTTGAAGAATAATAAGAAAATGTGGAAAGAATGCTTGCCTTATATTGAATTTTCTTATAATCGTTCATTGCATTCTACTACTAAGATGTGCCCTTTTGAAATTGTGTATGGTTTCCTACCTCGTGCACCTATTGATTTGTTGCCTCTTCCACCTTTGGAGAAGGTTAATTTTGATGCTAAACAACATGCTGAATTGATTTTAAAAATGCATGAGTTAACTAAGGAAAACATCGAGCGTATGAATGCTAAATATAAACTTGCTGGAGATAAGGGTAGAAAACATGTTGTGTTTGCACCTGGAGATCTTGTTTGGTTACATTTGCATAAGGATAGATTTCCTGATTTGCGCAAATCAAAGCTAATGCCACGTGTTGATGGTCCTTTTAAGGTGTTAGAGAAAATAAATGATAATCCATATAAACTTGAGCTGCCTGCAGATTTTGGGGTTAGTCCCACTTTTAACATTGCAGATTTGAAGCCTTATTTGGGTGAGGAAGATCATCTTCCGTCGAGGACGACTTCATTTCAAGAAGGGGAGGATGATGAGGACATCAATACCATTGTTACACCCACAGCCCCTGCTGCTATACATACTAGACCAATTACTAGAGCTCGCGCACGCCAATTAAATTATCAGGTACTTTCGTTTCTTGGTAATGATTCTAATGTTCATGAGAATATGATGCTGCCTAAATTGGATACATTTGTTTTGCTTACAAATGAAGGGTCTAGCTTGGAGAAGGATGAACAATGGAGCAAGAACAAGCATGGAGATGATGGCATGCGTAAGGGGAACAAGAACGGAGTTACAAGTGACGATTTCAGGACGTTGAAGCCACCATAATGCATGCATGAATCCTTGGACGAAATATACAAGATGCTACTTCATACCTTTCGTCCAGAGGCTATTCTGGGTGCTGCGTCACCTTATTATTGGGCCTGGCCCATGTAATTTCGAAATACTTGATTATAGGCTAGTTTTAGAGTCCGTGTGTGCGGGGAAACAAGAGTTAGGGTTGGTTTCGGACCCCTCCCTCAAGGGCCACGAAATTCCCCCCTCTTCCTCCATATATACAGCCCTTAGGGCGTCGTTTAGACTTTGGGTTTTGTTTAGAATAAAAGTTCGCCATAGCTGCAACTTCGCATACTTCGCTTGTGTTCAACGACCAGACAAAGGCGTCACAGAACCCCACCTTGATCAATAAAGCTTTCATCTTATATTCGCGATATCCAGATTGTAATCTCAGTTTCTTGCTTGTTCTTTGATTGCTCGCAGGAAACAGACCCTCGTGGTCAGGTTGATCGTGCCCCGGCGTGGTCAATAACCTCTCGGAGTTGGTTTAGCGATTGCTAAGGCGCGACGTCCTCGCACGTTCGTAGTCGGATCGTCAAAGTCGACTTCCACCAAAGCGATATCCAGCATCTCATCGAAAGATGGGACACCTTTGCCTCTATCAGGTGATGTTCTTTCTATGCTTCCCACGAGTGTTGCTTTGGTTTAGTTCATCGGCAGAATGATGTAGTTTTGCTACAAGGTTCTGACAATCGATCAGCTCTGGCTGTCGATGATCTGCTAACAGATCCTTGGGCTACATCATAGTCGGGAATAGTGAACCGTTGTGTACACAAGAGGGTGCCAAAGATGAATGATCTTCTAGGGGTCACGTGTATTGACAAAGTTTAGTGTGGGGGGTGAGACTTTTATTTAAGTCTCTCTTGCACACACCCTGAAACTTAATCTAGCATCAAGAATATCGCCTTGTTGTGCTTGCGTAAGTAGCTAGTCTTAATTGATAAAACTGGTTAACCACGTAAATAAAATTTTGCTAAAACCGATTAGAGGACGTCTAACTTGGTTTTGCAGGGTCTGCATATGATGTGGTATAGCCTTTGTCATGATAATGAGATTATGTATGAGATGGTTATATGATGTAATGTTAAGTGACCTGCGCATCATGTCATGATGGCTGGAGCCACGAGATTGCCACCTTAATGTAAATATTTAAGAGATAGGTTACAGGTGATGGTGGCAAGACATACACGGAGAACCCCATCGAGAAGAAGGTGTACCAAGGCGCGGGATGAGGAGCTATAATTTTGTGCCACGGTAGAATTTCAGATTTTGGTGCCACCACAACATTTTTGAAACAGTCGCCATGGCAATGTTTTCTGAGATTTCCACCACAAATGCTTCTGAAACGGTGCCATGGCAATGAAATATTGGATGTCACGTTGCTTCAACTGAATATTGAAGACAATCATGAAGCTCTCCCGGCGCCCAGGGCTATACCATGTCATGCTATTATGAATTACCTGAGATGTTTATCACTTTGTTGTTTGCACCTTTTGATTGCGTAGTAGTAAATTATTAGGGTGATCTCTCACAGTAAATATCAAGTTAAAAGGTGCTCTTCCTAGTGTTGCAACCATCTATAACACATAGCGTTCTGGAGTGCGTCATGTCCACATGAGTACAAACGGGACGTGAGGTGTAAGACGAGGATGGTCAGACCATGTATGCAAATAACACTCGGTTGTCTTGAAGTTCTAGAAGAATCGTTCTGAGCTCGGAGCACAAAGCGTTGAAAGATGAACAAGAGTCATATGGAGATATGATCGGCAAAAGATTGTCCACCGGTCAAAATTCTCGTCCTCAGTGATGTCCACATCAATAACTTAGAACTAGATTTGGATCTTGAATCACTCACTATTAATTATGAGAGATATTAGTTTGAGTGGAGTGCACTTTAATATTAAAATCTATTTTAATAAACTAGTGTAATATTAATTATGAATTATGTCTAAAATTACTTGTGTTTATCGTTGTAGATTAAATGGCTCGCAATATGTTCAACTTAGCCCCTATGCTTGAGAAAGAAAAGTTGGCTGCAAATGGTTGAAACTATGTGGATTGGATCCGCAACCTGAGATTTGTTCTCAGAAGTGATAAGAAGGAATACCTGCTGGATCAGCCCCTAGGTGATGCTCCCTCAAAGGATGCACCACCAGAAGAAGTTGCTGCTTATACTTCTCGTAGTGATGACTATGAAGCAGTCCAGTGTCTCATGTTAACTTGCATGGATCTTGAACTACATAGGCATTTTGAGTGATCTACCACTCAATTTATAATTGGGTCACTAGAAGTTCTGTACAAGAAATAGGCAAGGACTGAACGGTCTGAATTAACCAAGGCCATGATCGAATGCAAGATGAAAGAGGGTTCCTCCATGAGTGAGCATACAGTAAAGCTTGTTGGCTATGTTGATCGACTTGCTTCACTCGAATTTCGAATTCCGCCAACACTCGGTACAGATAATGTGCTTCCTTCACTCCCCCCATCTTACGATGGTTTTATCATGAATTACAACATGAATGGGGTGGAGAAAAGTGCGAACGAGTTGTTTTCTATGCACAAAACTGCGGAAGCTGGCATGCAGAAGAACAAAGAAGTGTTGATGGTCAAGAAAACTACCAGCTTCAAAAAGAAGGGCAAGTCCAAGAACAAATCTACTAGTGCCGGTAAGACCGTCTCTCAGAACAAGAACAAGGGTGGAGCCTCCAAAGAGGTTGAATGTTTCTACTGCAAATAGAAGGGTCACTAGAAGCAGAACTGCAAGAAATATCTGGCAGAAAAGAAGAATGGTTCTTCCGTAAAGGTATAAAAGTTATACAATGTTAATGTTATTTATCTTGTTTCTGTAAGTCATAAGTATTTGATACTTATCAATTGCTCTTCTGTGCAATCTAATGCAGGGACTACAAAAAGCTCACAAGTTGAGAAGAAATAAAGACGGGATGCTAGTCAAGGATAGTGATGGGATCACTGCTCAATACCAATAGAATCATGTGTGTAGTTTATCTACAAGATTCATCTTAGGATCGAATAATAGTTATTGCGTTCTCGGGTTGTATAAGACATTATGTTTTGGATTATGCAACGGATGTTCTTAAAATATTTTGGACAATAGTTGTTAAAGTGAAAAATTTATGGTTTATTCAACGAATCTTGATTTGTAATTTTTTACATTAATGCTAAACATCTTATGAAGACTGATATATCACTGCTTGGCTTTATCGAGGAAATAGTCTTCATATATATGAAGCATTGAAATCTTTTAACTCAGAAATCAAATAAAAGAATACATGATGATGTAAGAAGTCTGATAAACAAGCCATGGCACAATGGATAACACTACTTCATTACAATATTAGGTAAATATGATTTACTTATAAAATTTGAAATATTTGAATTTCAAAATGTATTTGAAGAGTTCAAATATCTTATAATGAAGATAAGGATCATTATGACAAAATATAAAGTAATTCTTGAAGAATGAAGAAAAAAATTTCTAAGTCATCAGTTTAGCAAAAATAAACACTCAAATAATTATGGAATTATTTATTACTGATCTGCATTTATACTTTGGGGTATAAATTGAAACGGTGGGATATACACTAAACAGAGCACTGCATATTAGTCTGGTTAATGAAACCATAAGAGTTATGGAAATAATAAACCAGATAAAAGTTGTAGGATATCTTTAAAAATGATTTGGGTTCCTTCCATTGAAATGTTCAAAAGGAAAAATGTCTGACATAGATGAACACTTTCAAGAAAAGTTTTTCTTGTCAAAGAAATAAGTGGGAGGACATTACAACTTAGAAAGGATTGTTGAATACCTAACGGTAATAAGGTAATAAGCGGAATTAACAAACCGGAAATTATTCTGATAAATTGTCTGCAAAATAAACTGTAAGTTACTACATTGGATGTAGAAATTCTATAGCTTGTAACTGGTTTATACAAATCAGGAATATTGTTGAAATTTTGAAATTTTCAAATGAGATATTCATCTTTGAAAGAAGATGAACTAGCACACTATAAGGAAACAATAGTGGTGCCCAGCTCAAAGGTGGTTCATAGCCATGCACACCGGAATAAATATATAATTAAGTTTAGAACTTTATTGTAACTATCATAAATAAAACAAGTTTGGAACTTGGTTGATATTTCAAAGATTTTTTAAGAAAGTGGGTATTGAAACTAAGTTTCCTAAACGGAAAGGATGTATGAATGATACAACCGGAAAGGTTTTAAAATCCTCAAGACATCGGATAAAAGTGCAAACTTCAAAAGAGTTTTTTGAAGATTAAAACAAGTGAGCTGATATTGAGATTTTCACCTTATCAAAGGAACCTTGTGTATATAAATAACTCAGTGGGAGCTATATAGTATTTCTGATTTTATATGTTGGAATGGAAATAATATAACTTCTTAGTGAAAATAAAATGTTTTTGAAACATGTTTATATCAAATAACAAGGCAAAATATTGGGCATAAAAGAATCTATAAAGATAGATAAATATGTTTGATTAAGCTTGAAAGTTTATATATTTTGACAAAGGTTTAAAGTGTTTAAATAGAGAATTTTTTCTCTCAGTGTCATATAACTACATGCTTATAAGCATGAGTAGATTAAAGTAATTAATCTTGATAGTTATAATATATATGAAAAGTGCCAAGAGTTTTACTAAGTGTTATTAACAGATATCAAGGATGTGAAAAGAATAAATGTATTATTTTGAGCATATGAAGTTAAAAAATCATTATTGAGAATATGAATATCAACTTCATGATTGAAATAATTAGGGCTATGATAAGATTATTTTATGAACAATATTGATTCTATAATGATAATTTATGTTTTTTAAAAACATTAGATGTTTCAATGTTGTATGAATCAAGAAGAGTCTTGATATAAAAGGGTAGATCCAATGATCAAGAAATGTCTTGATATAATTGGATATTACAAAAGTTGTAAAGAACCTCATTAACAATATATTGAGATATCGCCAATCAAGAAGAGTCTTCATATAAATGGGTAAAATTCAATAATCAAGAAATGTCTTGATATAACTGGATACTACAAAAGTGGTAAGAAACCCATAAACAATATGAATAATGGACAATCAAGAATAGTATTGATATGAAAGGGTAGATCCAATAATCAAGAAATGTCTTGATATAATTGGGTATTATAAAAGTTGTAATAAGCCCATAAATATTATATTATGAATATGGCCAGTCAAGAAGAATCTTGATATAAATGGATGAATCTAAAATATGATTCTAAGTGCAATGAGTCTAAATGATATTTTATTTTGAATAAAATATTATAGCTCAAAGCAAGGTGGATTGAGATCATGCAAACAAACAAAACTAACATAAATATTTCTGAGTTTTGAATATATCAAAACAAATGACAAAAGCTCTAACACAAGCAAAGCATGAGCAACACCAGAATACCCATTGGTGTTTGTAAAACCATGCAACTAGATTATTGACTCTAGTGCTAGTGGGAGACTGTTGGAAATATGCCCTAGAGCATCGACGGAGCTATGTAAAATGTTGAGGGGGTCGTGCCCCCCCCTCCAACCCATATGAGATTTATTTTTTACCTGGTAGTAGTCTGCAAACAAAACACATGCAGGTTTACTCGTGCAGCTTTGGGAAAGACCCATCATGCCATCCACATGCATGCAGCACAGCCAAGCACATCTTTGCATCGTGAGTTCATCACGCACGCACACAAATTCAGGCTCGGCTGCTTCGCCTCTATTCTCCATCCACGCCCGCGCACTTCTACTCGCCTCTATCCACGAACCAGGCAACTAGCCACCCTGTAGCCGCACTCTCTTGACGTCGACACCGACTAGAAGCTCGCCCTGATCCACGTGCATGGCCTGCTAACATCCCGGTGCAAAGGAGGGGAACAAGGGCGCGCCTAGGACCGTCGTCTTTGCCTCTTCGCCACTGGCCTGCCCCCCCCCCATAGATTCTTGTCAAGCTCCGCGATTGCCCTAGAGGCAAAAATATTGTATTATTGCACTTTTGTTGTTCATAATTAAGAGTTTATATTCCATGCTATAACTGTTATGATCCTGGAATATGTGATTCAGTGGAAAACACATATGCACGTGTAAAATGATAAACGGTAAACAATAGGTTCCCGGTCTTGCCTCTAAGACTGGCTCAAGTGTTGTTTGGTGATCACGTTTTCTGGATCTTAGGATATCGTTAAGTGTAATGATAGTCCTAAAACAACATTGAGGGTATGACGTTATAAGAACAATCATATTGAATCAACCCAATACTTGTCTATTATACTATGTGACCATATCGTATGAAATCATCTATTATCACACGAAGTGTTAGCATGTTTTTTAGTTCCTCAGACCATGAGAATGTTTCGGTCACTTCCTACTAGATGGTGGGCTTTGGGGTTGCTCAAAAGTCATATGTAACAAGGTGATCATAACGACAACTTTCAGGCACACCGGAAAGTTTCACAAGTGACCGGACAACTCGAGAGTGGGATTTGCTCCTCCAACGATAGAGAGATATTCTTAGGGCCCTATCAGTGTGAAGGTATCCATCATCGTCTGGCCAGACACAGGTGACTATGGCACGGGGATGCCAGAACACGTCAACGAGAAAGAAGAACAAAACCAATAACGGGAGCAACGTATAGTGAGCATGGTGATGACTCAAGAGGATACTCATGCATACCGGGTTTTGTAAAGTATCGCGAAGCAAAGGGAACATCACATGATAACCAAAGGTTCACTTGAATATCATTCGTGTAATCATAGGGACCAATATGGATGTCCACGGTTCCGCTGTCGGTCATTGAATGAAGGGGTTTCATTCATGTCTATGGTTACCAAACCTACGTGATCACAACCTTAAGGTAATCACGATCTGATGTGTGTTAGTAGGACGTGAGTGATAAGAATATATTTGTGGAATTGTTTCATTAATATACGAAATAGTTCCGAGAGGTTCCGAAAGCGTTTCGGGGTCACCGGAAGGGTTTCGGTGAATATCAGGTAATACCGGGTATTACAGATTACTATATATATAGGTGGAAAATGTTTCAGGAGTTGTTAAATTATATATATTATGCTCTGAAAATGTTTAGAACAAAAATATATGTAATTATATCAACGGGCCAAATAAGTCCAAGAGTGGAGAACGAGTTGGGCCACAAGGGCCCAACAAGGGAGCCCCCCTCCCCTTCCTAAGGGGGGGGCGAATCCTACTTGGAAGGGGAGTCCCACTCCCCTTCCCTTGGCCGGCGCCCCAAGGGGGCTCTTTTCCCCTTTGTGGCAGCCCCTCCCCCCCCCCCAATCCTATATATACTAGAGGATTTCCACCCTATAGGCACACAAGTTTTGGAGCCTCCTCTAGTCGATCTAGTGCATGTTCTAGTTGGTCCTAGTTGACTAATTACAGCAAGACCTAGCCACCTCTAATCCTCATAATTAGAGGCCCCGTGCGGTTCTAATCTTCTCCCTCTAATTCCCCGGCAATGTTAGCTCTGGACAGCGAAGCGCTGCCGGATCGTGAAGATCGTACGCTTGCAACCAAGTAGAGAGGTCCTGCTTTCGGTCTTCCGTTGGAGGGATCATTCGTGGGCGGTTTGCAAGATCGCCATCAACGTTCGAGGGTCTTCAAGTACGATCTACACTGACTCGTCTACTTCCTCTGCACTACCGGAGTCGGTAACGATCATTGATCACAACCTGTTATGCATCTTCATATTGTTCTTGAGTGTTCCTAGGGCGATTTTTTTTGTTTTCTACTATGTTTCCCAACATTTGGATCGTATGAATTAACAGGAATAGGGTGGGTTTCAGAATTTAGATCCTAGTGCTCAATTCATCCATTCATTCAAACGTTCACGATGGGCGGGGCGGGGCCGAGACGGAGAGGGGAGGGTAGCCGAAGCAGCGCAGTGCATGGGCGGACCGATGAGCATGGGGGTGGGACGACGCGGGGGAGAGCGTGGAGAGGGAGAGTGATGAGAGTGAGGCAGACGCGCGAAGAGGATAAGATGGGTTTAATAGTGATACGTCTCCAACGTATCTACAATTTTTGATTGTTCCATGCTATTATATTATCTGTTTTGGATGTTTAATGGGCTTTACTATACACTTTTATATTATTTTTGGTACTAACCTATTAACCGGAGGTCTAGCCCAAATTGTTGTTTTTTGCCTATTTGAGTGTTTCGCAGAAAAGGAATATCAAACGGAGTCCAAATGGAATGAAACCTTTGGGAGAGTTATTTTTGGAACAAACGCAATCCATGACACTTGGGGTGGACGTCATGAAAGAAACAAGGAGGCCGCGAGGCAGGGAGGCTCGCCGAGGGGGGTAGGCGCGCCCCTCACCCTCGTGGGCCCCTTGTGGCTCCCCTGACCGACTTCTTTCACCTATATATACTCATATACCCTAAAAACATCCAGGAGCACCACGAAACCCTATTTCCACCGCCGCAACCTTCTCTACCCGTGAGATCCCATCTTGGGGCCTTTTCCTGTGCTCCGCCGGAGGAGGAATCGATCACGGAGGGCTTCTACATCAACACCATAGCCTCTCCGATGAAGTGTGAGTAGTTTATCTCAGACCTTCGAGTCCATAGTTATTAGCTAGATGGCTTCTTCTCTCTCTTTGGATCTCAATACAAAGTTCTCCTCGATCTTCTTGGAGATCTATTCGATGTAACTCTTTTTGCGGTGTGTTTGTCGAGATCCGATGAATTGTGGGTTTATGATCAAGATTATCTATGAACAATATTTGAATCTCCTCTGAATACTTTTATCTATGATTTGTTATCTTTGCAAGTCTCTTCGAATTATCAGTTTGTTTTGGCCTACTAGATTGATCTTTCTTGCAATGGGAGAAGTGCTTAGCTTTGGGTTCAATCTTGCGGTGTCCTTTCGCAGTGACAGCAGGGGGCGCAAGGCACGTATTGTATTGTTGCCATCGAGGATAAAAATATGGGGTCAATATCATATTGCTTGAGTTTATCCCTCTACATTATGTCATCTTGCCTAATGTGTTACTATATTCTTATGAAATTAATACTCTAGATGCATGCTGGATAGCGGTCGATGTGTGGAGTAATAGTAGTAGATGCAGAATCGTTTCGATCTACTTGTTGCGGACATGATGCCTATATACATGATCATGCCTAGATATTCTCATAACTATGCACTTTTCTATCAATCGGCAATAATTTATTCACCCACCATAATACTTATGCTATCTTGAGAGAAGCCACTAGTGAAACCTATGGCCCCCGGGTCTATTTTCCATCATATAAGTTTCCGATCTATTTTATTTTGCAATCTTTACTTTCCAATCTATATCATAAAAATAACAAAAATATTTATCTTATTATCTCTATCAGATCTCACTTTTGCAAGTGGCCGTGAAGGGATTGACAACCCCTTTATGGTGCTGGTTGCAAGGTTCTTATTTGTTTGTGCAGGTACGAGGAATTTGAGTGTAGCCTCCTACTGGATTGATACCTTGGTTCTCAAAAACTGAGGGAAATACTTACGCTACTTTGCTGCATCACCCTTTCCTCTTCAAGGGAAAACCAACGCATGCTCAAGAGGTAGCAAGAAGGATTTCTGGCGCCGTTGCTGGAGAGTCTACGCACAAGTCAAGACATACCAAGTACCCATCACAAACTCTTATCCCTCACATTACATCATTTGCCATTTGCCTCTCATTTTCCTCTCCCCCACTTCACCCTTGCCATTTTATTCGCCCTCTTTTCCTCGTTCGCCTCTTTTTTTGCTTGCTTCTTGTGTGCCTGTTTTCCCTGATGGCTTTGCCTAAAAACGTTGATCCTCACCTTAGAAGGTTGGAAGAAATTGAATACAACGTTAGAAGCTTTATGACTTTACAATTTGAGCATAATAATTTCTTTAGAAACGAGCTTAAAGACCAGAAAAGCTTTATGGAATAAAAGAATAAAGAGCTTGATGATATGTCTAAGGAATTTTATGGTTTGAAATCTCAGTTTGCTCGTCTTGAAAACTTAATAGCCAAAATTTCGGATAAGCAGGCCACCTTAGTTAATAAGATGGCCGCCAAACCAGAAGGGTTAGAAGGAAATAGGGATGAGGATCTAAAATTTATTGATGTGTCTCCTATTAAATCTTTGTTTTGCAATATGAATCTTGATAATGATGGGACTGGAGATGAGTCAACTTTAATTAAGAGGCGTCCCAATGATTCAGAGTTTTTATATCTTGATGCAAAAATTGGTAAAAGTTGGATTAAAGAGGTCAAAACTTCACATAGCAATGAACCCACTATTTGTGATTTCAAGTAATTTAATTATGATAATTGTTCTTTAATAGATTGTCTTTCCTTGTTGCAATCCGTATTAAATTCTCCTCATGCTTATAGTCAAAATAAAGCTTTTACTAAACATATCGTTGATGCTCTAATCCAATCTTATGAACAAAAGCTTGAATTAGAAGTTTCTATCCCTAGAAAACTTTACGATGAGTGGGAATCTACTATTTAAATTAAAATTAAAAATCATGAATGCTATGCTTTGTGTGATTTGGGTGCTAGTGTTTCCACGATTCCAAAAACTTTGTGTGATGTGTTAGGTTTCCATGAATTTGATGATTGCTCTTTAAATTCGCACCTTGCGGATTCCACCATTAAGAAACCTATGGGAAGGATTAATGATGTTATTATTGTTGGAAATAGGAATTATGTGCCCGTAGATTTTATTGTTCTTGCTATAGATTGCAATCCTTCATGTCCTATTATTCTTGGTAGACCTTTCCTTAAAACGATTGGTGCAACTATTGATATGAAAGAAGGAAATATTAGATTCCAATTTCCATTAAGGAAAGGCATGGAACACTTTCCTAGGAAGAAAATTAAATTACCTTATGAATCTATTATGAGAGCCACTTATGAATTGAATACCAAAGATGGTAATACTTAGATCTATTCTCGCTTTTATGCCTATCTAGGGGCGTTAAACGATAGCGCTTGTTGCAAGGCAACCCAATTTTATTTTTGTTCTTTGCTTTTTGTTCCTGTTTAGTAATAAATAATTCATCTATCCTCTGGTTAGATGTGGTTTTATGTTTTAATTAGTGTTTGTGCCAAGTAAAACCTATAGGATCATCTTGGGTGATAGTTAAATTGATCTTGCTGAAAAACAGAAACTTTTGCACGCATGAGAATAATTTTCATAAATCACAAAAACGTGAGTTTCAGTTGATTCTTTTTGTAGAAGATTAATAGACAAATTACTTAGAACTTCCTAATTTGGTAGTATTTGTAGTATTCAGAAGTATTCGAAAGTTACAGATTACTACAGACTGTTCTGTTTTTGACAAATTCCATTTTTCGTGTGTTGTTTGCTTATTTTGATGAATCTATGGCTAGTATCGGGGGGTATGAACCATAGAGAAGTTGGAATACAGTAGGTTTAACACCAATATAAATAAAGGATGAGTTCATTACAGTACCTTTGTAGGATCGAAAGTATGTCTAGAGGGGGGGGTGATTAGACTACTTGACCAAATAAAAACTTATCCTTTTCCCAATTTTAGTCTTTGGCAGATTTTAACTAACTTAGCAATGGGTCAAGCAATCTTAATACAATTCAAGCAAGCATGCAAAGAGTATATGAGCAGCGGAAAGTAAAGCATGCAACTTGCAAGAATGTAAAGGGAAGGGTTTGGAGAATTCAAACACAATTGGAGACACAGATGTTTTTGTCGTGGTTCCGATAGGTGGTGCTATCGTACATCCACATTGATGGAGACTTCAACCCACGAAGGGTAACGGTTGCGCGAGTCCATGGAGGGCTCCACCCATGAAGGGTCCACAAAGAAGCAACCTTGTCTATCCCAACATGGCCGTCGCCCACGAAGGACTTGCCTCACTAGCGGTAGATCTTCACGAAGTAGGCGATCTCCTTGCCCTTACAAACTCCTTGGTTCAACTCCACAATATTGTCGGAGTCTCCCAAGTGACACCTAGCCAATCTAGGAGACACCACTCTCCAAGAAGTAACAAATGGTGTGTTGATGATGAACTCCTTGCTCTTGTGCTTCAAATGATAGTCTCCCCAACACTCAACTCTCTCTCACAGGATTTGGATTTGGTGGAAAGAAGATTTGAGTGGAAAGCAACTTGGGGAAGGCTAGAGATCAAGATTCATATGGTAGGAATGGAATATCTTGGCCTCAACACAAGTGTAGGTGGTTCTGTCTCAGAAAATGTATGCTGGAAGTGTCGGCATGTTCTGATGGCTCTCTCCATGAATGAAGAGGAGGTGGAGGGGTATATATAGCCTCCACACAAAATCTAACCGTTACACACAACTTACCAAACTCGGTGGGACCGAATTGAGAAACTCGGTCGGACCGATTCAGCAAATCTAGTGACCGTTAGGATTTTCGGTGGGACCGACATGCAACTCGGTAGGACCGATATGATTAGGGTTAGGGCATAATGTAATCTCGGTGAGACCGATTAAACAAACTCGGTGGGACCAATTTTGGTAATAAGCTAACCAGAGAGTTGGTCAGGTAAACTTGGTGGGACCGGTTTGCTCATTTCGGTGAGACCGAAATGTTACAAAAAGGAAATAGAGAGTTTACATTGCAATCTCGGTGGGACCGATTGCTCATCTCGGTGGTACCGAAACGTTACGAAGGGAAACAGAGAGATTACAATCCCATCTCGGTGAGACCGAGATCCCTATCGGTGAGACCGATTTGCCTAGGGTTTGTGGCAGTGGCTATGACATCTGAACTCGGTGGTGCCGGATAGAAAGAATCGGTAAGGCCGAGTTTGACATTTGGTTTAGGTCATATGTGGATGTGAGAAAGTAGTTGAGGTCTTTGGAGCATATCACGAAGCACTTTGAGCAAGTAAGCCATTAAGCAACAACTCATCCCTCCTTGATAGTGTTGGCTTTTCCTATAGACTCAATGTGATCTTGGATCACTAAAATATAAAATGTAGAGTCTTGAGCTTTGAGCTTGAGCCAATCCTTTTGTCCTTAGCATTTTGAGGGATCCACTTTTCTCATCCATGCCATGCCAATCATTGAGCTTTCCTGAAATATTTATCTTGAAATAGCGTTAACTCAATGAGCTATATGTTGTTAGGAATTACCAAAACCACCTAGGGATAGTTGCACTTTCAATCTCCCCCTTTTTGGTAATTGATGACAACATATAGATCAAAGCTTCGACAAATGATAATAAGAGTGAAAAACATTGTCGCTTTGAGAAGTATGTGATAAGCAAGAGCTCCCCCTAAATTTGTGCATAGTTTAAGATTTGCTTTGGACTGCAAATGCACAAAGAGTTAGGCTCATGGGTTACTCTTCCATGTCACATACATCTTGGTGGAGCGCTCAAAATGATAATAGTTAAATACATGCACTCATCACCAAGCAAAGTAAATGATCATATAGGGATAAAGGATAATGTCATCCAACAAGTATTAAGGTAGCATATGATCAAACACATGATCATCCAAGTATCTCACAAACGCATAAGGTAGCTCAAACAAGCAAATGAAGTTCAACCACCAAAATAAGAGAGAATAAAAAGCAACGCTCTCTCTCGAAGCCTATGATCTATACATTTTTCTCCCCTTTGGTAACAAGTTACCAAAAATTTCATAGAAAATGCATAGCACTAAATCATCTCTCAGGCTTGATCTTCAGGTGGTGGTGTAGAGATGGCTCCTTGAACGAAGACTTCAGTAGATGTGGATGGAGCTGGAGGAGTAGGTGCTGGAGCTGGTTGCACAGAAGCTGTAGCTGGTGCAGATGAAGTGGCTCTGGTGTCTGTAACAGGCACTGCAGCTGATCTCTGGCTCCTGGGCACTCTGACAAAAGCATCAGTAGTAGTTTTGCCCTTCCTCTCCTGCATGTCATCCTGAAGTTGCTCAACAACAGACTGTATCTCAGTAACCTTCACATCCAAGTCATAGAACTTTTGCTCCATGATTCTCTCCAGGCTCTCCTGGTTTTGAGTCAGGGTGGCCAGTCCCTTCTCAATCCTCAGAGTAGAGGCAATCAAGTAGCCAAGCTGATCCTGCTTGCTCTTCAAGAAGTACTGAGATGCCTCATCAATGGTTGGCATCTTGGTAGCCTTTTCAGTTCTGGCCTTCTCCCTCTTTGCTTGTGCTTGCACAGAAGATGGTTCATCTTCATCCATGACCACTGTGTTGTCCTCAAAATCTGGATATATAGGCATGTGATCCTTGTCCAAGAGGTATGTGCATGTGCCCATCTTGGAGTTGATGAGCTCCTGGATCTGTGGGGCATATCCACAACTTCTCTTCTGATCTGCAGCAGTCCTCTTGATAGTTTCCACAATGAGGCTCATGACCTTGAACTTTTGAGGCACATCAAATATGTGAAGTAGGTTGATGGCATGGCCTCTAATCTGTCGGATTTCGGGTTCCGGCAGACCCTCTAGGTTCAAACTCTGGGGTGCGCGCGGAGATTTCACCCTCTGTCTACCTGTACCTCACCGCCTCGCTATGATCTAAGCAATAAAGGAACAACACGAGAGACACAGAGTTTATACTGGTTCCGGCCACCATTGTGGTGTAATACCCTACTCTAGTGTGTGGTGTGGTGGATTGCCTCTTGGGCTGATGATGAACAATACAAGAGAGAACAGCCTCGCGAGGGTCTGTCCTTGGCTGGTGCGATGAACTGCTAGGGGGAGTTCAGTCGCTCTCTCTATTGGTTTCCTGGTGAGGATCCTCTTGCCTCTATCTTGTGGTGGCTAGTCCTATTTATAGGCAAAGGCCCTGGGCCTCCTCCCAAATATTGAGCGGGAAGGGCGCCAACAATTGGCCATTTTGAAGGGGAACATCTAGTACACTTATCCTGACTAAAGTTGGTCCTCGCCTGCTAAAGGCTCTGGTGGTGACGCCGGCTTGGGCTCCACGATGACCTCCATCCTGCCGTTCTGCTGGTCTTGGTCTTGTTGCACCGAAATGGATGCCTTTGCTTGATGCTCTCACCTGCGCTTGCTCCCTTTGCACCAAAGAGGAAAGGGAGGACACTGCGCGGCCTGGCGCCCGCCCGGCGCCCTTGGTCGTCATGGCTTGCGTCATGGAAACCTCGTGAGGTACCCCGCCTTGATCTCTCCGCCTCCTCGCGAGCCAGCCTGATGAGTCCGTGCCTGAGGAAGCCTCCTGTCGCCCGCCCCGCGAGCCTTGGCCCCTCGCGAGGGTCTTGAGCTCGTGCTGATGAAGATGGGCCATGCTGGGCCGCCCCTTGAGCCACGCCCTAGGCCGCAGGCAGGCAAGTCTGGGGACACCCGTTCCCAGAATGCCGACAGTAGCCCCCGGGCCCAAGG
This sequence comes from Triticum aestivum, assembly GCF_018294505.1. NCBI lineage: Eukaryota > Viridiplantae > Streptophyta > Magnoliopsida > Poales > Poaceae > Triticum > Triticum aestivum. Next base: position 373,557,812 of record NC_057804.1, on the reverse strand, counting down.
CGTGCCCGGACTTGGCTGAGCAGAGAGGCGAAGGGGCAAGCGTGAAGCATCGCGGGCCCTAAAAGCCCGCGGCCTTGAGCGCCGCGTGGTGGTTGATTGGACGTGGGCGGCTCCGCTTCTCCACGACGCCTCGGCAACTGCACGAGCTGACAAGTCCCAGCATGCAAAGCGGGTCATGATTACCTGTGATCATGGAGGCCGGCGATTGGCCTCCTCTGGCTATAAGTACGGGAAGGCGCCTGCCCTTCCGGTCCACCCCTCTCGCTTCTCTTCCTTCTTCATGGCTCCGCCAAAGAGGTTCTCGGCCGCGGAGAAAGGGAAGGCCCGCCAGGTAGAGCTTGACTCTCCTCCACCCAAGCGTGGTCGAGGCCGTCCCCGCAAACACCCTGCGACTCCCATGGTGGCTCCCCGCGGTCGCGGAGGCGACCTTCCGCATGTTGAAGGGCGGCAGGCCGCCGCTGAGGGACGCGCTACGGCCGTACGACCCCCTAGGTCGCACTCCCACTCGGCAAAGGTACTGCCGGAGTTCGTCGTGTGGGCGGCGGAACCCGCTAGCACCCGGCTCCAACTTCCTCACTTCCTCCTAGGTGAGCTTCCGGCTGGTGCCCCGGGCGGCCTCTGGCTTCAGGCGGACGGTTTCTGTGGCCGAGCCACCTGGGCTTCGCTGGAGGTCTATACAACCGGGAGCTTGCCCTAACCCGCGGCTGGCAAACGTTTGCCCGCACGCGCGGTCTGATCGGGCGGTGCACCCTGCACTTCAAGTTCGACGGCGATGCCACCCTCTACGTGAGGGTGTTTGGGGAAGATGGTCGCCGCGCTGGGTGTTGCCCTGAGAACGACGACCGCGGCCATGGGTCCAGCCCTGGTGACGATGAAGACGACAACGCGCGCGCGGCCGGTGGCGGTCAAGGTTCATCGAGCTTCGACGGCTCTTCTTCGGGCAGCGGCTCCTCCAGTAGTGGCCGCGATCAGCCTCCGCGCCACCGCGCCCGCGTGGAGGGAGGTAGCGGGTCCGCCCGCCGTCGCGCCCCGGTGAAGCGCAAGACGGAGTCCTCCTGAGCTCCGAAGGCAGTTCGAGTCTCTCCCGCGAGCTGGTGTCGGGCGAGTCACGCCCGTTTTGTTCTTTTCTCTTTCCCTATGCAAAAAGACAATAGTGTAGGGCCCCGCGAGGGTGTGCTTGGACTATTGTTGTTTAATTATCGTACTGCTTCCGCTATCCTGGTATTGTGCCTTTGTGCCGTGCGCTTGCACGCAGAAATTACTTAGCTCGGTGGAGAGCTTGTCGTGGCCCTTGCTTCCCGAGGCTGAGGCTCCGTCGAACGTTCCATGTCCTGTGAGGGTTAGTCTGGAGAGGTAGTTTCCGGCCTCAGCCGTGGAGGCGATCGACCCAGGCCCTTTGTTCATGTCGCAGTGCCCGTGGGGCACGGACTGGTGGGGTGCTCCTGTAGTGCACCCGGGTTGGGAAGCCTCGAACGACAAGGGCAGAAAACACTCGCGAGGGTGACCGTGGTGCTCCCTCGCGAGACTTGCGCGAGAGAAATCGGGGCAGGAGAGCGAGAAAGGCAAAGAGTCACAAACCAAAGACGACAACAACTTCAGCAAAACCTCGAATGGGGACGAACAAGCCAACTACAGAAAGCAAATGAGAAAAGCCGCGTCCGGCACCTAATCTAGTCTTCGACGTCTTCTCACCAGCGCGGAGCTAAGTGCTGCCACTGGGCGTGGGAGGGAGCCCCAGGGCCTGAGGCCGCCGCTCCTGAGACTCCGGGGCGTGTACAGCCCCACTCATTATTACGTGAGAGTGTCACGGGCGGCGAGCTTCACAGGCATTGGCCTTCTTCACAGGCTCTGGGCCTTTCTCGGAAGGATAAACCTCACAGTCATTTGCCTTCTTCACAGGCTCTGGGCCTTTTCCAAAACACAACATCTTCACAGGCGTTCGCCTTCTTCACAGGCTCTGGGCCTTTTCCAAAATGTAACATCTTCACAGGCATTCGCCTTCTTCATAGGCTCTGGGACTTTTCCAAAACGCAGCATCTTCACAGGTGTTCGCCTTCTTCACAGGCTCCGGGCCTTTTCCAAAACGCAGCATCTTCACAGGTGTTCGCCTTCTTCATAGGCTCTGGGCCTTTTCCAAAACGAATCATCTTCACAGGCGTTCGCCTTCTTCATGGGCTCCGGGCCTTTTCCAAAACGCAACATCTTCACAGGCGTTCGCCTTCTTCACAGGCTCTGGGCCTTTTCCAAAACGCAGCATCTTCACAGGCGTTCACCTTCTTCACAGGCTTTGGGCCTTTTAGGGGTAAAACCTTCGGAGGTGTTGAATGTTCCACACGTTCTGGACGGGTACCCCCTCCTGAGTCTCCAAGCGCGCGGAGCCAGGCCTGGAAACATGAACAACCTTGAACGAGCCCTCCCACACGAGAGAGAGCTTATGCGGTCCCTCCCTGGAGAGAACCCGCCTGAGCACGAGGTCCCCTACCTCGAGAGTCCTGGGGCGGATGTTGCGGCAATGGTATCGCCGCAGCGCTTGCTGGTATCTTGCCGCTCGAAGCGCGGCCTCCTGTCGACGCTCCTCCCCCAGCACGAGGTCCGTCCCCCGCATGGCGTCCTGCTGCGCCTTGTCGAACGCCAGGACCCGTGCGGAGCGACGCCTGACCTCGTGAGGGAGGACCGCTTCAGCTCCGTAGACCAGGAAGAATGGGGTCTCACCAGTTGGCTTGGTCGCGGTCATGTGGATGGACCACAGCACGGCCTGAAGCTTGTCGTACCAGCCTCGGCCGCAAGCCTCCAACTTCTTCTTGAATGTCCTGGTCTTGAGGCCTCTCAGGACCTCCGCATTGGCCCGCTCGGCCTGACTGTTGCTCCGGGGGTGCGCCACCGAAGCGTAGCATATCTGCGTTCCAAGGTTAGCACAGTATGTTTTGAAGAGGTTAGTGGTGAACTGCGAACCGTTGTCGGTGATGATGCGGTTCGGCACCCCGAACCGGCTCACGATGCCCTTGGTGAACTTGACCGCAGACCCTGCGGGGATGGTGCGAATGGCTTCCACTTCAGCCCACTTAGTGAACTTGTCCACGGCGATGTAGAGGTAGCGATAGCCCCCTGGCACCCGAGGAAATGGGCCCAGGATGTCCAGCCCCCAGACTGTGAATGGCCACGAGAGGGGTATAGTTTGCAGGCCTCCAGCCGGCTGATGGATCTGCTTGGCGTGGAACTGGCAGGCCTCGCAAGCCTTCACCAGCTCGACGGCATCATTGAGCGCAGTGGGCCAATAGAACCCACTGCGGAACACCTTGCCAACGAGGGTCCGCGACGATGAATGATGCCCACAGTCTCCACCGTGTATATCCGCCAGCAGTTCCTTCCCTTGCCCCCTGGAGATGCAGCGCAGGGACACATCATTCGGTCGCCTTCGGTAGAGCTCTCCATCCCTGATGCAGTATGTTGTGGCCTGCCGCGCCATGCGCTCCGCCTCCTCCTCCTTCTCTGGCAAGATCCCTTGTGTCAGATAGCTCCGGAGCTCCATGATCCAGCACCCCTCCTGAGGCTCCATTGTCAAGAGTAGACGCGCCCCTGAGGCCGGGCCACAGACCGGGGCTCCCGAGGCTGGCGGCTGGGGGAGCTCCTCCCGAGGCTGCATCGCGCTTGACAGTGATGGCGTGGCCGAGGGCTTGAAGAGCCGCTCTTCGAAGACGCCTGGCTCCTGAGGTAGTCGCCTGGATGCTCGTTTGGCGATGTCGTCGGCCTCCTGATTGGTGCCACGGGGCACGTGTTGTAACTCCAGCCCCCAGAACTACTTCTCCATCCTACGGACCTCCGCAAGGTAGGCTTCCATGTGCTCATCCCTCGGCTCGTATACTTTGTTGGAGAATTGACAAGGAGTTGTGAGTCACCTTTGGTGGTAAGTTACTTTACTCCGAGGGCGGCCGCGGCCTTCAGGCCTGCTATCAAGCCTTCATATTCTGCTATGTTGTTGGAGACCTTTTCTCCGTGCTGGAAACAGAGTTGCACGGCGTAGTAGAGCTTGTCTTGGGTAGGAGATATAAGCACCGCACCAGCCCCCGCGCCGTGCCTGGAGAATGCCCCGTCGAAGTACATGACCCAACCGTCCGGTGCCTCGCTTCCCAGGGAGAGGGATCAATCCTCATCATCCTTGAGGCCCGGCACCTCCGCCCACTCTGCTACAAAATCTGCCAAGGCGGCCCCCTTGATGACTCTGGTCGTGCTGAATTCGAGCTGAAATGCTTGCAGTTCAATGTTACACTCAGCGACTCTTCCAGCTGAGTTAGGGCTCCTGAGCACCCTTTCCAAAGGGTACGCTGAGACAACCTTGATGGGGTGGCCCTGAAAATAATGCCGCAGCTTGCACGAGGCCACCAATAGCGCGAGGAGAAGTTTCTGAGGCATGGGGTACCGCGCCCTTGCGTCTCGCAACACTGTGCTGACGAAGTACACATGATGTTCAACGAGGTTGGGAACGCTGGTGTCGATGGCGCCCTCCGGAGACCGTGGCGCCTCCTGAGACAGGAGAGCCCCCAGCGGCCGGTCGCTAGGGGGAGGGGCTTCCGCTGTCTCGAGTGTGTTCCCCAGCGGTGGCTGATCCTTCTCGGCTGCGGCAGTGGTCTCTGCGGGTCTTCCTTGTTCACGCTTCGTCTCGACTCGGGCAGATGTTGTGGCTTTGCTCCGACGCTCCTCCCTAACCGCCACAAGGGCTGCGCTGGCGGAGTAGGGAGTGGCGGCAAGGTAGAGTACCAGGGGCTCCTGAGGGCGCGGGGCCACCATTACTGGAGGGCTGGTTAGGTACTTCTTGAGGTCTTGGAATGCCTTGTCGGCCTCTTCAGTCCATTCAAAGGGTCCCTTTTTCTTCATCAGCTGGAAGAAACGCAGCGCTCGCTCCCCCAACTTGGAGATGAAGCGTCCCAGTGCTGTCACATGCGCAGTGAGCTTCTGCATTTCTCTGAGGGTCTTTGGCAGGCTCATGTCCTCGACCACCTTGACCTTTTCTGGGTTAGCCTCGATGCCTCGGTGGGACACGAGGAAGCCCAAGAGCTTGCCTGAGGGGACCCCAAACACACACTTCTCTGGATTGAGCTGCAGGCTCACGGCGTTGAGGCTCGCGAAGGTTTCCTCCAGGTCTTGTATCAGGGTCTTGGCCTCGCGAGACTTCACATGTAAGCCTCAACGTTCCTCCCGAGCTGCGGGCCCATGGCGATGCGCATCAGCCGCTGAAAGGTCGCCCCTGCATTGCGCAACCTGAACGGCATGCATGTGTAGCAGTACACCCCACACGGGGTTAGAAAGGCCGTTTTTCCACATCTTTTACCGCCATCTTGATCTGGTGATACCCAGAGAAGGCATCCAAGAAACACAACAGCTCGCACTCGGCGGTGGAGTCGATGATCTGATCAATGTGGGGGAGCGGAAACGGATCCTGCGGGCAAGCTTTGTTGACGTTGGTGAAGTCGACGCACATGCGCTCCTTTCCCCCTTTCTTCAGCACAACAACTGGGTTGGCCAACCAATCCGGGTACCGGACCTCGCGAATGACCCCTGCAGCTTCCAACTTGCGGGTCTCTTGGATGATGAAAGCCTGCTTTTCCGTGGACTGTCGCCTTGCTTTTTGCTTCACGAGTCGGACATTGGGGCACACATTGAGGTGGTGCTCGATTACGCCTCTAGGGATCCCCGCCAGCTGATCAGGCTCCCATGTGAATACCTTCTTGTTCGCACGTAGGAACTTGACCAGGGCCTCCTCCTGCTCGGGCTCGAGGTTGGCGCCTATGGTGAAGGTGGCGTTGGTGGATCCGTCTTTGTCAACCAGCATCTGCTTGGTTTCTGCCTTGTCTTGGGTGAACAACTGCTTCTTCTTGGCCGGCGCAGCCCCCTTGGGCTTAGGGGCATCTGAGTTGGCAGGTTGCGCCGCTGACGCTGCCTTGAAGGCGAGCTTGAGCACTTGCAACGCATCCCCGGTGTCTCCGCACACGGTGAGGACGCCGCTGCTCCCAGGGATTTTCATGAGGTTGTACGCCGGGTGAGTCGCAGCCATGAACCGGGCCAGTGCCGGATAGCCGAGGATGGCGTTGTATGGGAGGCTGATGGGGGCGATGTCAAAGTCGATTAGCTCCGTGCGGAAGTTGTCGTAGGTGACGAAGGTTACCGGGAGACGGATCTGCCCCAGGGAGCTGGAGGACCCGCCCCCGACGCCCACGAAGGGTCGGCTGGGCCGAAGCCGTTTCGGCGGTATGTGGAGGAGGCTGAAGGCTTCGATCGAGAGCATGATGAGGCCCAAGCCGCCGTCGATGAGAGTCCTGGTGACGGCCACCTGGCAGATGGTGGGAGTGCACAGCATCGGGAGTGTGCCCGAGCAGACCGAGTTGGAGGGGTGGTGTCGGTGTCAAAACCGGCGGATCTCGGGTAGGGGGTCCCGAACTGTGCGTCTAGGCGGATGGTAACAGGAGACAAGGGACACGATGTTTTTACCCAAGTTTGGGCCCTCTCGATGGAGGTAAAACCCTACTCCTGCTTGATTAATATTGATGATATGGGTAGTACAAGAGTGGATCTACCACAAGATCAGAGAGGCTAAACCCTAGAAGCTAGCCTATGGTATTATTGTTGTTCGTCCTACGGACTAAAACTCTCCGGTTTATATAGACACCGGAGAGGGCTAGGGTTACATTGAGTCGGTTACAATAGGAGGAGATCTTCGTATCATATCGCCAAGCTTGCCTTCCACGCGAAAGAAAGTCCCATCCGGACACGGGACGGAGTCTTTAATCTTGTATCTTCATAGTCCGGGAGTCCGGCCAAAGGTCATAGTCCGGCTATCCGGACACCCCCTAATCCAGGACTCCCTCAGTAGCCCCTGAACCAGGCTTCAATGACGACGAGTCCGGCGCGCAAATTGTCTTCGGCATTGCAAGACGGGTTCCTCCTCCGAATACTTCATAGAAGATGTTGAACACAAGGATAGTGTCCGGCTCTTCAAAAATAAGTTGCACATACCATCGTAGAGAGAATAATATCCGCACAAATCTAATCTGCTGACGTATTCCGCAGTGTGACATCACGCCACAGTCAAGCCTTTATTCGAATCATTTTACTGTTCTACCTCACCGCGTTTAGCGAGGCGGTTTCCTTGGCACGTCTCGTTAAAGCAGAGATCATGTCCCCTTATTCCGGGATTCTCATCAATACGGGCGTGGGTAACCCAACCGCGCCTTTTGGTATGATTCTCTAATTGAAAGCGAGTCCCAAACGGTTACGGGGAGGGCTCTTGGTATTCAACTCCTTTATAAAGAGACCAAGGCTCAACTCCTTTCTTTTTCAATCCAATCGAATTCGCCCCTCGCCTCGAGTTCCAACACTCAAAGCTCTAATTTTAGGCGCTTCGGACCTTCGATGATGTCCGACTCCGACCTTCAAGGCCGATGGGCACCTTCCTCCATTACGGAAGAAGACGTGAGAAAGTTGAGAGATGCCAGGTATCTAACCGGCGAAATCTCGCATAGGCTGCCTGCTCAAGGGCAGGCCATTCCCTCTCCCCAGCCCGGTGAGAGCGTGGTGTTCATATCTCACTTCCTTCAGGGGCTAGGCTTCCCGATTGATCCATTCGTGAGGCGACTGATGTTCTATTATGGGCTGGAATTTCACGACTTAGCTCTAGAGTCCATCCTCCAAATTTCATCATTCATCGTCGTGTGTGAGGCCTTCCTCCATATCACTCCTCACTTCGGAGTGTGGCTCAGAACCTTCAAGGTCGAGCCGAAGATGATAAAAGGGCAGCACGCTGAGTGCGGAGGAGCTATTATAAGCAAGATAGCCGGTGCTCCTTGGCCCGAGGGCACTTTCCAAGAGGAGTTCGGCTTATGGCAATGGGACTGGTTTTACATCACAGCCCCCAGGGGCACCACATGGGTGGCGCCACCTGCTTTCCGCTCGGGTCCCCCACCACGGCGAGCATCATGGGTCAATGAAGGGATTATCTGGGGGCCGTCCAAAGACGTGCCCCTACTGCAGGACCGCATTCGGGATCTCCTAGAAAGAGATATTAACTTGACCGTAGTGGTACAAGTTATGCTGATTCGCCGCACGCTGCCCTGCAAATGTCGCCCTCTTCGCCTGTGGGAATTTAATCTGGAGGGACCGTGAGTCCTCCAACATTTTATGGGCGTGACACCCGTGGAGATGTACAAAGTGTCTTCGGATCACAAGCAAGGTGTCTGGATTTGTCCGAGGATGCAGGTCTGAGCTACAATCGCCCGGATGCTAAGGTAAGTAGCCCCGTATTTGGACACACCATCCGTATTTTCATCATAAAGTTTCCCTTTAACAGAGCTATCCCTTGAACAGGAGTGGATAGCGAAGGCAAAGCTTATCAGGTGTCCAGCCCCCCTGCCCGAGACCGCGCCGGATCCCGTGTTAACCAGGATGCTGGAGATTATGCTTTCGGCAGAGGGCAAAGAGGGGAACCAAGGAGCTACCGCCTCCACGGAGGAGACCGTCAGGAAGGAAGGAATCGAGACTTCCCCCAACCTGGGAAAGAAAAGGAGTGCCTCTGAAGACCCGGAGCGGATAACCTCGAAACGGGGGAAGAAATCTTCGTCAGAGGATCCGGCGCTGGAGACTGCCCCGGCCGCATTGCGCCCTCAAGGGGATCGGCTTTCCTCCGAGCCGTAAGTAAAGAGAGGGGTTCAAAAATGAGTAGCATCCCTGTTTTATTTCTGAGGAAGATAACCAAAATACTACCTTGCAGTTCGGATCTCAACCCTTCTCAGCAGAGCTCGTCTTCAGGGGATCTTCGTCCGGAGATGATGGAGAGCAAAACGCCTCCCCTAGCTGCACCGAATTACAAGGCAGGCGACCCCAAGGTGTCGTCCCGGCGGGTTTCTCCAAGTCCGGATCCTGAAAAAGGTCGTCGGGCTAGTCCAGTGCCTTCTGGTGCGCGGTTGGAGAGGCTGAGGGATCTGCTCGGACGAGCGTCCGTCTTAGAAGAACACCATATGTTGATGAACACGGTGATAGGAAGGATTTCATCCGTGGAAATCGGATTGTACGAGGCCGCCAGGAGTTTACTGACAGGCTTTGAGGTACGTGAAAAGGTGTACCTTTTGATAGAGCTGCATATAAAATGCGCCTTGTATAAATAGTAGCCCCTGAGACTCTGTGCGTCGTCAAGAGTGATGGCGCACAGAGGATCATAACCCCAGGTATAACACCTTTTTATGAAGGTGGCGAGGCTTTCTGTGGCTAGCCGGACTAATGAATCTGCCGAACTAAAGTGGCAACTTGACGTGGCGGATGCCGACATCGCGCTTGTACATAAGCGGCTAGATGAGGCACAAGGTATGGTCCACAGACATCTGATAAGAGGAGTGCGATGCTTGTGCCTTACAATATATGTGCTTAATGCAGATAGTGTTGCTGCCATGGAGAACCTTCGGGCGGAACTTGCCCGAGCCAAGGAGCAAGCAAGGAAAAGTGATGCGGCTGCCGTTAAGGCAGCTGAAGAGCTGAAAGCCGAACAAGCTGCTCATTGCTAGAGCAAGAAGGTAATAGCCGAGATGGCTATAAAATTGAAGGATGCCGCCGACCGCTGTAAATTTCTCGAACGAGAAGAAAGGGCGGCTCAGAAGGACCTTGAGAAGATCACTGCTGAGGCCAAGGATACTCGCTCTGCAATGAGAGCTATGAAGGAGGAGCTGCGTCAGGCCAGAGATATCACGGCTGGAAAGCCCTACATGCTGCGGATGAAGTTCGGAGACCCCAAGTATGCTCCATTAGACCGGCAGTGGAGTGCGGAAAACACTTATCTGGATTTGGCAGCTAGTGCGGCAGACGCGACCGAACACTTCCGCGGCCGAGGCGGCCATGGATTGGAAGAGCTTTTTTGGTCGTAGTTCCACAATCCAGAACGCCCACTTTCGGTATCCGACCGTTTGGCCGCCTAGGCGGAGCTGAACAGGTTATCCGGACTCGCCATGAGGTATGTTGCGAGTCGTCTGTGGCCGGAGAAGCCGGAGCCGAAGAGTTACTTTGGCTTGGTGCAGCAGTTCCTTGGTTCGGTGCCGCATGCTGATGCAATGAAGAGGTCGGCGTGCATAGAGGGCGCACAAATGGCTCTTGCCCGTGTCAAAACATATTGGGCAGATATGAAGGCCAGTGTTGTTGCATCCCGGGATTCGGACGAAAGCTGAGTACCTGCCAAGCACTACTTTGAGGAAGTTCTTCATGGCGCTCGTTTAATAGAGTCGCAGTGCTCGAAGGATGTTGTGTTCGAATAGTGTGTACTATTGTAAAAGAAATATTTTAATAGAATATAAAAGCTTTTTATACTTGTGCTTGCAAGAATTATGATGCCTCCTGTGCGGTCGTTTAATGTATATGTGTATATAACCTGAAAGATGACAGTCGTTGGCTTCAGCCCCCACACATATAATGCGGGGGTGTTCGCAAAAAGGTGTCGTTTCACACTTAATCCAACGTCTTGGTCCTATAAAGGAGGTGGTGGCGCGGCGAACTAGGCAACCGGACTATAATGCTTTATCACTTTCACTTAGCCATAGGAGTTTGACAGTGGGGCTACTGAATAGCCCCTAGGGGCACCGCGCTCACCCGAATTCGGGGCACAAGGGTGCCTGACCAAGAAGCGGCCCTTCGTTAATGCGGAGGAATCCTAAAGATTCCGAAAGTCATCGAGTGGTTGACCAGTCTCTCGCTGTATCATGACAGTCAGTTTTCGGCTTTCTCTACTGAGGTGCCCGCCTGGCCGAACCGGGGCACAATCGCAGTAGTTCTCCTGGTGCCGCGTTAGCCGATATAACGGAACGTAAGGCAGCAAAACACAGGAGCCGGGCAAACCCAACATTTGACCAAAGACATGATTCGGAGCTGATACATATAAGGCCAAACTCGCGACGCCGAACACTCCCTAAGGTATTCGGTCTTTATGAAGACGGGCCGAAATAGAGCCCTTGGTAAAAAAGCCCGTGGTGTCCAGGTACGCGCAAAATTCTGGCGTGGCCACATGCCAAGACACCAGCCTCCTCCTCGGTTATAGCGAAAACCGGGGGATGTTGTCAACAAGAGACAGTAAAAAAGGTTTATGCAGGGTCTTAATCTGAAAAGAATCCATGAAACGGGTCCCTGCTGCACGTCTGCGCCTGTGTGTCCGTTGTGCCGTATCCTGGACGGGTGTAGCACGATGTTCATCTGCGAAAGAGAGGAACTTAGTAAAAAAATAAGCGTGCGAGAAATCTATATTAAAATAAACAAAATATAGTTGGAGCAAGAATTGAGCCGTATTGTCTCCTGACGTGAACACGTGGAGCCCCTTGTACAGGGTTATGCGGCTATTAATCCTATGCATGTTTACACCGGACTCGTCGAACCGTGTCCGGGATAGTAGGGCTTGATTAGTGTGCGGCTGTCCAGGCGGCCGCACTTTTACCCGTACTTTGGGGTCAATTGATATTCCCCTGTAATGAGATGATGCCTCGTGGGCCGGGCATTTTAACTGTAAGGGATGTGTAATGCGGTATTGCGTTAAAGCGGGCGAAAGCTTCGCGTCCCAGTAGTGCTTGATAGCGACTTACGAATGGGGTGATGTGGAATGTTAGCTTTTCGCTTCGGAAGTTGTCGGGTGAGCCGAGCGTGACTTCTAACGAAAGGGAACCCATACTCTGGGTATCTGGACCCGGCATGACTCCTTGAAAGGAAGTGTTGCCATGGCAGATTATAGCTGGGTTTACCCCTAGTTTGCGGATTGTGTCTTGATATAACAGGTTTAAGTCACTGCCGCCGTCCATAAGGACTTTTGTAAATTGGAGTCCGTCAATAATCGGGTTCAAGACCAAGGCAGTCCAGCCTGCATTCCGGGCTCCTCTGGAGTAATCCTGATGATCAAAGGTGATTGGTTGCAACAACCAGTGGCGGTGCTCCTCTGGGGCTGGCCGTATGGCGCGTGTCTTCGTAAGCGTTGTTCTGTTGTTCCCTTTTGTCATCTGAAGTGAATTGATTGTTTTGACTTCTTGTGGGAACTTCTTTTGTTCTCCGGTGTTCTGCTTGCGGGGTGTGTCGTCATCCTCGCTTGGTGTGTCGAGCCCCTTGTGTTCGGCGTTGAGTTTGCCAGACTGCTTGAAGACCCAACAATCTCTGTGGGTATGGTTTGCAGGTCTCTCAGGAGTACTATGGATTTGACATATTTTGTCCAGGATTTTGTTGAGGTTAGACAACTCGTCCCTGTCATCTTTGGGTGGCGACTTTTTCTGATTTTGCCGAGAGCTTTTGAATCCGGCGTTGACTGCCGTGCTCATCGAGCTGTTATCCTTGATTCGGCGCTGTTCTTTGTTACGGCGCGGTTTCCCGTTTCCATCTCTGAGTTTGGATGTGCTCGGGTCGCTGGTGCTGCTTCTTGCCAACCAGCTATCTTCTCCTGCGCAAAAGCGGGTCATGAGGCTTGTTAATGCGGCCATTGTTTTTGGCTTCTCTTGGCCGAGGTGTCTGGCGAGCCATTCGTCTCAGACGCTATGTTTGAAAGCTGCTAGGGCCTCGGCGTCCGGACAGTCGACTATTTGATTCTTTCTAGTAAGGAATTTGTTCCAGAGTTTCCGGGCTGACTCTCCGGGCTGCTGAGTTATATGACTCAGATCATCTGCATCCGGGGGTCGGACATAGGTTCCTTGAAAATTTGCCCGGAAAGCATCCTCGAACGCTTCCCAACTTCCCATGGTGTTTTCGGCAAGGCTTTTAAGCCAATGTCGGGCTGGCCCTTTGAGCTTAAGGGGTAAGTATTTTATGGCGTGGAGGTCATCTCCTCTGGCCATGTGTATGTGGAGGATGTAATCCTTGATCCAGACTCCAGGGTCTGTTGTTCCATCGTATGCTTCTATGTTCACGGGCTTGAATCCCGCTGGAAATTCATGATCTAGCACCTCATCGGTAAAACATAGGGGATGTGCGGCGCCCCTATATGTAGGTGTGACGTGATGTTCGGATATTTTTTGCATTGCATTGCTCACTAGAGCTTGCTTTCTTGGCCCATAGATGGATCTGGTTGGGCTAGTTTTTTGATGCGAATCCTTGGGCGGATCGCGCGCCGTATTGAGTGCGGCGCCCTTTGTCGATTGAGGTCGATCATGAGGTCGTCTATCCGACCTTGTGGCTTCCTTATTTTTTGACTGTGGGGGCTCTATGGCCTCTTCATCAAATTCCGGTAGTAGTTTCCACTTCGGATAGCTCTTTGTGCGACGACTGTTGCCGTACTTGTGTGCGGTATTGAGTACTTTGCCCCATCCGATCCTAAGTGCATCTTCCGCTGTTTTGAGCCTCCGCTTCTGCTTTTTCAGGCTACGTGCAGTGGCAACGAGCCTTTGGTGGAGGTTCTGATTTTCCAGCAATTTGTCCGGCATGAGGTCATCCGGACTATTATCTTTCCCGGGGATGGGTTGTTCGGATTGTCCGCCCTGTTTGGACGGTTGCTCGATGGCATGTTCGTCTTCCATTGATTCTCCCTGCTCTATGGCTGGGTCTTTGTCGAGGTGGGTCTTGGCGTGGCGCTTACGCCACCACTTTGACTGTTTTTCGAGGGAGCAATCCCTGGTTGCGCCCTTTTGATCCTCGTTGTCATTTCTTTTAGGTGTGTCCACCATGTATACATCGTATGACGAGGTGGCCTTCTAGTGCCCTATAGGTGCTGGTTCTTGGTCGTCTCCTTCATCGGCGTCCATACCGTCGATGTCTTCGGAGTCGAAGTCGAGCATGTCGGTTAGATCGTCGATAGTGGCTACAAAGTGGGTGGTGGGTGGGTTTCGAATTTCTTCGTTGTCCGCATCCCATCCCTACTGACCATAGTCCGGCCAGGGCTCTTCTGACAAAGAGAGAGACTTTAGGGAGTTCAGGATATCGCCAAAGGGTGAGTGCTGAAAGACGTCCGCGGCGGTGAACTCCATGATCGGAGCCCAATCGGGTTCCATTGGAAAGGGTTCAGGAGATTCGGAGTCCGGAACGGAGTCTGGCACCTTGGAGTCACGGGCCTTGCAAAGGACTAGGCTGGTATTCTGCTCTATCGCCGTAGAGATTGCGGCTCCCGGGTAGGGGGTCCCGAAATGTGCGTCTAACCGTCTATCCCCGCCTAGCGCAGTCGGCTGTGAGCTAATGATCGGAGCGGACACCTGAGCGGCACTCTGGGCGCTGTCCGGCGGTAGAGTTAGATCATGCCCATCAGGACAGTGCGGCACGCTCGGCCGTGGCTCGAATCCGTCGAAGATCAAATCCCGGCGGATGTCGGTCGTGTAATTTAAGCTTCCAAACCTGACCTGATGGCCAGGGGCGTAGCTTTCGATCTGCTCCAGATGGCCAAGCGAGTTAGCCCGCAGTGCAAAGTCGCCGAATACGAAGATTTGTCCGGGGAGAAAAGTCTCACCCTGGACCGCGTCGTGGTTGACGATCGAAGAAGCCATCGGGCCTAAAGGTGACGACATAGAGGAACTCTCAATGAAAGCACCAATGTCGGTGTCAAAACCGGCGGATCTCGGGTTGGGGGTCCCGAACTGTGCGTCTAGGCGGATGGTAACAGGAGACAAGGGACACGATGTTTTTACCCAGGTTCGGGCCCTCTCGATGGAGGTAAAACCCTACTCCTGCATGATTAATATTGATGATATGGGTAGTACAAGAGTGAATCTACCACGAGATCAGAGAGGCTAAACCCTAGAAGCTAGCCTATGGTATGATTGTTGTTCGTCCTACGGACTAAAACTCCCTGGTTTATATAGACACCGGAGAGGGATAGGGTTACACAGAGTCGGTTACAATGGGAGGAGATCTTCGTATCGTATCGCCAAGCTTGCCTTCCACGCCAAGGAAAGTCCCATCCGGACACGGGACGGAGTCTTCAATCTTGTATCTTCATAGTCCGGGAGTCCGGCCAAAGGTCATAGTCCGGCCATTCGGACACCCCCTAATCCAGGACTCCCTCAGGTGGTCCTTCGAGCTAAAGGCCAGATCGGCCTTGGGCGCCAACTGACCTGAGGGAGCCCCCTGCCGCGTGGAAGCGGCACCGACCTAGCGGACGAACGGCTTGACATGGCGGCCCGAAGGTGGTGCCTGCAAGCTGCCCAGGAGGGCCGCGACGACCGGGGGTGCTGGATCATCGTGCCTGGTGAGGAAGAGGTTGCGCAGCTCTTCCCAAGGGGCCGCGGAAGCCGCCGGTAACTTGGCCGGCCACCGCACTTGTCGCAAGGCTTGGGCCAAGGCCTGGAGCCCCCTGGCCCCCGCGCTAGTGCCAACGACCGGAGCGGACGGTGCGCCGCTCATCACAGGGCGAGTCATGGTGTCGGCGGAGAGCGGGTCGGTGGAAGGAGGAGCTCCGGTGCACCCCTACCTGGCGCGCCAAATGTCGGATTTCGGGTTCCGGCAAACCCTCTAGGTTCGAACTCTGGGGTGTGCGCGGAGATTTCACCCTCTGTCTACCTGTACCTCACCGCCTCGCTATGATCTAAGCAATCAAAGGAACAACACGAGAGACACAGAGTTTATACTGGTTCGGGCCACCATTGTGGTGTAATACCCTACTCCAGTGTGTGGTGTGGTGGATTGCCTCTTGGGCTGATGATGAACAATACAAGAGAGAACAGCCTCGCGAGGGTCTGTCCTTGGCTGGTGCAATGAACTGCTAGGGGGAGTTCAGTCGCTCTCTCTATTGGTTTCCTGGTGAGGATCCTCTTGCCTATATCTTGTGGTGGCTAGTCCTATTTATAGGCAAAGGCCCTGGGCCTCCTCCCAAATATTGAGCGGGAAGGGCGCCAACAATTGGCCATTTTGAAGGGGAACATCTAGTACACTTATCCTGACTAAAGTTGGTCCTCGCCTGCTAAAGGCTCCGGTGGTGACGCCGGCTTGGGCTCCACGATGACCTCCATCCTGTCGTTTTGCTGGTCTTGGTCTTGTTGCACCGAAATGGATGCCTTTGCTTGATGCTCTCTCCTGCGCTTGCTCCCTTTGCACCAAAGAGGAAAGGGAGGATACTGCGCGGCCTGGCACCCGCCCGGCGCCCTTGGTCGTCATGGCTTGCGTCATGGACACCTCGTGAGGTACCCCGCCTTGATCTCTCCGCCTCGTCGCGAGCCAGCCTGACGAGTCTGTGCCTGAGGAAGCCTCCTGTCGCCCGCCCCGCGAGGCTTGGCCCCTTGCGAGGGTCTTGAGCTCGTGCTGATGAAGATGGGCCATGCTGGGCCGCCCCTTGAGCCACGCTGTAGGCCGTAGGCAGGCAAGTCCAGGGACCCCCATTCCCAGAACGCCGACATAATCATCTTGTGATCTCCATATTTAGGCAAAAGAGTGTGCCTGAGGATCCAGTTAATTGTTGGCAGTCCTGATAGAAGGTAATGTACTGAGCCAAACTTGTGTGTCTCAATAGCAGCCTCTGGGATCTCTCTGTACATGTGTGCCATGGAGTTATGATCCTTATTCTTCTTGGCATAGACATCCAAGTCATCCTCATTCTCCTTAGGTGCATTGATCAACTTTGCCCATTCTTCAACTGGTGATTGGTACCTTGTACCTTCAGACATCCAGATGATCCTTCCATCTGGGTAGAAGTGAGTTGTGGAGTAGAATTGCATAATAAGCTCATAGTTCCACTTTGTGAGCTTCTGCCCAACAAATTCATCTACTCCACAAGCATGGAAACTGTCATAGACTCCTGGATAATGTTCTTCATTGGCCCTGATGTATTTCTAGTCCACCCATCTCATGTCACAAACAATTGGCTTCTTGTCAAGCGGCACTGTCTCATAGAAGTCCCGTTGTTCCTTTGTATGGAACCTGTAGTCCACATCAGTTCTCCTTCTGACTGCATAGGGATCAGTCATCCTCCACTGCCTAAGGCATGCATCCTTCCTCAGCTTCATGTCCTCAGCTACAGGATGAACATCATTGTGATCTGGAATTTTGGTCTTTAGCTTTCTCAAGACATGTTCCTCATCATCTTCTTCTTCAACAGAAGCTTCAGGCATTGGGGCCTTGTTCTTCTCTGCAGCAGGAATGCTCCTAGTGTTCCTCTTGGGTGCAGATTTGGGCTTTGGGGCTGCTGCTTTGGGAGCTTGTTTGGGCTTTGATGAAGCAGCCCCTGACCTGATGGCATCACCCATAAGCTTTTGAGCTTTGGGTGCTGGTGAAGCAATCTCTTCCTCTTCTTCCTCTTCTGAGTCTTTCCTCATAGAGGGATTGCCAGGTACCTTGGCAGTAGTGGTTCTAACTCTCTTCTTCTTCTTGTCTTGGCCAATAGCTTCATCTTCTGACTCAAGGGTGAATTTCATGGTTTCTCTAGTGGCAACCTTTCTGGGTTTGGAAGTGGGAATCCTTCTTGTAGGTGCCTTCTTCTTCATTCCTGGCTTAGTGGCAGCAGCTGTGCCATACTCTTTCTTGAGCACCTTCTTCTTGGAAGTGGCCTCATCCTCATCAGCCACACAGTCTTCATCCTCAGAGTCTGAGGTTCTCTTCTTTCTTGCTCTAGTGGCTGCCTTGGTGAAAGTGCAACTATCCCTAGGTGGTTTTGGTAATTCATAACAACATATAGCTCATTGAGTTAATGCTATTCCAAGACTATTATTTCAGGAAAGCTCAATGAATGGCATGGCATGGGTGATGAAAGTGGATCCCTCAAAATACTAAGGACAAAGGATTGGCTCAAGCTCAAAAGCTCAAGACTCTTCATTTTATATTTTAGTGATCCAAGATCACATTGAGTCTATAGGAAAAGCCAATACTATCAAGGAGGGATGAGGTGTTGCTTAATGAGCCTCTTGCTTCATGTGCTTAGTGATATGCTCCAAAACCCTCAGCTACTTTCTCACATCCACATATGACCTAAACCCAAAGCCAAAATCGGTCACACCGATTCTTCCTATCCGGCACCACCGATTTCAAATGTCATAGCCACTGCCACAAACCCTAGGCAAATTGGTCCTACCGATAGGGATCTCGGTCTCACCGAGATGGGATTGTAATCTCTCTCTTTCCCTTCGTAACGTTTCGGTCAAACCGAAGTGAGCGATCGGTCCCACCGAGATTGCAATCTAAACTCTCTGTTTCCCTTTTGTAACATTTTCGTCTCACCGAAAAGAGCAAATCGGTCCCACCGAGTTTACCTGACCAACTCTCTAGTTAGCTTATTACCAAAATTGGTCTCACCGAGTTTGTGTAATCAGTCTTACCGAGATTACGTTATGCCCTAACCCTAACCATATCGGTCCTACCGAGTTGCATGTCGGTCCCACCGAAAATCCTAACAGTCACTAGGTTTACTAAATCGGTCTGACCGAGTCTGTTGAATCTGTCCCACCGAGTTTGGTAAATTATGTGTAACGGTTAGATTTTGTGTGGAGGCTATATATACCCCTCCACCTCCTCTTCATTCGAAGAGAGAGCCATCAGACTAAACCTACACTTCCAACTTACCATTTCTGAGAGAGAACCACCTACTCATGTGTTGAGGCCAAGATA
The DNA here is from genome assembly GCF_018294505.1 of Triticum aestivum. Classification (NCBI taxonomy): domain Eukaryota; kingdom Viridiplantae; phylum Streptophyta; class Magnoliopsida; order Poales; family Poaceae; genus Triticum; species Triticum aestivum. The sequence goes on along the minus strand of NC_057804.1, from coordinate 373,539,305 downwards.
TTCCATTCCTACCATATGAATCTTGATCTCTAGCCTTCCCAAGTTGCTTTCCACTCAAATCTTCTTTCCACCAGATCCAAAACCTATGAGAGAGAGTTGAGTGTTGGGGAGACTATCATTTGAATCACAAGAGCAAGGAGTTCATCATCAACGCACCATTTGTTACTTCTTGGAGAGTGGTGTCTCCTAGATTGGCTAGGTGTCACTTGGGAGCCTCCGACAAGATTGTGGAGTTGAACCAAGGAGTTTGTAAGGGCAAGGAGATCGCCCACTTCATGAAGATCTACCGCTAGTGAGGCAAGTCCTTCGTGGGCGACGGCCATGGTGGGATAGACAAGGTTGCTTCTTCGTGGACCCTTCGTGTGTGGAGCCCTCCGTGGACTCACGCAACTGTTACCCTTCGTGGGTTGAAGTCTCCATCAACGTGGATGTACGATAGCACCACCTATCGGAACCACGCCAAAAACATCTGTGTCTCCAATTGTGTTTGAATCCTCCAAACCCTTCCCTTTACTTTATTGCAAGTTGCATGCTTTAATTTCCGCTGCCCATATACTCTTTGCATGCTTGCTTGATTTGTGTGATGATTGCTTGACTTGTCCTAAGATAGCTAAAATTTGCCAAACTCTAAAATTGGGAAAAGGTTAAGTTTTTAATTGGTCCAGTAGTCTAATCACCCCCCCCCCTCTAGACATACTTCAAGGTACTACAAGTGGTATCAGAGCTTTGGTCTCCATTTTCTTTGATTTCCATAGCTTTTGGTGGTCATAGCCTTGGTTTCACAACCTAGGAGAGTATGGCGTCTAGCGAGGGAAATTATCACCGTAGAGGTCCTTACTTTGATGGTACTAACTTTGCTAGTTGGAAGCATAAGATGAAAATGCATATTCTCGGACATAACCCCGCCGTTTGGGCAATTATTTGTATTGGCTTGCAAGATGAATTCTTTGATGGGAGAGAGCCGAACCGTGAAGCTAATGCGGAAGAATTGAAGATGCTGCAATACAACGCTCAAGCTTGTGATATCATCTTCAACGGATTGTGCCCCGAAGAATTCGACAAAATCAGCCGTCTTGAGAATGCAAAGGAAATTTGGGATACTTTGATTGATATGCATGAAGGTACCAAATCCGTCAAGGAATCCAAGTTGGATGTGCTCCAAAGTCAGCTTGACAAGTTCAAAATGAAGGATGGTGAAGGTGTCGCTGAAATGTACTCTAGGCTTGCTCTTATTACAAATGAGATTGTCGGCTTAGGGAGTGAAGAGATGACCGACAGATTCATCATCAAGAAGATCCTAAGAGCATTGGATGGAAAGTATGATACCGTGTGCACATTGATCCAAATGATGCCAAACTACAAAGATCTCAAGCCAACGGAAGTCATTGGAAGAATTGTTGCTCATGAGATGTCACTCAAGGATAAGGAGGAACTTCACAACAAGTCAAGTGGTGCTTACAAAGCCTCAAGTGAAGCCCCCACATCATCAAGTGAGAAACAAACCTTCAATGAAGAATTGAGCTTAATGGTGAAGAACTTCAACAAATTCTACAAGAGTAGAAGCAAAGAAAGAATCTCCAAGTCAAGGTCTTACCATGACAAAAGATCTTCTAGTCAAGAGCGCAATTGCTACAATTGTGAGAGGCCTGGACACTATTCCAATCAGTGTACGGCACCCTACAAAAGAAGAGAAGATTCTCCAAGAAGAAGAAGAAAAAGAGAAGAATCACCACCAAGAGAGAGGAGGAGTAGAGATGATCGTTATGAACGAAGACCCTCACGAAGAAGCAAGGATTCAGAAAGGAAGGACAAGTCATCAAGGAGCTACACAAAACAAAGACATCAAGCTCATGTTGGTGAATGGGTATCCGGCTCCAACTCCGACAAACACTCCGAGAGAAGCTATCACTCCGATTCCGAATATACTCAAGATGAAGGTGTTGCCGATCTAGCACTTGTGTCAACCAACTCCTACGACATATTTGATTCACCAAATGAAGGAATTGGAAGATGCTTCATGGCCAAAGGTCCAAAGGTAACACATCCTGAGTATGTTGATTTCAATAGTGATGAAGATGACTTGCTTGTGGATGATGATTTACTTGTTGACAACTCTAGTGATGAATACTATGATGAAACGTCAATTAATCATGCTAATCAAGATGAAACGAATGACAATGATAAGGAGAAGATTGAGCTACTAACTAAAGAACTAAACACTCTTAAGTTGGCTCATGAAACTATCTTCGAAGATCATCGAGAACTTTTAAGGGCTCATGAGAAGTTACGCTTTGAAAAGCTCAATCTTGAGCAAGAGCATGAATTCTTAAAAGCAATCAATGATGATCTCCGTAAGAAAAGTTCTTCTTACATTGCCAAGCGTTTACTCCTATATACTTACATGCCTCAAGTCAAGTCTAGTAACAAGTACAAGAAAGATACTTCCTCTAGTAGTAACAATAATAATGTCAATATTGTTGCTTCTAGTAGTTCTCTTGATTCCACTAATGATTCTCCTAGCCAAGTTACACTTGAGCAAGAAAATAGCTTATTGAAGGGAATTATAGAGAAAGGTGTCTACAAGAGCCTTGCCGGGAGTAAGCAATTCAAGGAAATTGTACGCAAGCAAGGAAGGCACCGGAAGAATCAAGGTGTTGGTTTTGAATGAAGGTTCAATGCCAATGGAGTTGAGTGGGAAGAAGATCAATACCCCAAGACGAAGTTTGTTCCTCAACAAGAGAAGTATGATCCTACTTCCTTCAAGGGAACACAAGCACAAGATGATCTTCCACCACAAGACCACAAGAACAAAGGCAAGGACAAGCTTCAAGAAGAGATTGATGCATTTGAAGAAGCACCTAAGGTCTCGGTCAAGTGGATTACCAAGACTACGTCAAGTTCTACTTCATCAAGTACAACTATAACTCCAAGGATTCCCATCAAGATGATGTGGATCCCGAAGAAGAAAAACTAGAGAGTTCTTGAGGGTGACTCCGCCAACATTCTTCACTCGTATCATTATGGCAAGGACAAGTGCAATCAACTTCCACATCTTGCTCTAGTTCAAGGAGTCACAAACCCTCATGTTGGTAAGGCAAGGGACAAGGAAACCTAATGATTTCATGGACATCATCTTGTGTGTGCATCACTCTATGTCTATGGATATTCTTATTTGTTCCTTGTGGGACTAACCCATGTAGGCAAGTTGAAAGTGCAACTCACTCCAAAGGATTGCTCCAATTGATCTACATCAAAATTGAGCATCCACATCTTCAACACCTACATGAAGTCATCATCAACAAAACCCAAGGTTAGTTCATCCCTCTAAAAGGGGATCTCACATCTAGGGGGAGCTTAACTCTAAGAATTGAGTCAAAGCAACTCTAATGGTGTGAACACATCAATGCATTATGTAAAAGTGGTAACCCCACTTGAGCTTAAACGATGAGTATGACCTATGATCAAATGTTTATCATTTGACTCCTAAGTCAATATACTCATATATAGATGACCTAGTCATCGCCAATTGTTTGATATATGCTAGAATTGGTTGTGCATGCTTTGCCACATATTTCATTTGCCATCTTATTGTGTGAGCATGTTGGTGCATATTTTACTCATTCAAGGACATCCACTTGTTGTTTTGATTGTTTGGTTCTTTCTTCTTTTGGCCAAGTGGATGGACAAGAATGCCTAAGAACCTTCTCTATATATCTATGCTTTTCTCGTCTCAAACTATATTCATGCTACATCACAAAATTTGATCAAGTCAGATTCGAACCACTCTGTGTGAGGAGCACTCGGAGTCCCCGATTCGTCATAGACTTAAACTTCCAAAACTTCTTTGTGATTCTCGGTCTGACCGATTCCTCCATTTCGGTCCTACCGAGATCACTAAGTCGATCTAGGTTTTCAATCTCGGTGCTACCGATTCGAACTTTTCGGTCACACCGAGTTGCTGTAACTGTACACAGTTATGCATCTCGGTGCCACCGAGTTGTTCCACTCGGTCACACCGACAGGGTCAGGCTATATATAGTCACGGGCAAAAATTTGGAAATTTCTCCGAACCCCTTCGCCCGCGCAATAGCTCGCTCTGCCTCCAAGGTCTCCGGATCATCTCCTCGTCGCCAGCCGCCTCCTGTCGCTGGTCTCCACCGCCGTTAACGGATTTCAACCCCGCCGTTGCCACTGTAGCGAGTTCATCGCCGAGCTAGGGTATGGACTCGATCACAGTGTTGTCCTCGTCCGATTCCTAGCACATTGTGTTCTTATTGATTCTTGCCACGATTGAAACACTCCTATCCAGTCAATGCAATCTGTAGATTAGATGAGATTTGAAAATTTAGGGTTAGGTTTCCGCCAAAACCATCTCGGACCCACAGAGTTGAAAAACTCCGTCCCACCGATTTGGCTTATGCCATTGCACTAGTAACTCTCGGTCTGACCGAGAATTGCTAATCGGTGCGACCGATTTTAGGACTTTGTGAAACCCTAGCAGTCTCGGTGCCACCGAACTGTGACTCGGTCCAACCGAGTTCATCAGTTTAGGTTCCAAAACTGCTTCGGTATCAGCGAGTTTGAAAATCGGTTGATCCGAAATGCTTTCTGTGGAAAACTAAAACTGAATTTTTGGATCATTCTTTTGCAAAAATCTCTGCATTTTGTGATGCTCATCCACTCTATCTCATCTATAACTCTTCACAGGGTCAGCAGTCAGTGTTTGCATCATGTCAGACCAGAGTGACAGCCAGAACAGGTCAGCAGAAGAGCAGATTGACATGAGTCAGGGCACTAGTCCCTCCAGCACTTCAGATGAAGGTAGCAGAAGCACTCCTAGCAACCTGCCTAAGGCTGCTACCAGGCAAAGGAAGAAGAGATCTTCAGACTCTGAAGATGAGGATTATAGAGCTGAAGAGGATGAGGCTACTTCCAAGAAAGTAGTACTCAAAAAGGAGTATGGCTCAGCTAAGCATACAAAGCCAGGCATGAAGATTAAAAGGCCTGCAGGAAGACAACCAATGTCCAAAGCCAGTGTCTCGACTCAAATTCCTTTGGAATCCCAATCCAAAGAGCCTACTGCTGAAGGAAAGAAAAGGAAGGAAAGGGTCAAGAAGACCATAGCCAGAGTTGTTGGGCAACCTTCCATGATGGAAGAGGAAGAATAGGTTGCTGCACCAGCACCCAAGGCACCAAAGCTTATGGGTGATGCTATTAGATCAGAGGTTGCAACATCTAAGCCCAAGGAAGCACCCAAAGCTGCCCCCAAGGCCAAGTCTGCACCAAAGAGGAATACCAGGAGTATTCCAGCTACTGAGAAGAACAAGGCCCCACTGCCTAAGGTTGTTGAGGAGGAAGATGAAGAAGGACAAGTTCTGAGGAAGCTCAAGCCCAAGATACCAGATCATAATGATGCCCATCCTGTGGCTGAGGACATGAACATCAGAAAAGATTCAGGGTTGAGGCTATGGAGGATGGCAGATCCATATGCCACAAGGAGAAGGACTGTTGTTGATTACAGGTTCCATACAAAGGAACAGCAGGACTTCTATGAGACAATTTTGTTGGATAAGAAGCCCATAGTTTGTGATATGAGGTGGGTCGATTGGACCTACATGAAGGAAAATGAAGAGCACTATCCTGGAGTGCAAGACAGTTTTGCTGCTTGTGGAGTTGCAGATTTTGTTGGGCAAAAGCTCACAAACTGGAATGATGAACTTATCATGCAATTCTACTCCACGGCACACTTCTATCCAGATGGGAGGATAGTTTGGATGTCTGAAGGTACAAGGTACCAGTCAACTGTTGAGGAGTGGGCAAAACTGATAAATGCCCCAAAGGAAAATGATGATGACCTGGATGTATATGCCAAAGAAGAAAATGGGACACAATACCATGGCACATATGTACAAGGAGATCCCAGACAAAGCTCTAGAGACTTTCTCTTTTGGATCAGTCCACTTTCTTCTGTCAGGGCTACCTACAATCAACTGGATCCTAAGGCACACTATGTTACCTAAGTCAGGTGACCACAACATGATTAGAGGGCATGCAATCAATATGTTGCATTTGTTTGATGTGCCTTAGAAATTCAAGGTCATGAGCCTTATAGTTGAAACCATCAATAGGACTGCAGCAAATCAGAAGAGGAGTTGTGGATATGCCCCTGAGATTCAGGAGTTGATTAACTCAAAGATGGGCACAGGCAAATATCTATTGGATAGGGAACATTTTCCTCTCTATCCAGACTTTGAGGACAATCAGGTTGTCATGAATGAGGATGATCCATCATTAGTTCAAGCTCAAGAGAAGAAGGAGAAGGCAAGGAAGGAGAAGGCTGCCAAGATGCCAACTCAAGAGGAGGCATCTGAGTATTTCTTGAAGAACAAGCAGGAGCAACTTGGTTACTTGATAGCATCATCTCTGAGGATTGAGAAGGGATTGGCCACCCTCACTCAAAATCAGGAGAGCTTGGAAAGAATCATGGAACAAAAATTCTATGATCTAGATGTCAAAGTAAATGAGATTCAGTCAGTTGTGGAGCAGCTCTAGGATGACATGCAGGAGAGGAAGGGCAATACTACCACAAATGTCTTTGCTAGAGTGCCTAGAGCTCAGAGGTCAGCTGAAGTGCCCGTGCCAGACACCAGAGCCACATCATTTGCACCAGCTACAGCTCCTACAACTCCAGTGCAGCCAGCTCCAGCACCAACTCCTCCAGCTCCCTCTACATCAACTAAAGCCTTTGTCCAAGGAGCCATCTCTACACCACCACCTAAAGATCAAGCCTGAGAGTCGATCTAGCACTATGCATTTTCTATGAACTTTTTGGTAACTTGTTGCCAAAGGGGGAGAAAAATGTATAGATCATAGGCTTCGAGAGAGAGAGTGTTGCTTTTGTTCTCTCTTGCTTTGGTGGTTTAAACCTTGTTTGCTTTTGATTGCTTGAGATACTATGCTATTCTTGTGAGACATTGATGATCATGTGTTTGATCATAAGCTAGACTTATGCATGTTTGATGATATTATCTTATCTATCCTTTGTGATCATTCACTTTGCTTGGTAATGAGTGCATGTATTCAATCTTTGTCATTTTGAGCTCTCCACCAAGATGTATGTGACATGGAAGGGTAACCCATGAGCCTAATTCCTTATGCATTTGCAGTCCAAAGCAAATCTTAAACTATGCACAAATTTAGGGGAAGCTCTTGCTTATCACATACTTCTCAAAGCGACGATGTTTTTCAATCTTATTATCATTTGTCGAAGCTTTGATCTATATGTTGTCATCAATTACCAAAAAGGGGGAGATTGAAAGTGCAACTATCCCTAGGTGGTTTTGGTAATTCATAACAACATATAGCTCATTGAGCTAATGCGATCCCAACACTATTATTTTAGGAAAGCTCAATGAATGGCATGGCATGGATGCTGAAAGTGGATCCCTCAAAATACTAAGGACAAAGGATTGGCTCAAGCTCAAAAGCTCAAGACTCTTCATTTTATATTTTAGTGATCCAAGATCACATTGAGTCTATAGGAAAAGCCAATACTATCAAGGAGGGATGAGGTGTTGCTTAATGAGCCTCTTGCTTCATGTGCTTAGTGATATGCTCCAAAACCCTCAGCTACTTTCTCACATCCACATATGACCTAAACCCAAAGCCAAAATCAGTCACACCAATTCTTCCTATCCGGCGCCACCGATTTCAAATGTCATAGCCACTGCCACAAACCCTGGGCAAATCGGTCCTACCGATAGGGATCTCGGTCTCACCGAGATGGGATTGTAATCTCTCTCTTTCCCTTCATAACGTTTCGGTCAAACCGAAGTGAGCGATCGGTCCCACCGAGATTGCAATGTAAACTCTCTGTTTCCCTTTTGTAACATTTTGGTCTCACCGAAAAGAGCAAATCGGTCCCACCGAGTTTACTTGACCAACTCTCTGGTTAGCTTATTACCAAAACCGGTCTCACCGAGTTTGTGTAATCAGTCTTACCGAGATTACGTTATGCCCTAACCCTAACCATATCGGTCCTACCGAGTTGCATGTCGGTCCCACCAAAAATCCTAACAGTCACTAGGTTTACTAAGTCGGTCTGACCGAGTCTGTTGAATCGGTCCCACCGAGTTTGGTAAATTGTGTGTAACGGTTAGATTTTGTGTGGAGGCTATATATACCCCTCCACCTCCTCTTCATTCGAAGAGAGAGCCATCAGACTAAACCTACACTTCCAACTTACCATTTCTGAGAGAGAACCACCTACTCATGTGTTGAGGCCAAGATATTCCATTCCTACCATATGAATCTTGATCTCTAGCCTTCCCAAGTTGCTTTCCACTCAAATCTTCTTTCCACCAGATCCAAAACCTATGAGAGAGAGTTGAGTGTTGGGGAGACTATCATTTGAAGCACAAGAGCAAGGAGTTCATCATCAATGCACCATTTGTTACTTCTTGGAGAGTGGTGTCTCCTAGAATGGCTAGGTGTCACTTGGGAGCCTCTGGCAAGATTGTGGAGTTGAACCAAGGAGTTTGTAAGGGAAAGGAGATCGCCTACTTCGTGAAGATCTACCGCTAGTGAGGCAAGTCCTTCGTGGGCAACGGCCATGGTGGGATAGACAAGGTTGCTTCTTCATGGACCCTTCATAGGTGGAGCCCTCCGTGGACTCACGCAACCGTTACCCTTTGTGGGTTGAAGTCTCCATCAACGTGGATGTACATTAGCACCACCTATCGGAACCACGCCAAAAACATCTGTGTCTCCAATTGCGTTTGAATCCTCCAAACCCTTCCCTTTACTTTCTTGCAAGTTGCATGCTTTAATTTCCGCTGCCCATATACTCTTTGCATGCTTGCTTGATTTGTGTGATGATTGCTTGACTTGTCCTAAGATAGCTAAAATCTGCCAAAGTCTAAAATTGGGAAAAGGTTAAGTTTTTAATTGGTCAAGTAGTCTAATCACCCCCCCCCCCTCTAGACATACTTCAAGGTCCTACACTTGGGTAAGTTGCTGGGTGTGCTCTTGCTACCATCATCATAACTGCTAGAGGGACTAGTGCCCTCACTCACCTAAACCTGCTCCTCTGACTTGTTCTGACTGTCACTCTGATCAGACATATTGCAAGCACTGACAGCAGACCCTGTGAATAGATATAGATGAGGTAGAATAGATGAGCATCACAAAATACAGATGTTTTTGCAAAAGAATGAGTCAAAAACTTAGTTTTAGTTTTCTACAGAAAGCATTTAGGATCTACCGATTTGTAAACTCGGTGATACCAAAGCAGCTTTTGGAACCTAAACTAGTGAACTCGGTCAGACCGAGTCACAGTTCGGTGGCACCGAGACTGCTAGGGTTTCACAAAGTCCTGAACTCGGTCACACCGATTTGCAATTCTCGGTCAGACCGAGAATCACACGTGCAATGGCCTTAGCTGAATCGGTGGTACCGAGTTCTACAACTTGGTTGGTCCAAGATGGTTTCGGCGGAAACCTAACCCTAAATTTTCAATTCATCTCTATTCTATGGAGTGTTTTCGGTGGATAAGATGATCTCAATCATGGCAAGATTAATGACAACACAATGTGCTAGAGATTTGGAGTTCGGAGTAGCACAAAGATCAAGTCCATACCCTAGTTCAGCGATGGACTTGCTACGGCGGCAACGTCGGAGTCGAATTCTATTGACGGCGGCGGAGACCAGCGGCGGGAGGCAGCTGGCGATGAGGAGGACAATCCGGAGACCCAGGGGAGGCAGAGCAGGCTGAGCGCGGGCAAAAGAGTTCGGAGAAATTTCCAAAATTTGGCCCATGGATATATATATAGCCTGACCCTGTCGGTGTGACCGAGTGAAACAACACAGTGGCACCGAGATGCATAACTGCAAGTAGTTACTGCAACTCGATGTGATCGAAAAGTTCAAATCGGTTGCACCGAGATTGAAAACCTAGATCAACTTAGTGATCTCGGTATGACCGAAATGGGGAAATCGATCGGACCAAAACGCACAAAGAAGTTTTGGAAGTTTAAGTCTATAACGAATCGGGGACTCCGAGTGCTCCTCACACAGAGTGGTTCGAATCTGACTTGATCAAATTTTGTGATGTAGCATGAATAGAGTTTGAGACAAGAAAAGCATAGATAGCTAGAGAAGATTCTTAGGCATTCTTGTCCATCCACTTGGCAAAAGAAAAGAGACCATTCAATCAAAACAACAAGTGGATGTCCTCGAATGAGTAAAATATGCAACCAACATGCTCACACAATAAAATGGCAAATGAAATATGTGGCAAAGCATTCACAACCAATTCTAGCATTTATCAAGCAATTAGCGATGACTAGGTAATCTATATACGAGTATATTGACTTAGGAGTCAAATGAGAACATTTGATCATAGGTCATACTCATCGTTTAAGCTCAAGTGGGGTTACCACTTTTACATAATGCATTGATGTGTTCACACCATTTGAGTTGCTTTGACTCAATTCTTAGAGTATAGCTTCCCCTAGATGTGAGATCCCCCCTTAAGAGGGATGAACTAACCTTGGGTTTTGTCGATGATGACTTCATGTAGATGTTGAAGATGTGGATGCTCAAAGTTGATGTAGATCATTTGGAGCAATCCTTTGGAGTGAGTTGCACTTTCAATACCTACACGGGTTAGTCCCACAAGGAACAAACAAGGATATCCTTTGGAGTGATGCACACACAAGATGATGCCTATGAAAGCATTATGTTACCTTGTCCCTTGTCTTACCAACAAGAGGGTTTGTGACTCCATGAACTAGTGCAAGATGTGGAAGTTGATTGCACTTGTTCTTGCCAAAATGATATGAGTGAAATATGTTGGCAGAGTCACCCTCAAGAACTCTCTAGTTATTCTTCTTCGGGATCCACATCATCGTGATGGGAATCCTTGGAGTTGTAGTTGTACTTGATGAAGTAGAACTTGATGTAGTCTTGGCAACCCACTTGACCAAGGCCTAGGAGCTTCTTCAAATGCATCAATCTCCTCTTGAAGCTTGTCCTTGCCTTTTTGCTTGTGGTCTTGTGGTGGAAGATCATCTTGGGCTTGTGTCCCTTTGAAGGAAGTAGGATCATACTTCTCTTGTTGAGGAACAAACTTCGTCTTGGGGTATTGATCTTCTTCCCACTCAACTCCATTGGCATTTAACTTTCGTTCAAAACCAACACCTTGGTTCTTCCGGTGCCTTCCTTGCTTGCATACAATTTCCTCGAATTGCTTACTCCCGGCAAGGCTCTTGTAAACACCTTTCTCTATAATTCCCTTCAATAAGCTATTTTCTTGCTCAAGTGTAACTTGGCTAAGATAATCATTAGTGGAATCAAGAGAACTACTAGAAGCAACAACATTGGATTTAGCATGATTATTGTTACTAGTAGAGGAAGAATATTTCTTGTTCTTGTTACTAGACTTGACTTGAGGCATGTAAGTAGATAAGAGTAAACGCTTGGCAATGTAAGAAGAACTTTTCTTACGAAGATCATCATTGATTGCCTTTAAGAACTCATGCTCTTGCTCAAGGTTGAGCTTTTCAAAGCGTAACTTCTCATGAGTGCTTAAAAGTTCTCTATGATCTTCTAAGATAGTTTCATGAGCTAACTTAAGAGTGTTTAGTTCTTTAGTTAGAAGCTCAATCTTCTCCTTATCATTGTCATTCGTTTTATCTTGATTAGCATGATTAATTGACGTTTCATCATAGTATTCATCACTAGAGTTGTCAAGAAGTAAATCATCATCACCTAACAAGTCATCTTCATCACTATTGAAATCAACATACTCGGGGTGTGATACCTTTGGGCCTTTAGCCATGAAGCATCTTCCAATTCCTTCATTTGGTGAATCAAATATGTCATAGGAGTTGGTTGACACAAGTGCTAGACCGGCAACACCTTCATCTTGAGTATATTTGGAGTCGGAGTGATAGCTTCTCTCGGAGTGATTGTCGGAGTCGGGGCCGGATACCCATTCACCAACATGAGCTTGATGTCTTTGTTTTTTGTAGCTCCTTGATGACTTGTCCTTCCTTTCCGAATCCTTGCTTCTCCGGGATGTTCTTCGTTCATAACGATCATCTCTCCTCCTCCTCTCTCTTGGTGGTGATTCTTCTCTTCTACTTCTCCTCTTAGGTGATTCTTCTCTTCTTTTGTAGGGTGTCGTACACTCATTGGAATAGTGCCCGGGTTTTCCACAATTGTAGCAATTACGCTCTAGACTAGAAGATCTTTTGTCATTGTAGGACCTTGACTTGGAGCTTCTTTCTTTGCTTCTACTCTTGTAGAATTTGTTGAAGTTCTTCACCATTAGGCTCAGCTCTTCATTGAAGGTTTGTTTCTCACTTGATTATGTGGGAGCTTCACATGAGGTTTTGTAAGCACCACTTGACTTGTTGTGGAGCTCCTCCTTATCCTTGAGTGACATCTCATGAGCAACAATTCTTCCAATGACTTCCGTTGGCTTGAGATCTTTGTAATTGGGCATCATTTGCATCAATGAGCACACGGTATCATATTTTCCGTCCAAAGCTCTTAGGATCTTCTTGATGATGAACTTGTCGGTCATCTCTTCACTTCCTAAGCCGGCAATCTCATTTGTGATAAGAACGAGCCTAGAGTACATTTCAGCGACACCTTCACCATCCTTCATTTTGAACTTGTCAAGCTGACTTTGAAGCACATCCAACTTGGATTCCTTGACGGAGTCGGTACCTTCGTGCATATCAATCAAAGTATCCCAAATTTCCTTTGCATTCTCAACACGGCTGATTTTGTTGAATTCTTCGGGGCACAATCCTTTGAAGAGGATATCACAAGCTTGAGCGTTGTATTGCAGCATCTTCAACTCTTCCGCGCTAGCTTCACGGTTCGGTTCTCTCCCATCAAAGAATTCACCTTGCAAGCCAATACACACAATAGCCCAAACGGCGGGGTTATGTCCAAGAATATGCATTTTCATCTTATGCTTCCAACTAGCAAAATTAGTACCATCAAAGTAAGGACCTCTACGGTGATAATTTCCCTCGCTAGACACCATGCTCCCCTAGGTTTTGAAACCAAGGCTATGACCACCAAAAGCTATGGAAATCAAAGTAAATGGAGACCAAAGCTACGATACCACTTGTAGGATCGAAAGTATGTCTAGAGGGGGTGATTAGACTACTTGACCAAATAAAAACTTATCCTTTTACCAATTTTAGTCTTTGGCAGATTTTAACTAACATAGCACAAGTCAAGCAATCTTAATACAATTCAAGCAAGCATGCAAAGAGTATATGAGCAGCGGAAAGTAAAGCATGCAACTTGCAAGAATGTAAAGGGAAGGTTTTGGAGAATTCAAACGCAATTGGAGACACGGATGTTTTTGTCGTGGTTCCGATAGGTGGTGCTATCGTACATCCACGTTGATGGAGACTTCAACCCACGAAGGGTAACGGTTGCACGAGTCCACAGAAGGCTCCACCCATGAAGGGTCCACGAAGAAGCAACCTTGTCTATCCCACCATGGTCGTCGCCCAGGAAGGACTTGCCTCACTAGCGGTAGATCTTCACGAAGTAGGCGATGTCCTTGCCCTTACAAAATCATTGGTTCAACTCCACAATCTTGTCGGAGGCTCACAAGTGACACCTAGCCAATCTAGGAAACACCACTGTCCAAGAAGTAACAAATGGTGTGTTGATGATGAACTCCTTGCTCTTGTGCTTCAAATAATAGTCTCCCCAACACTCAACTCTCTCTCACGGGATTTGGATTTGGTGGAAAGAAGATTTGAGTGGAAAGCAACTTGGGGAAGGCTAGAGATGAAGATTCATATGGTAGGAATGGAATATCTTGGCCTCAACACAAGTGTAGGTGGTTCTCTCTCAGAAAATATATGCTGGAAGTGTAGGCATGTTCTGATGGCTCTCTCCACGAATGAAGAGGAGGTGGAGGGGTATATATAGCCTCCACACAAAATCTAACCGTTACACACAACTTACCAAACTCGGTGGGACCGAATTGAGAAACTCGGTCGGACCAATTTAGCAAATCTAGTGACCGTTTGGATTTTCGGTGGGACCAACATGCAACTCGGTAGGACCGATGTGATTAGGGTTAGGGCACAACGTAATCTCGGTGAGACCGATTACACAAACTCGGTGGGACCGATTTTGGTAATAAGCTAACCAGAGAGTTGGTCAGGTAAACTCGGTGGGACTGGTTCGCTCATTTCGGTGAGACCGAAATGTTACGAAAAGGAAACAGAGAGTTTACATTGCAATCTCGGTGCGACCGATCACTCATCTCGGTGGTACCGAAATGTTACGAAGGGAAACAGAGATATTACAATCCCATCTCGGTGATACCGAGATCCCTATCGGTGAGACCGATTTGCCTAGGGTTTGTGGCAGTGGCTATGACATCTGAACTCGGTGGCGCCAGATAGAAAGAATCGGTAAGGCCGAGTTTGACATTTGGTTTAGGTCATATGTGGATGTGAGGAAGTAGTTTAGGGCTTTGGAGCATATCATTAAGCACTTTGAGCAAATAAGCCATTAAGCAACACCTCATCCCTCCTTGATAGTATTGGCTTTTCCTATAGACTCAATGTGATCTTGGATCACTAAAATATAAAATGTAGAGTCTTGAGCTTTGAGCTTGAGCCAATCCTTTTGTCCTTAGCATTTTGAGGGATCCACTTTTCTCATCCATGCCATGCCAATCATTGAACTTTCCTGAAATATTTATCTTGAAATAGCATTAGCTCAATGAGCTATATGTTGTTAGGAATTACCAAAACCACCTAGGGATAGTTGCACTTTCAACCTTAAAGTGGTGGTTTGTTTTATTTCGCTAACGGAGCTCATGAGATTTTCTGTTGAGTTTTGTGTTGTGAAGCTTTCAAGTTTTGGGTAAAGATTTGATGGATTATGGAATAAGGAGTGGCAAGAGCCTAAGCTTGGGGATGCCCAAGGCACCCCAAGGTAAAATTCAAGGACAACCAAAAGCCTAATCTTGGGGATGCCCCGGAAGGCATCCCCTCTTTCGTCTTCGTCCATCGGTAACTTTACTTGATGCTATATTTTTATTCACCACATGATATGTGTTTTGCTTGGAGCGTCTTGTATGATTTGAGTCTTTGCTTTTTAGTTTACCACAATCATCCTTGCTATACACACCTTTTGGATATACACACATGAATCGGAATTTATTAGAATACTCTATGTGCTTCACTTATATCTTTTGAGCTAGATAATTTTGCTCTAGTGTTTCACTTATATCTTTCTAGAGCACGGCGGTGGTTTTATTTTATAGAAATTATTGATCTCTCATGCTTCACTTATATTATTTTGAGAGTCCTTTAGAACAGCATGGTATTTGCTTTGGTTATAAAATTAGTCCTAATATGATGAGCATCCAAGATAGGTATAATAAAAACTTTCATATAGAGTGCATTAAACTCTATGATAAATTTGATACTTTATAATTGTTTTGAGATATAAAGGTGGTAATGTTAGAGTCATGCTAGTTGGGTAATTATAAAATTTACAAATACTTGTGTTAAAGTTGGCAAGTCCCGTAGCATGCACATATGATGAATGTTGTGTGACAAATTTGAAGCATGGGGTGTTCTTTGATTACCTTCCTTATGAGTGGAGGTCGGGATCGCGCGATGGTTAACTCCTACCAACCCTTCCCCTAGGAGCATGCGTAGTAGTACTTTGCTTTGAGGGCTAATAAACTTTTTCAATAAGTATATGAGTTCTTTATGACTAATGTGAGTCCATGGATTATACGCACTCTTACCCTTCCGCAATTTGCTAGCCTCAACGGTACCGTGCATTGCCCTTTCTCACCTTGAGAGTTGGTGCAAACTTCGCCGGTGCATCCAAACCCCGTGATACGTTACGCTCTATCACACATAAACCTCCTTATATCTTCCTCAAAAGAGCCACCATACCTACCTATTATGGCATTTCCATAGCCATTCCGAAATATATTGCCATGCAACTTTCCACCGTTCTGTTTATTATGATACGCTCCATCATTGTCAAATTGCTTTGCATGATCATGTAGTTGACATCATATTTGTGGCAAAGCCACCTTTATAATTCTTTCATACATGTCGCTCTTGATTCATTGCATATCCCGGTACACCGCCGGATGCATTCACATAGAGTCATATTTTGTCCTAAATATTGAGTTGTAATTCTTGAATTGTAAATAAATAGAAGTGTGATGATTTCCATTATTAGATCATTGTCCCATGTGAGGAAAGGATGATGGAGACTATGATTCCCCCACAAGTCGGGATGAGTCTCCGGACTTTATGAAAAATAAAAGAGGCCAAAGAAGCCCAAATAAAAAAAGAGGCCAAAGAAGACCAAATAAAAAAAGAAAAAAATGAAAAAAATGAGAGAAAAAGAGAGAATGGACAATGTTACTATCCTTTTTCCACACTTGTGCTTCAAAATAGCACCATGATCTTCATGATAGAGAGTCTCCTATGTTGTTACTTTCATATGCTAGTGAGATTTTTTCATTATAGAACTTGGCTTGTATATTCCAATGATGGGCTTCCTCAAAATGCCCTAGGTCTTCGTGAGCAAGCAAGTTGGATGCACACCCACTTAGTTTCTTTTTTATTAGCTTTCCTACATTTATAGCTCTAGTGCATCCGTTGCATGGTAATCCCTACTTCTCGTATTGACATCAATTGATGGGCATCTCCATAGCCCGTTGATTAGTCGCGTCAATGTGAGACTTTCTTCTTTTTTGTTTTCTCACATAATCCCTATCATCATACTCTACTCCACCCATAGTGCTATGTCCATGGCTTACGCTCATGTATTGCGTGAGGGTTGAAAAGGCTGAAGTGCGTTAAAAAGTATGAACCAATTGCTAGGCTTAAACCGGGGTTGTGCATGATGGGAGCATTTTGTGCGACGAAAATGAAGCATGGCCAAACTATATGATTTTGTAGGGATAAGCTTTCTTTTGCTATGTTATTTTGATAAGACATAAACTGCTTGGTTAGCATGCTTGAAGTATTACTATTTTTATGTCAATATTAAACTTTTATCTTGAATCTTTTGGATCTGAACATTCATGCCACAATAAAGAAAATTACATTGAGAATTATGTTAGGTAGCATTCCACATAAAAAATTCTGTTTTTATCATTTACCTACTCGAGGACGAGCAGGAATTAAGCCTGGGGATGCTTGATACGTCTCCAACGTATCTATAATTTTTTACTGTTCTATGCTATTATATTATCTGTTTTGGATGTTTAATGGGCTTTACCATACACTTTTATATTATTTTTGGGACTAACCTATTAACCGGAGGCCCAGCCCAAATTGTTGTTTTTTGCCTATTTCAGTGTTTCGCAGAAAAGGAATATCAAACGGAGTCCAAACGGAATGAAACCTTCAGGAGAGTTATTTTTGGAACAAACTCAATCTAGGAGACTTGGAGTGGATGTCAAGAAAGAAACGAGGAGGCCACGAGACAGGGAGGCACTCCCAGGGGGGTAGGCACGCCCCCACCCTCGTGGCTCCCCTGGCCGACTTCTTTCGCCTATATATACTCATATACCCTGAAAACTTCTAGGAGCACCACGAAACCCTATTTCCACTACAACCTTCTGTACCCGTGAGATCTCATCTTGGGGCCTTTTCCGGCGCTCCGCCGGAGAGGGAATCGATCACGGAGGGCTTCTACATGAACACCATAGCATCTCCGATGAAGTGTGAGTAGTTTATCTCAGACCTTCGGGTCCATAATTATTAGCTAGATGGCTTCTTCTCTCTCTTTGGATCTCAATACAAAGTTCTCCTCGATCTTCTTGAAGATCTATTCGATGTAATTCTTTTTGCAGTGTGTTTGTCGAGATCCGATGAATTGTGGGTTTATGATCAAGATTATCTATGAACAATATTTAAATCTCCTCTGAATTCTTTTATGTATGATTTGTTATCTTTGCAAGTCTCTTTGAATTATTAGTTTGGTTTGGCCTACTAGATTGATCTTTCTTGCAATGGGAGAAGTGCTTAGCTTTGGGTTCAATCTTGCGGTGTCCTTTCCCAGTGACAGCAAGGGCAGCAAGGCACGTATTGTATTGTTGCCATCGAGGATAAAAAGATGGGGTTTATATCATATTGCTTGAGTTTATCCCTCTACATCATGTCATCTTGCCTAATGTGTTACTCTGTTCTTATGAACTTAATACTCTAGATGCATGCTGGATAGCGGTCGATTTGTGGAGTAATAGTAGTAGATGCATAATCGTTTCGATCTACTTGTCGCGAACGTGATGCCTATATACATGATCATGCCTAGATATTCTCATAACTATGCACTTCTCTATCAATTGCTCGACAGTAACTTGTTCACCCACCGTAATACTTATGTTATCTTGAGAGAAGCCACTAGTGAAACATATGGCCCCCGGGTCTATTTTCCATCATATAAGTTTCTGATCTATTTTATTTTGCAATCTTTACTTTTCAATCTATATCATAAAAATACCAAAAATATTTATCTTATTATCTCTATCAGATCTCACTTTTGCAAGTGGCCGTGAAGGGATTAACAACCCATTTATCGTGTTGGTTGTAAGGTTCTTATTCGTTTGTGCAGGTACGAGGGATTTGAGTGTAGCCTCCTACTGAATTGATACCTTGGTTCTCAAAAATTGAGGGAAATACTTACACTACTTTGCTGCATCACCCTTTCCTCTTCAAGGAAAAACCAACGCATGCTCAAGAGGTAGCAAACAGCAACGCGGTGCATGGCCCCCCGCTTCTGCTAAGACCATTAGTTGTAGCGCAGGGTTCGGGCTAACGTTGCTGCTAAGTGGGGCCGAGGACCTGGGCCCGGGCTGGCCAAAGTAGCAACACGGGTAACGGGGCCCGCGCTACTGCTAATGGGCTTAGCAGTAGTGAGGGCACGCGACCCGCACTGCTACTATGGCCAGCCCGTGGGGGCATGGTGGGGCCCACCTAGTAGTACCACCGATGTGGTGGGCCAGCGCTACTGCTAATGCACACATTAGTAGCGCTGCCCACTAACTCCGCGCTGCTGTTACCTATCTCCCTATAGAGTTTTCCCTAGTAGTGGTGACTACTTTAGATCCACAGAGTGATAAAGAAACTAAGAAATATCGGCTGGCTAAGAGGAATATGTTGTGACGGTCCAAAATTCGGGGGGTTGGGGGGGTCTAGAAATTAAGGATCTTGAGATATAACGATTGCCTTCTTTTTGAAAGGAATATATAAACTCCTTACTGAAAACAAGGCGTGACAGGAAATCATTCATAATAAGAACCTGAGTTCTAAAGCCATTTCTCAACTCCATTGGAAGCCTGATGATTTCCATTTTTTGTCTAGCCCGACGAGTTCCAATCTATTATTTTTCCAATTTAGCATTTTGTCACAGTTTCGAGGGTAGATTCCATGAGGATACTTGACGAATGCCCACCCCACTTTTGGTGCAATACCCGAGTTGTATCAGATTGTTATACGTAACTTTTTTACAATTGTGCACATCCTGGGTCAAGCCAATCATGGTATTTTCTTTTCGCTAGGATCTATTGGGGTGTCGCTTCACAACATAGGATGAAGAACTGCTCGCATGTTTGGAGCTATTTTTCTAGAATACGCACGAGTGTGCGTATCGTATATTAAAGAAGGAGTAGGAGAAAGAGCCCCATCCACATAGCATTCTTACAATAGATTACATGTAAGAATTCCACACCCCTAGGGCCACATACATTGCTAACTACTCACTCTCGCCCACCTAGCTAGACCTCCGAGAAAGGTGGCGAGATCACCTTTGAGGAGGCCAGCTGCACTCCATGCTCTACATTCACTCTCCACCTTGGCAATCAGGCCGTAGCGGATGGAGTCGCTCCGTCAAAGACGATGGTGTTCCGGTGCTTCCAGAGCTCCCACATGTTTGGAGCTCATTTAGCTATAGAATGAGCCAAATGATTTTCAGTGGAATTCATGCCAAATTGACAAGTTTTACGTCAAGTCCTTGAATGAGGCGATTGTCCACAACGATGTCCCCGTGGATAAAAAAATGGAATCTCAAAATAACTCTTAGAATGAAGATATTTCTCTGGTTTTTCATCGAGGTGTGATCTTGATTAGAGACTAACCTAACGGTCGTAATTGACAAGGTAGTAAAAGTTGTGTCTTCTGGCATCACGAGAAGTCTATAAAATACTTGTATTTTAAGTAACTTTGCCTGGCGGTGTGGTACATAGTTAAGGTAGCTTCAAACATTTACCCATGCATGTTCGACATATGGTTGAGGGGTATTGATAACAAGGTTTTTTCACATATTCTCATGGTGGCGACAACCTTATGTCGGATACGTGGCTTTCCATGAATAATGCGGTTTTAAACAAAAAGTGTGTGCCATCTCCTGTGCAGTTTATTCATGCACATATGCACCGGCTTCGTACTTGGTATATCATGCAGAGACCGAAGGATAGGACCTCATTAAGATGGCAACTACCTGACGGTAGCATACAATTAGGAGGTTTTTTCCCATCATTGATGTATAATGTTCGGATGAGACCTCCTTCATCTTATGCTCAACTCTTTTACTTTTTTGTAAAATGATTTTTTTGACGTATTGATTATGTGCATCATGTTACGAAGAGATGGGCGCACAACTGCACAATACGGTTGTATCATCCAGATATATCGATTGAATTGAATGGAAATGTCAGTTATCTAAAATTAATTATTTTTTAGGGTAAAAATTAATTAATTACGTATTACCTTAAGCATAGGTAAGCACATACGTAAACAAAGCAGGATATATATCAGTGGGGTCTGCATGCATCCTCGGTACAGGTCGTTGTCGGCAACTAACCGGCGCGCGCGATTATGATATTGTACATGTTGAGTTAATTACTTCAATTCATATGTGTAACAGTGCTGTCACTAGCGAAGTTATTCGATAACCGAAGTAGCAGTGGAGTACATATAGGAGTACGTACATATATGCACCACAATGTGCTGACCGAGGCCGGTAAGATCCCGGAAACCCACGGCTAATCACATGGCATCATGCTGCCCATGACGGCCGAAAGAAACGACGCACTTAGTCAATGCTCCCTTTAGATCTCGGAGATGGCATCCACACTCCGCCTTTATCGCCGGCGACTCACGAAAACGAGGACTTTTCACATGTGGTTGCCTTGGCAAATGGCAATGCAGCTCTGCAAGCTTATAGCTAGCTAGAGGGCAGACTTGCACTAGTTCTAGTGTTGGTGTTGTACCATGACAAGGTGGGTGCCTCCTCTCGGTCTCAGGTTTTCACTTCCTTTGCTGCTGCTGCTGCTGGCGGCGGCAGTGATTGCTCCCGTCCATGCCTATGGCAAGCTTAAGGTCGGGTTCTACAGGCAATCGTGCCCCGACGCCGAGGCCATTGTTCGCAGGATCGTCACCATGGCTGTGGAAGATGACCTAACAGTCACCGCGCCGCTGCTAAGGCTCCACTTCCATGATTGCTTCGTCAGGGTAATAAAATTAAAATGCTTGGCCTTGGGTCTTTAGCTTGGGTCTTTAACTGCTAGTGGCAGTTTCTCACTTTGTGAGTGACATGAGGTGCAGGGTTGCGATGGATCGGTGCTGCTCAACTCAACCAAGAACAACATCGCGGAGAGGGACGCCAAGCCGAACCTCACCCTGGACGCCTTCAACGTGATCGATGCCATCAAGGAGAAGCTGGAGGAGAAGTGCCCGGGCACCGTCTCCTGCGCGGACATCCTCGCCGTCGCTGCCAGAGACGCAGTCTCGCTGGTACACATTTAAGCCTCTTTGCCTCCATTCAGAGTGCATCAAAGCTGCAAGTCCAAAAAAAAAATGCATCAATCAAAGCTAGCGTTGACTTGGGGTTTGAGCGTTGCTGTGTTTGTCCCGTTAACCAGGCTACCAAGGTGGTGACCAAGGGAGAATGGAGCGAGGGCGGCAGCTTGTACGAGGTGGAGACCGGCCGGCGAGACGGCCGCGTGTCGAGCGCCAAGGAGGCGGCGGAGGAGTTGCCGGATTCCTTTGATGAAATCCAGAAGCTCATCAAGAGGTTTAAGTCCAAGGGCCTTGGACTCAAGGATCTTGTTGTTCTGTCAGGTAGTAATTCTTGACCACTAGGCAGTTTCTATTTTCGAATCTTGCGAGTCTTCTATACTAGGACAAGTTGCATTAACCGTGTACTCAAAAGTTCTTTACGGTTGCCCCAATTGTATCGGAAATCCAACTCGCTGCCCAAGCTCATCTCCTCCCGGTCCGAAAAAAATCAAAACAAATACTAGAAAAATTTAAAAAATCAATGTTTTTTTGGTGTGGTAGATAATTTGATGCGTGAGGTCCGCTTCAAATTTCAACTTATTTGGATATATGAGCAGTTCTCAGCAAAAAAGACAAGTCGGGTCAGAACCTTGCGTGAACAGTAAACTTTTTTATAGACCTTGGATTTGTCTTTTTTACTGAGAGCGGTTCAAATGTCCAAATAAGTTGAAATTTGAAGCGGACCTCACGCATTAAATTATCTACCACACAAAAAAATTATTTTCTAGTATTTGTTTTATTTTTTTCGCCAGCGCGGGTGCAGCTGATCCCGGGAGCAGAAATGTTGCATCCCAATTTTTTTTTGAGGCACGGACCGTAGAAATGCTGCATCCCGATTGTATGTACTACTCACGACCCCACTACATTTTTAACTTGAGTGAATTAGAAAATGCCCGCATTACTGCGAAAACATTTCCTGGTACAATATATTTCGATTAGCTTTTGTTACATAGAAGGAATATTTAGATTAACAATATAAGAATTGGAACTGAAAATACATATGATTCATTGTTTTGTTAGCGAGTAGTTGCATGGTCGCCTTGCGGATTATGGATGGGCGACCTCTTCACGTGTGTGCCCATACTTGTAACAATTGTATGAATCGATTCCTCTCTCTTAATGAAAAGACACGCAAACCTCATGCGTGTTCTTGCAAAAAAAACTTTAAAATATCTATGTAACAGAAGTAGCATAACAGAATGTCAACGGATGAGCCTTTTCCATGCATGATTGACTTTTGAGGTGAACTTTTCCCGTGCATGGTTTGACCTTTGATATTGAGGGGACATGGTAGATGATATCTCGTGTTTTGCTGTGGGAAATGGTTGCACCGTATTCTATGAGATTTGTTTGTATGGAGAATGATAATTTAGAAATAATATGAAAACTGAAAACGAATATACATACTACATCTACACCAAAAATATGATGTTTTTGCAGTTCAACTTAAACTACAAAAATGACTTATATTTTGATTCAGAGGGAGTATGGTTTATGGAATTTGATCATGGTGAATATAAGTAGCATGATAATTTGGAAATGATATGAAAACTGGAAATAAAAATACATATGATTTATGGAATTTGTTGTAGCATGATAATTTGGAAATAATATGGAAAATGGAAATGAAAATACACATGATTTATGGAATTTGATCATGGTTAATATAAGTACCATGATTATTTGGAAATAATATAAACACTGAAAATGAAAATACATATGATTTATGGAGTATAATCATGGTGAGTATAAGTAGCATAATACAATAGAAATTCTTTCTCGTGCATGGTTGCATATTGATGTGATATGGTTCTACGGTGAGAGAATTAATTTAGTGGAAATCATCAATTTAGTTATATACTCCTTGTATATTATTTGTTTCAGTTAATTAAACTCGCGTATGATCAGGTGCCCACGCGCTAGGGAATTCACACTGCCCATCTTTAGAGAAGAGGCTACGTAATTTCACGGCTGAAGATGACATGGACCCTACCCTGGACAAGGCGTACGCGGCAACACTAAAGCAACAGTGCACTAGTCCCGATGACAACGTGACTGAGGTGCAAATGGTGCCCGGTCGCTCGACGACTTTCGACTCGACCTACTACCGCCTCGTCAAAGAGAACAAGGGCCTTTTCCACTCTGACGAGGCCTTGCTGAGTAATGGTGCTACAAAAATGCTCGTGTACGGTTACATGAGCTCGGAGAAGAGATTCCTTAAGGACTTTGGGGTATCTATGGTGAACATGGGGAGGGCTGACGTGCTCGCCGGCAGCGAGGGGGAGATCAGGAGGACATGTGCCGTTCTCAACTAATATAATCTACCTAGTGGTTCTGTTGTGTATGTGGTGTTCAATCTTGCCAATTTGCTTTTCTTCAATAGATGTGTAGGAATTAAAGTTTTGACTTCAGAATTGTCAGCTTAACTTTTTGTTGGCATTTATAGTTCTAGTGTTTATGGAATATCATAACATGTCCCATAATTTTTTATCATCTTCATTACGGATCTATCTATCGTGAGTAAACAGTATTATAAATGAAATTGATTAAGTACCCAGTCTTTGCATCAAGTGATACATATAACCATCCTTAGTGCATGTCATCAATCCTTATAAGAAATGTAAAAAGAAGTATCAAGGAACTAAAAACCACGATAGAAATTACATGTTTTAAAATTTATGCATCACAAACCATATTGCTAGACAACAATACAAACTGGCTAAACATATCACATGTACCATCTCTAAGTGCATGCACCTAGACACCAGAATATCCCTTATCTGCATACACTGCAGTAAGCATCGCTTACAAATCAAGTGATTAGTATTATGAACAATTTGCAGAAAATTGATAACTTTATTTTGCAAAAAAGATATCCCTCTCATAATCCCACACGATCCTCTACTTACGCCTGAGAGCAAATTCTCAACTTTTTAAACGAGGCAAAGACTTGTCATTTATATTGACTAAGAATAAGAGAGTTGCCCGGTAATACCGAGCAAAACCCGTCGCAACCCTCTGATAATACACACAAAAGTATAAATCACACACACCACTACAATAAAAACATCGTCGAGGTTGCATGTTGGCGTCATCGCCACCACTTTTCCACAAGCAAGTGACTCCGCTTCACATTGTGACCGCCGACATAGCTCGAACCACAAAGGTCGCAAGAAGTCACATGCAGATCAATCAGATGCATGTCAGGAATAGGGCCTCTTCGGATCCGGGATTGATCTACGACGGAGAACTATGAAAGACTAGAACCGCAAAGGATCACCTAGGATGTCACCCATCGCTTGTCATCATCGTCGCATGAACCTCGACGTCGTCCAACTTTGACGCCATGCAACAAATGGACCACGGCGAGCCCGTGAACACGCGGAATAGTTGATTACTGCAGCCCTGTTGTGACCCCACCATCGTACATCCAAATAATCATTGCCACACAAGCCACCGACGACCATGGACAAGCACTAGTCCCTCCTCCCAATGCTGGCTCCAAAGAAGATGCTCTTAAAAGTGAAGCGATGCAGAAGCATCATCATCGGCCAATCCACATATATGAGGTTCTCCACGGAGCTCTCCCGAGTGGAGGAGAGGACAACAATACCCCAGCAATGCCTCAAAGGAAGTATACTAGTTCAGGCCCCTCGTGGTGGAGGCAAAAACCCTAGTCCTGTTATCCAGAGAGAGTATTATTGCGTATGTGAGCACGGAGGTTCTGAACCCGTAACCCGGTGCCGATAGGGGAGCTTATATAGAGTTTGCTACCCCTGGCCTCCTATGTTATGGGTGCATTTAATTCTATCAAATTACATATGAGTTATTACTAGAAACTGGTGATATAGAGCTATGGTAATGCCATGCTTGAAGGCCTCAGAATGCCTCCTTTAATGCTCCTGGCCATTGAGTTGCTTCCTATCTGAGTCAAGAGCATCCAAGTGAAACATGTTCCTTCAGTCCACAGTCAAGCGATGAGAATTCCCACTTGGGTAATGCTCGACGAGTGACGAAACTCCCGTCATGTTGGTTGTTATGTTGGTACCTAGAGAATCTGGGCTAGGACCCGCATGGGCTCACTACAAAAAAAGTACACTTCCGTGATGATACGTGTTTGTCACAGTAGGTCGCATTTTTTGTCATGCATGTACATCCATGACAAATTTATGACAGAATCAATATAGTCATACCTGTGCTATTGTAGAAGTGTTCCATGACATTACCAAAATTATCATCACGGAAGTGTCCACTTCCATGACGATAAATCGCGCGTCACAGAAGTGCTTTCGTCAAGGGTGACCGACACGTGTCATCCACCGTAACGGAACGCCGTTAAGCTATCGGGTCGGGTTTTGGATCTGATAACCCGTTAACAGCCCCGACCAATGGAAAATTTCCACGTGTAAAATTCTTATTGGCCGGACGAAACACGTGTCAGCTCGTCAGTGGGTCAAATAGGCGCCTATGATATGTCGACACGTGCCACGACCCACCACTGGCCCATTTAGCTTACAAAGCTGGTCCGTTTGACTTGGTCAAAAGTTAAGAGGCTGGCCCATGAAAAGCCTGTTAACGGTCTCTTCGCAAATAGCCCATTTTACGGCCCGTTAACTCACGGTCCGTTAGGCACTAAAGGAAATCGGCCTAACAACGTCATGTGGGCCGTCGAATATAACACCAGCCCATTTCACTTTCGGCCCATGTATGGCCCACGACGTCTTTCGGCCCATATGAGGCCTTCGTATCTTTCGGCCCTTTACAGGCCCACGGTGACTCTAGCCCATAATGAACAGTAATTTTCTTTGTACCCGTTAACGGCCCGTGATTTACATGGGCCGTTTCCAGCCCGTGTTAGCTTTCGGCCTATTGACGGCCCATACGTTCTTGGGCTCCTTTTCGGCCCTCGATTACTTCCAGCCCATTACTGGCCTGTTCCCCTAATGGGCCAAATTTGGCCCATGGCAAGAGTCGGCCCGTTACTGGCATGTTCCCCAAATGGGCCAAATTCGGCCCATGGCAAGAGTCGGCCCATTACTGGCATGTTACCCTAATGGGCCAAATTCGGCCCATGGCAAGAGTCGGCCCGTTTCTGGCCAGCTCGTCCTATATTATGGCCCATTAATGACCTGTTATGCCTGTGACAGAATTAAGCTTTTGCAGTCCTACGGCCTGTTAACGGCCCGTTACCGTGCTGGGCCGATACCAATTACGCCCAATTACGGCCCATGTAGACCCATTTATCCGACGGCCCGAGGCCCACCGATTACAGGCCCATTTATCGACGGCCCGAGGCTCACCGATTACAGGCCCATTTATCGACGGCTTGTAGGAGACCCATGGATCCTACGGCCCGTATATGGCCCATGGGTAGTTGCGGCCACTAGCAAACCAGGGAAAAGAAGACTAGGAAATAAATAAGGCCAAAACTAACGCTAGGATATTAAGGCGATTGCACAGATTACATCCACTCGGCATCAAAGATTGCCACCAGTGCAAATATAGGGAACACCCTACACTATACAAAAATGGCTTGCTGTTTTCTTCGGCCGGTGGCTGCACATTAAGAATAAATTTTGTATCGCACCAAAACAAATTGCAACTATATAACAAAAGGAAGGTTGGCATAAAACTTAACAGTCTAGCAGATAAATGCACCACCAGAAGTTCAGAAGCTCGGTTCATTTGACCTGGCTGTTACGTTTTCATGCTGTATTGTCCGATGGAGCACCATAACCCTCGCCTTCATTTCTCCTAGGCTCCTGAACAACATAGCAAATGTCTGATAGCCTGGTTTCAAAACCATGCATATCTTGACGACATTGAGTGATGTTTCTCCTTGTTTCACAAAGGGCCTCTGTTAGGGAATGGACTTGTGTCTGGAGCGCAGATACAACGTTGCTTTGAGCTTGCATATCTTGATCATGAGGTAGTTTGGATGATATTGCCTTAACAATCAACCCAGTATTACGCGGGAACATGCTTTTGGCACTGTTAGTGGAAGGTACTGACCCACTGCAGCAAGAGCTGACATTGCGGTTATAGTTGCCTCGCCACCTTTAGAAGGTGGCGGTTCCACCATTTTTTCCATAGCTCGCTGAAAAGTTGAGGTTTTACATTAGTAGTACCAGAACAGAAGATATTAAGGAGGCAGCAAAACCAAACAAAATAGCTTTGGTCTATATACAGAACTTATTCTAGTGAACCCATGTAAAATATTAGTTGTATCTTATTGCAAAGTACATAATAAAACCAGGTTCCAAACATATGACCATGTACCATCGCTAATGTATTGTCTATTTCTTCACATTGTATTGAGGGCTAAGGATAAAGAGACAAAGTTTATAATACGGTAAGCATAGTATGACATCATTCATATCACAAAACAACTGAGAACAGACAAACATGCAATTGTAACGTTGTGTGGGCAAGTCCAGCACAGAACTAGATTACGGGTCAAGATCAAAGGAACATCACTCCTCCCTTTTAAACCTTGTAAGGTGCAATGATACGCTAAGACAATTGTGTATAAAATTGAAAAGAGTAATAGACATTGGCTGCAAACCATGCAGTTCAAGGCACAAGTCAGAGTAAGTAGTAGTTAAAAGGCATGAGGATTATGGACTTACAGCAGCGGCTTTGACTGGTGTAGTCATGCCCTTCTTCTTGCTGGTGTGACAGTCCTTGAAGATTTCCACAATATTTGGTTCAGGTACTTTTTGGTCCTTGCGGGCTTTCCTCTTCATTTCGAACAAGTCAATATAGATCTGATAATATGGTACAGCGAAAAGAGTGAAACAGCAGCTAATTACAAGAGCCATGCAGTGTGCAATATAGCTACGAGATCCTGTCGTCTGTTGGAATTTCACTTTCGTACGATTGGCCTTGTTCTTTGAACAGTTCACCTACAAGAAGATAGATTTGTGTGGCACATGCGTCAATAGGACTTCAACATGTGATCTGATCACATATATATAATGTACATGATACTTTGGATCAGACCAGTGTTTAACAAGGCCCCTCCAGTCTTCATCTGATATATTTTCCACTGGAGATGTTTGGGAAAGTTCACTGTTATCCTTGCCTTCAAAGTGAGTTTTCCTCAAGTTATACCGATACTGTCGCAGAGCAGACTTGAAAACATGGGTGCAAGCTTGTCTGGTTGCATCATCTTGGCTATCCAACTTGAACCTCATCTGTTGAAAATTATGGGAGTCTCATTATCAGCAACCTAGAAAGTATGGGACAGGGCAAGACGATATTACTAGTTTCCATACATAACCAGACTTACAGATAAATGGTCGAGGAAGGTGTTGAACTGGGTTTCGTCTTTGTCATTCCTGTACTGAATCCATGTTGGGAGGATACGTACATGACACCTAACGGCAACCGCTGCCTCTGATACTAACTTGGCTGACTCTGTAGCATCACGTGGCCTTTTTAAACCTGCCTCAAAACGGATCTCCATTCCTCCTCCTCTAGATTTAGTTAACCTATCGAGCATTATCATTGATGTTTGTTTCCTCTTGCGCCTAGGTGGTAGTCCAACAACGAACATAGGAAGTGTTAGTGTACATCAAACTGTGAGACTACATATAAAGAAGCATGCAACTGTAACTTGACTCCAGCAACTACTGTCGTGGTTCTAAGTCTGACAGTAAGAGAGGGGTAGGAGAACGGAGCATGATCTATCGAGATGCATATGGGTGACACGATGGTTTTAGCGAGTTCGGGCCTCTCACGGTGGAGATAACAACCCTACGTCTCGTGCTCCGGAGAGGCTTTGTTTTATCTGAGTATATATCCGGAGATTACAATATGTGTGTGAGAGAGAGGAACGGATCCCCATGCCTGAGCTAAGTCCTGAGACTAATGGTGAAAGAGAGAGAGGTGGAAGAAGAAGCCCCCCAAAGTCTAGTGGTGGGGGGTGGCTTATATAGAGTGTGCCACCTCCTCACTTCCTATGTTACAAAGTGGGGTATGAATGCTATAATGACAGCCCACTATTAAGCCGGCACTATTAGAAAGATGCCGACTGCTTTGCTGCCTGCTGGTCTTCGTATATCCGAGTGAGTCGTACGGTCGAGTGGTGAACTGTCATCCGAGTGGATGGTATGTTGCTTGGTCGAGTGGATAGTATGCTACTTGTCCGAGTGGACAGTGTGTCTGTATGAAATTGACCTGGACCCACATGTTGTGTGGACCCCACGCTTCATGATATTTCGACCCTTCGTGGGCCTACCTGTTATGTATATCCCCAACATTAGCCCCCGAATCGATTGCGATTTTGCAGAACGAGTTGGTGTAAGACACAGTTTGGTCCGAGTGATTACAGAAATACTCGGTACATGTCGTCGCGCTTTCAGACAACCAAGGTTTGAACAAAATCTCAATGGATTCCGGTACCATGCTTCCCGACTGATCGAGGTATGTGTCTGTGAGGAGCAACTTGGTGACATTCGTTCATCTCTCGGAAGAGGTTTAACTCGTGATCTGAGTATGGGTGTGTCACTAAATCTGTGCGACCAGATTGACACATGGACTATTCTATTAGAGAGATGCCATTCTTATCCCGGAGGAACGTCAATACGAGTCGGTTTTAGATCCACACTTGTGAGTTTCACACTTTGAGTCCTAGAAGAAGGCTCAAAACAGGTCCACGGAGGAGCGTTAAACTCGCCTTATAGAATATTTTTTGGAGTGATTTGGAGCTGGGCCTGCATCGAGTAACTGATTACTCGGAATTTCTTCACGCCTGGAACGTGTCTTTTTTGTTGTTTGGCCGTCACTCGGGTTGGGCGGACCGTTCCGAGTGGATACCATTCCAGTGGGGGCACGCTGAGTGCACCCACTGGGTGTAGTCCCCGAGACTGCTGTCGACTGCGGGCAGTCGGCGGGAGTCTTAGAGCCTGTCTTTTTGTTGTTGTTTGGCCGTCACTCGGGTTGGGCGGACCGTTCCGAGTGGATACCATTCCAGTGGGGGCACGCTGAGTGCACCCACTGGGTGTAGTCCTCGAGACTGCTGTCGACTGCGGGCAGTCGGCGGGAGTCTTAGAGCCTGTCTTTTTGTTGTTGTTTGGCCGTCACTCGGGTTGGGCGGACCGTTCCGAGTGGATACCATTCCAGTGGGGGCACGCTGAGTACACCCACTGGGTGTAGTCCCCGAGACTGCTGTCGACTGCGGGCAGTCGGCGGGAGTATGAGAGAACTAAAACTCTTCTTAGCTGGTACTGATCGAACTTGTTCTTCTCTGACTCGGAGGTCGAGTAATACTGGAGATGGGTTTGCATCGAGCAAAATGTTTCTTTCTGAGTCCTCTTCCAGTGGGGGCACGCTGAGTGCACCCACTGGGTGTAGTCCCCGAGCCTCTGTCGGACTAGATGAGTCTGGTAGAGGGTTTAAGTCTCTCGGTAAACCTCCATGCAGTTGGCATGGCAAATATCTTTGTCTGGAATTGATTCAATCGGATGGATGCGTAACGAGGTGGTTGTACGAACGATGAGTAAGGTCGCCTGTACGATTCAGCGATGGCGCTTCATTTTTACCCTTTTGCATGAAAAGGGGTATTTATCCAAGTGGACGTGCTTCACTTATAGATCTTCGGCGAACCGAGCATGTATGGTCAGAAGAATATCTTGATGTGATCAACAGGTTGACCAAATGGGCGTAACCCCTGAGGGTGACATGGCCAACTGCCGCGCGTAGCCCCCGAGTGATGCTCGAAGGAGGTAAGCTTGCTATAGAGTGTGATATGAGGTTTGACCATATGAGTAACTTAGCCGTTCCCGTGCTGGGGGTGTAGAGGTAAAGACATGTCCAACTGATGGTGACGCGCGGGGCGGCCGAGGGGCGAGGACGTGTATAACCGAGTGGCGACGCGCGGGGCGGCCGAGTGGTGAAGACGTGCAAAACCGAGTGGCGTCGCGCGGGGCGGCCGAGTGGTGAAGACGTGCAGAACCAAGTGGCGATGCGCGGGGCGGCCGAGTGGTGAAGACGCACTCAACCGAGTGGAGACGCGCGGGGCGGACAAGTGATGAAGACGTGCGCAACCGAGTGGCGACGCGCGGGGCGGCCGAGTGGTGAAGACGTGCAAAACCGAGTGTCGCCGCGCGGGGCGGCCGAGTGGTGAAGACGCGCACAACCGAGTGGCGACGCGCGGGGCGGCCGAGTGGTGAAGACGCGCACAACCGAGTGGCGACGCGCGGGGCGGCCGAGTGAAGGACTAAGTGTCCAGCTGAGTGGCAAAAATGGTCCTTGAAGGAGTTAGCCAGATGCTTTTGAAGCTGATGTAGCGACAAGGTCGGTGTAGTGTGGCTGTGGCGCAACAAGACCGGTGCGACGACTGAATTTGAGTAGGAACGAAGATGGCACACAGAGTGTCTGCGTGATTATGAAATTTGTCAAAGTGACGGATCGAATATACTTGTTGAAGTGAAGGGTCTGATTGGTGATGAAGTACTCGACCACTTAGGAGAGTGTCATTCCAAATGAGATGCAGCCCCCGAGTGCGGCGTAGCCCCCGAGCATACTACAGGCTTCGACAACGGACATGTCGGAATATGAGAAATATAGTTTTGAATGGATGATTTGTAATTCATCGAGTCGGATTTGGGTAAAGATGAGGAGAAGCTTCCGAGTGATGCTCGGAAGAAGCAAACTCGCAAAAGAGTGAAGTGTGAAGTTTAATTATGAAAGGGACTTATCTGTCTCATGCCCGACGAGGTCTATATCATTAATACGATGAAGAGAATTCCATAGAGGGGTTGGCCGGACGTGTTTGAAATCAACAGGGCGACAAAGTCAGTGTTGTGGTGCGCTAGGACCAGTATGGAGACCGAGTCCGAGCAGCGATGAAGTTGGCGCGTAGGGCTGTCGAGTGATCGCGGTAACTTGTGTAAAAAATGGCACAAGTCAACACAATAATTTCTTGAGGAAATTTGATGTGTGCTGAAATGATTTGTGTGAATAACACCCATAGACACCCGCTGGGAGTGCAAGGGACTTGCTGGTTGACCGGCAAAAGTTTAAAAGAGCGAAGGATTCGTTCGCACTTGTCGAAGCGAGAAATCCTACTGAACTTGTTGGAATACTGGCTAAAGTAAAACGGAAGTGTAGTGTTTTGACTGAGTTGCAGCCCCGGAGGACCGATGCAAACTCGAAATGAAGAACGACACATGGTGTTCGTGAATGATATATGCGAAAAAAAGGAAGTTGGACTTCGGAGTCACATAACCAGTACTAAGCAAGTATGTGAAAATAAGCAGTCGAGCGTAGAGGTACACTCGGTGGTGTGGCCTCCAAGTGAACCTAATGTGTGAATTATGGAATACTCGGGAAGACGAAAATAACAGAATGTAAAATGACTTAGCTGTCTGAAGGCGCGCAGGACGGTCGAGTGGTGATGAGGTGACCAACCGATTGGCGACGCGCGGGGCGGCCGAGTGCTGATGAGGTGATCAACCGATGGCGACGCGCAGGGCGGCCGAGTGGTTATGAGGTGACCAACCTGTGGCGACGCGCGGGGCGGCCGAGTGGTGATGAGGTGACCAACCGAGTGGCGACGCGCGGGGCGGCCGAGTGGTGATGAGGTGACCAACCGAGTGGCGACGCGCGGGGCGGCCGAGTGGTGATGAGGTGACCAACCGAGTGGCGACGCGCGGAGCGGCCGAGTGGTGATGAGGTGACCAACCGAGTGGCGACGCGCGGGGCGGCCGAGTGGTGATGAGGTGACCAACCGAGTGGCGACGCGCGGAGCGGCCGAGTGGTGATGAGGTGACCAACCGAGTGGCGACGCGCGGAGCGGCCGAGTGGTGATGAGGTGACCAACCGAGCGGCGACGCGCGGAGCGGCCGAGTGGTGATGAGGTGACCAACCGAGTGGCGACGCGCGGAGCGGCCGAGTGGTGATGAGGTGACCAACCGAGTGGCGACGCGCGGAGCGGCCGAGTGGTGATGAGGTGACCAACCGAGTGGCGACGCGCGGAGCGGCCGAGTGGTGATGAGGTGACCAACCGAGTGGCGACGCGCGGAGCGGCCGAGTGGTGATGAGGTGACCAACCGAGTGGCGACGCGCGGAGCGGCCGAGTGGTGATGAGGTGACCAACCGAGTGGCGACGCGCGGAGTGGTGATGAGGTGACCAACCGAGTGAAGTAGACTCGTCCCGCGGAGTAGTGATGCGCGGGGTGGCCGAGTGAAGTAGACCCGTCCCGCGGAGTGGTGACGCGCGGGGCGTCCGAGTGACGTAGACGCGTCCCGCAGAGTGGTGATGCGCGGGGTGGCCGAGTGAAGTAGACCCGTCCCGCGGAGTGGTGACGCGCGGGGCGTCCGAGTGACGTAGACGCGTCCCGCAGAGTGGCGACGCGCGGAGCGTCCGGATGATGTAGACGCGTGGCCCGGAGTGACGATGCGCGGGGCGTCCTGGTGAAGTAGAGGCGCGTCACCGCAGTGGCGACGAGCGAGGCGTCCGAGTGACGTAGACACGTCCCGCAGAGTGGCGACGCGCGAGGCGGATCACATGACTGACCAAGTGCCTGCATGTTAGTCGTGTAGATGCAAACTTCATACGAGTTAACATGTCATCGTGTTACTCGCCCGCGTGAGATATATGTTCATCCGAGTGAATTGATGTGCTGTCCGGTCGAGTGAATTGTCATGCTGTCCGGACGAGCGACCTGCAAATTAATATAGCAAGTATAGCTACGAATATCTATTGATGATCAAAAACGCCCCTGAGTTGAGGCCTTTTGGAGGGACTTAAAGTCCGGTGGTTATAGTGCATGCGTGCGTGCACTAATAACTGTCGCGGTAAGAGCGGAAGTAGCCAAATGAGCGCATTAGTTTTGGCAGCAGTAAATAAGTAATTGATGCTGAAAATACTCACCTGATGAGCCCTTTAATGAGGCAATTACCTTAGCGAAACGATCAACCCACGTTCCTCCGTTTCCTTTTTCTGTATGACGGGGAGGCGGCCCGGCGCCGGTGGGCTGCGCTCGCATGCGACTAGCGCCCTAAACGGGCGAGAAGGTTGGTCCCTTGCTCCCGAACGACGGCTGCAGCGACGGGACTTGGAAACGCCGCCAGAGGGGCCGATCTGGCGTGGATGGACGCGCCGGAGGCCTGGTGGTCGTGCAGCAACCGAGTGTCCGCGTCACCGGAGTGACTGCTGAACACCTGCGGTCGCGCAGCCAGCAGACGGGTCTGCTGGGCTCGACGGAGAAGATGGAGAAGACGAAGCAGGAGGCGCGCTGGTGGCAGCCCTGGTCGGTCCGGTCGAGCGGGCGATTCGCCTCGCGCTCGGAGTCCTCGGCGGCATCGGGGTCGTCGTCCGTGAACCCGAGGTAGTGGCGCGGGTCGTCGGCACCCATGGAGGCGGCACCGCCGGAGAGCTCAGGGAAGAGGAGCCGCACACCGCCTGGTGGCGGCGTGTCCGTCCAGCGGTACCGGCCCTCGAAGATGAAGCCCGCAGTGTAGAAGGAAATCGCCAGATGGACGCGTTTGTGAATGGTTATGCACGCCCGCAGTGTCGGGTGAAGATGTATCTTCTCCTCCCCTTTTACGGTGCTTCAGTTGTTCGTATGAACTGCATGAACAGGAAATTAGATGAATGAAAAACCATATGCATCATGGCTCGATAGACGCCATGCCCCACGGTGGGCGCCAACTGTCGTGGTTCTAAGTCTGACAGTAAGAGAGGGGTAGGAGAACGGAGCATGATCTATCGAGATGCATATGGGTGACACGATGGTTTTAGCGAGTTCGGGCCTCTCACGGTGGAGATAACAACCCTACGTCTCGTGCTCCGGAGAGGCTTTGTTTTATCTGAGTATATATCCGGAGATTACAATATGTGTGTGAGAGAGAGGAACGGATCCCCATGCCTGAGCTAAGTCCTGAGACTAATGGTGAAAGAGAGAGAGGTGGAAGAAGAAGCCCCCCAAAGTCTAGTGGTGGGGGGTGGCTTATATAGAGTGTGCCACCTCCTCACTTCCTATGTTACAAAGTGGGGTATGAATGCTATAATGACAGCCCACTATTAAGCCTTCACTATTAGAAAGATGCCGACTGCTTTGCTGCCTGCTGGTCTTCGTATATCCGAGTGAGTCGTACGGTCGAGTGGTGAACTGTCATCCGAGTGGATGGTATGTTGCTTGGTCGAGTGGATAGTATGCTACTTGTCCGAGTGGACAGTGTGTCTGTATGAAATTGACCTGGACCCACATGTTGTGTGGACCCCACGCTTCATGATATTTCGACCCTTCGTGGGCCTACCTGTTATGTATATCCCCAACAACTACCTTCTTGCTGTTGAAGCTCACAAGGTTCATCTGATATTGCCAACTCGTCTTGTGTCAAGAGTGCTTGGGAAGTAGTGTCAGGTGGCAAGGGAGCTTGGGAACGTGCTGCTAGCTCAGTTGACGTAGAGTATGTCGTGCAGCTGGTAGTACTGTGGTAGGTGTTGCAAGAACTAGGGTTGTCTCTGCTTGTTTGGTGGCAGCTATTTGTTTCTGTTTGGCTTTTTTTGCAGCTCGTGTAGCATGGGATGCCGTGTTTATAGAATTTTCCGCTGTACTTTCACCTTCTATTGCACCATCAGTACCAGCAGAATCTGCAGGATTCATCCGCTTCTCATTCCCTGCCATTCTGTGTTTCTTCCTCTTTCTCTGTGCCATGTTAAGTCAAGCCGACAAGAAAAATGAATAACAATTTAGTTCTTCAGAACAAATTGATGCGTGATGCAGACGAACTGAACTTTGATGTTAGACAACCACATGATAGGAGGATGTAATATGTATGAAAAACAGGACGGAAGAGATAAACAGAACTATGATGTGTAAACTAAGAAGAAGACATTTCACCAAATTATAAGCAATGCAATGGAAGGTAGACACCATATGAAAGATGCTACAAATATCGCTCTGCCAAGTTAATAGTGTCTCAGCATAAATGGCGTTTAAGCAAATGTGAAGCAGTACAAGAAATAAATCATATGCAAGATGCAAACAACATCACACTACCATGTTAGAGGTCTCTCGTCATTAGTGCCATTGCATATTCACAGCATTGCATATTCACAGCTTATGATATGTAAACTAAGGAGAAGGCATTTCAACAAATTAGAAGCAATGAAAGCTAGACACCATATGAAAGATGCAACGAATATCACTCTACCAAGTTTAAATTGTCTCGTCATAAGTGCCATTTCAACAAATTAGTAGTACAAGCTAGAAAAGAATGTGAGATGTAACCTATATCACACTCCGAAGTCAAACGTGTCTTATGATAAGTGATTGTTGCAGGTTACACAACAGTAGTAATTTGATGTAAGAACATGGTGTGATAGACAGATATTGTATGTTCTAGAAATAGGAACACGTGTCTTATTCAAGTATAATGTGTAAAGTAAGCAGATGGAATTCAACAAAATTAGAAGCAATACAAGCTAGACATCATACATAACATGCAACCACATATAACAGTGCCAAGTTAGAGGGAGCACCGGTGATGCTGCACTAGGGGAGACGTGTTTATCATAAACACAACTTTGTTGAGTGTCTATGCATGTGTTGTCTTGGAAATCATCTTGGGGGTGTGGAGGAGTAGAAACTGTAGAGGCCCTTTGTTTGGAAGGAGCACCTTTATCCGTGCCTTGCTAACTTCCTTCCTCTTTATTGATTCTGAATTGTCAAGTAAAACCGACAAGAAAAAACAATAAAATTCTCTCTTCAGAACTCATTCATGCATGATACTGACAATCACTACTTTGATGTAAGGAAAACACATGATACCAGGATGGAATATGTACGAAAAACAGGACGGCATGGCATGTTCACAACTGTTTGTGTAAACTAAGCAGAAACCATTCCAGCAAATAAGAAGCAATGCAAGCTAGACACCACATGAAAGATGCAACCAATATGACTCTGCCAAGTTAAAAGCGTCCCATCATAAATGGAATTTCAACAAATTAGAAGCAGCGCATGCTATAAATCATATGAAAGATGCAACTAATATCGCACTGCATATACTAAAGGTGTCTCGTCATATTGATTGATGCGGGATACAAAAAAACAATAGTTTTATGTAAGGACATGCTTAATAGACAGATGTACTATGTACTAAATACAGGAAGGCATGTCACACTAACAGGTATAATGTCACATTTACAGGAGTATAAGCTAAGCAGACTAGCACATGCAGTTTAACCAGATTGGAAGAATTACAATCTAGACACCATATGCAACATGCAACCACATATCACGCTGCCAAGTTAGAGCAAGCACCTGCGATGCTAGTGTAGGGGAAATGCCGTAATCAACTACAGATCTACGTTCACTATCTTCATCTAGCATTTATGTTTCTTGAGAATCATGTCGGGAGGCTGATGCTGCATTCTTTAAATGAGGAGTAGTCCCCTTGCCTGCCTGCCTCGTCATAAGTGATTGATGAGGGATACAGAAGAACATTAGTTTGATGTAAGAACATGGTTAATACACAGATGTACTAGTATGTACCAAAAACAGAAAGGCATGTCATATTCAAAGGTATAATGTGTAAGCTAAGCAGATGCAATTTAACCAAATTGGAAGCAATACAAGCTAGACATCCGGCTGGAGTGGTGAACATGATCATCTAGGACCTGAGAGCATGGTGGGAGGAGGGCTGCTTCGCCACCATCGCGGCTTTTTAGTTGGCTTCCAGGTGATGTCTATCTTTGCTGGGCTTGTCACTGGCTCGGCCAGTGCCCTGACTAGCTATTTGTCTTCTGGTGCTCACGGGATGGTGGTTCATGTAAAAAATATATTTCCTTATCTTAATAAAGACCGACTTCGGCCTTTCGAATACAAGCTAGACACCATATGGAACATGCAACAACATATGACACCACGAAGTTAAAGCAAGCACCTGGGATGGTGGTTCATTGCGAGCGAGGTCATCAACTCCAGAGCAACATTTACCGTCTCCATCTGCTGACACTGCACCCTTTAAAGTGTTGTAATGTGCCGCGCCTAGCCGCGTAGAAAGCTGGCACGACTTGTCTCTTTTCTTTTTTGCTTCGCTTTCGGCAGACTCTGAAATACCCTTGCATAAAAACACAATAGTGAGAGTATGGATGAAGTGTGTGCAGAACTCGTGCACTGTAAAAGTAGCAGATAGCAGGTGGCTGAAAAATAAATGACAGGAGACATATGATAGCTCTACAACATTGCATGGCAAACAAAATTAGATTCTACTCCATATGATTTTGTAATATATGAGCACAGGAAATGCAGGTACTCCTCCAGCACACCACCACATGTGGTCATATCTAAGATAACGGTCGACTGGAAATAAATAGGTCACTCGATTTTTTTAATGAACCGTCCGATCTATAAGGAACGGGCAGATGGCCTTCGTCTACCTTCCGCCAGTCACTGTTGACGATCTTTCTTGAACCGCCAGCGACCATCGGCCCAGACCCGTGCCTTCGTCGCCCCGCCCTCCCATCGACCTCACACCACCGCCATGCTTCGTAGTGCCCCCAAGCCATCCTTTTAATCCCGGTCGACCTCCAGATCGGGCACCAGTAGCTCTAGGCCGCACACGCCCCTAAGATAAACACCAAGGCGCTGCTTCCCCGGCGTAATAGTCGTACTAGCACCTGTTACGCCGGGGAATGCTTCCATCAATTGGGAATCAACTGGCCAGAAATTGAAATTCAGGGGGGCGATGGACCTCTAGCTAAGGTGAAATAGTATATGAGGAGAAACCTTGTGCATCGCGAGTTGGTAGGAACATCTAGTATCAAGAAGAAGCGGTCAACTAGTAACTTCTGTGGGATGAATACCGTGCAAGCAGAGACGTAAGATTTGCACGAATAAGGGAAGAGGAGTACCTTCTTCGGTTGCCGGAGTGGTCACCTCCACATGTCGCGCCGATCTTCTTCTTTTTACCAGGGAAACCGATGTTCTGGAGGGTGCAGGCTTGGACGAACCCATGACCAAATTGTTGACTGTGTTGTTGTGGTCGTATGTCGGAGGAGGGGAAGCAGATCCGAGGCGGTGAAGGACGGCGTAGAAGGAACAACTCCGGTGCGGTGGAGGGTGGCGATGTTGGAGTGGCAGCGGTGAGGCGCAGGACTGCGTGGTTGAACTGGCTCGGGTTCGGACGGCTCGGCCTTGGCTTCAACTACTAGCCATGGAGGGCGTTGTGGTTGAGGTTGCAGTGGACGATGACGTCGGGGTATCGGCTCCGGCGTGATGGACGAGGGTGGCGGTTAATGGGTGGGATGGGGTGGCGGACGGAGGACGCCGGGGTTTCATGGCTGGTGGAGAGGTAGTTTTGGCGCCCACGGAGTATGAATGGGGAATCGGACGGGTGGGGGGGGGGACCGTGTTTCGGTCTGGGATGCGCTTATTTTTGGCTTTTTTGAACAGAAGATGGGGCACGCTTGTTTGAAATTTGGGGAAAGTACAAACTTTGCCCCCCTCTTAAATTTCGGACCTACTGCGAGGGGGGTAGGATGGTAATCCCAGGTGTCCCAAATAGTGGGCGGGAGCGATTTCGGCCGCACGCATGTGTCCTTAGGCGGCTATTGTGTGTGAATGTTTTTTGGAGGCGGATGCGTGGCGTCTAGATGAAGCTACAAACCTACCCCAGTTTAGACCTTTGGACGTCGGGCCGGTAGGTTTCACAGGACGGAGTTATTGGAAAAGTAATTTCCTTGTACTACCAAACATTGGTCTCACGTGGTTTCGGGCGAGTAGAGGCTCTTTTGGCGCTTCGTTCGAAATTTTGAAACACAAGCATTCACGTTTAGAGTACTCTTGAACTATGAGGATTGACCTAAATAGACAACGTTATATTTGACCTTGTATGTTTGAAAACCTCATTAAATTATCCGCTTCATTTTGAAATTTTGACACTTGAAAATCCTATAACTACGATTATTTTGGAATGGAGGAGCTAAATTTGAATCTATTTTGTACACGACTACATATGCTATTATGTACAAAATCAGAGCAAAGATTGGTACCCCCATAGTTTAGGTATGGTTTACAAATGCCATGATATCAAATTCAAATAATTGAATGGACTTCATGTTGAATTCGATTTTTTTAAACCACCTTAGGTTGAATTCAAATGTATGCTAGTTCATAGGTAGCTATTTATAAATGTCCATTGTGTAACTTTCGTATGTATAATCTTTACAGACACAACATGAACTATACTCATGTTTATATTCGATTGCTAAAGCGATGCATTGTCTGGAGTTCAAAATACTAACTATGTGGATCAATTGTGTCGAATAATAACATAGACATGCTCAAATTCGATAGAATCTAGATGTCTGATGGATCAATGACCGCTCCTTACACGAATTGCGAATATCATGATCCCATCCTAATATTTGGATACAATTTATATCTTTAATCAATGTGTAGAGCAGTCTTTTACGTGTAGTTTCACTCTCCATCGGTGGTCTCTCACACATGCTCACACACTCTCTCCCGAGGTGTCTTTCTCGCACACATGCTCTAGATATAACCCTCCCTCCCTCTCATAACCATTTACAACTGTTTTCACTAACGTTTATCACAAGCACTCTTCCTCTCGCAAACATACACACGCACAATCCTCATCGACCCTTTCTTTATACATGGACCTGCCTACGTGTCTCATGTACGCACATTATCTTTATGCGTGTCTCTCACGCATTATCTCACACCTCTCTTCCTAATCGACGAGTATGATTCTAGCAGAGCATTCTGTAGGATGCCCCTTAAAGTTAGGTTGGATGAATA
This sequence comes from Triticum aestivum, assembly GCF_018294505.1. Lineage (NCBI taxonomy): Eukaryota > Viridiplantae > Streptophyta > Magnoliopsida > Poales > Poaceae > Triticum > Triticum aestivum. The sequence continues at coordinate 373,497,652 of NC_057804.1, read as the reverse complement.
GTAATATCAGAGATAAAGGGATTACCTTAGTCCGAGAACCTAGGGTTACAAATCCAAGCCGACTTTGTCAGTGGACACAGAGTCCTTCAAAATTCTGCTATCTTTGTCTTCTACGACTAGTCATCCATGGGTCTTCCTAAATGTGTCATGGGCCGACCAATGTGGTGCAGGACGGAACCAAACGAAGGGCCTCACCTCGACCCACCGGACCTCACGCGGTGACACACCCTCTGCCCCACGTCTCGTTATCTTCTCACACCCACACATACCAACACAAACACCACACACACAGAAAATTTCTCCTGGTGCCTCTATTCCCTCCCCCCCTTGCATATACACACTCAAGGGAATGGAATCTCTTGTCGTGACGTCATATTCGTCTCTCTCTCTAGACCACTCTCATTTCTCATGCTATCTCCCCCCCCCCCGTCGGCCCCTCTATCCATGCCTCTCTCGAATACGTAATACACACACATACCTCTCTAGGCCCCACCAAATGCATCAACTACACATTCACACATGTTACATCACGTACCCCATTGATCTAAAAAGCCCTCTCTTCACGTTTATTTCGCATACAACATTCCTTTTGAATAAAGTGTGTCCAAAAAATTATTTTAGAGTTTCTACATATATACAACATTATAAAGTTATATGGAGGAGTACGAACGCTAATTTGCATTGCATGGTGCCCACAATGATATTTATTCCCCACTGTGAATTTGTATATTTTTATACTATATACAAAGTTAGTCATAATAAAGAGAAACGAAGAGCATCTCTCTATCCATCGCATACCCCCCCCCCTGTACGCCCCTTTCACGTATGCACACAAAACTATCTCCAGGTCCTCTAAAAGTAAGCCCCCAGAAAATTCACGCATGTTTCATCTTTCTCTCGCCATATATGCAATGACGATCATTGTATTTGAAGCGAAAGCACGATACATACATTGGACTTCATAATCCACTCATTACGGTCACCGTTTACGTTTAGTGGTTATTATACAGTCACGGGCTCACCGTACAACTTTGTATTTGCTCATGACATGACTAGTTGACCAGTTAAACGCTCCACGTGGCGCCTCTAGTGTTGCATCACATTATCTCACTAACATCATGCCCACCTGTCGACTTGTATCTACTCTACATCTACACTATTATAAAATACATAAAATACACTCTTATAAAAAACAGAGTTGGTGATGATGGTGTGCCTGCCATCCTACAATATAGGCCGTCCAATTTATATCTGACGGATAGGAAAGAAACTATGGCAATTTTGCAAAAAGGTACCCACACACCTCTCCACATTTGCAAATAAGGCCTTCCCTCGTTCATCCTTTTCTCTCACAAGATAAACAAGTCATACAAATGCATCTTGATGTTACGTGCAACGCACGGGCATCTTGCTAGTAAGAATGAAAACAAACGACAAAAAAATATTTTGAGGGTGGTACGAAGTCATGACCGCGGGCACAGCGAACAAGGTGGCCTTGTATTGGTATGCTGAGCCGTCTGTTTTAACACACAGGAGCTGGTGTGGTGATTATACACACATGCACGCATGCACATGGGGTACGTGATGTAACATGTGTGGTTACATCACGTACTCCACATTCACACATGTTACATCACGTACTCCATCCATGCAACACTCACACAAATACATGCACCCATGCACGCACGCAACACTCACACGTACACACGCAGCCACGCACGCACGCAACACTCACACGCACACATGCATGCATGCATGCACACACCAGTACACCACACGACCAACACACACTCTCACACTCAAGTGCTCAACCTACACGTGCATGCGCACACATCAGGCCCTGACAGACACATACACAACCAGGTGATTCCCGTGCACGGGTTAGAGCCTTGTCGCGCCTCCATAAATTTGTGTTTATCTAACCTTTTCCCTATGCGAACCGACAGGTGGGACCCACAAGGAACGTGGTCAATTTAACTAGTCAACATGGCGCCATGCAGACTATCTGGCCGGTCAACAGAGTGCAATCTGATGCTAAATTGTGAGCAAGTGGCCGGATAATCACCGCAAAACGTATATAGTGACCGTAATCAGCTTATTCTGAAGTTCGGTGACCGTATTACGCTTTTCTCTTTGTAGGCCCTCCAAAACTACATCTCTACACGTTCTTGCATGTTACATCTAACAACTATGCAATACAGCACTACTACTACTACACTCTAACACAATAAATCATATGCGTTTTTAGTTTTACTAGATATCATATTGTTACTTATAATTATTCAGTTTGCATACATTAAAATTGCCTTTGAAATGTATGGCCAGTATCATCTACTGCGCGGGAAAAATCCCGCACTTTCCTGTTTAATCGGGTTTGTATCGATGGATCGTGCGAAACAGCAAAACTATAGTACTATACAGTACAAGTGACAGTTCACTGGGCCGTTGTGTCGTCTACTCCTCCGTCGTAAGAGTGGAGCGCTCGCTTTCATAAATCGTCTAGTCCCTTTCGCCGACATGTGGGACATCAAGCTACCGGGTCCACGTGCCATGCCGGAATACAGTGCAGAGCAGCCAGGGGGAAGCACCCCAGTTATGGCGCCGGCGTAGTAATGAACAATGAGGCATCAAATCACAAAGTTGCACCTTTCCCGCAGTTAAATTGGAGGGACGAAGTAATAATGCTAAAAAAAGAAGTTGGAGGGACGAAGCAACCATCATTTCACTCATTGCTGAATCCGCTTCTCCCTCATCTTCTTCAACTTAACCACGTGTTGCTTCTGCCGTTGTTCTGCCTCATGTGGGACGCGGATCAGCTTGGTAAAGCACTGACACGTGGGACCGCATGTTAGCAAACTGCCAGGACAACGTCCTCCGAAAATAAGAAACCTCCCCCGCCATCCGCGCGGCAAAATCACCTCCTTTTTACTAATCTTTGATTCTATAATTTTTTAGATCAATATAATTGAGATTTGTATAGATAGCACACAGGAGCAAAACCAAGTGGTACGGTTAAGGGCATCCACAATGTGTAGCCAAATGTGAAAGTAGCTTTTGGCATCGTGGGAACCATTGTGGACGGTGTTGCCAAAGCCAAAAAGATGGAACTGAAGCTCCCTGATTGATTGATTGAAGGAATAGAAAAATGCAACATCTCTCCTCTTTCTCCCATGCTTGGACGCATGTAGTACAGTATAGAGCATAGAGTCTACTCCCCTGTCGCTTCTATCACAAATCACAAAGTAGTGAGGCGTCAAATCACAAAGCACGGACGAAGCAACTATCATTGCACTCTTCGCTGACTCCGCTTCTCCATTGTCTTCTTCAAGAAACCATCTCACCGCACTAGTACTCCTAGTAGTAGTACTAGTAAAGGACTTCCTGGATGCAAATAAGGCGGTTGTCTCGGCTTGCAGGCGGCACTTGCGAACGACTTACCGTGGTCTCCCTCAGTGGTGTTCTCCGTCGAACGCACTTCGCCAAACCACAAAAAAAAAAGTCGTCGACGTCACCGCAATGGGCAAGGAATTCAAATATAGTTACTACCTCTATTTTTTGTACACAAGGCTAGTATATCAAAATTACAATTTGCAAAGGGCCACTAACACTAATCGAGGCAAAATTGATGGGGTTAGCAACCAAGGACATTAATATCACCTGCATGCATGCGGAAGTGATAAGGTTCGTTTGCATGGCGCTGCATTAATCAAGCGACGAGGAGTGAGATGGTTAGCTCTTTGGTCTTTTGAGAAAAAAATACGCATTAATTGACACGTGAAACGAGGATTTGTATCGAAGGAAAACCCCGCCTTTCTTTTTTAACACTGGTACTCCTAGTACTTATCCTGTTTGGGTCTAGGCCTTGCATTGCCAAACTTCGCCACACATTTTTGCCAAGCTTGCCTAAAGTTTTAAAAATGAGAAGGAGGTACAGTTGCGCATGGCTGTCGCATTCGCACCGCACCCTCACACGGTCGCTCCTACACGCTACGGTCGCACCGCACCCTCACACAGTCGCTCCTGCACGCTGCAAACCCAACCAAGGGAACGCACCCTCACTGACACATGCTGTCGCATGTGAACAAACCAAACTAAGCCATCCTATCGCTGACACATAATTTTCATTCATATAGTATGTTTATCCAATCGGAGTATCCGTACGGCCCATGCGGTGGTCTGTTGGGGAAGAAGAAGAGGTGAGGAAGAAGGAAAGAAGGGTTAGGAGACATAGGATATTCATCCAACCGCCTGAAATGGTAGACTGACCCAAGTCAGGCGACTTGCATAACAAATAGTATGTTTTTACATAGCAAAAGATCCATAAAAACAACAACATAAGAAAAACTATCACTGCTCACGGAAAGAGACAGCCTCGTCGTCTTTGGCTGCCGGCGTGAACCAGCCGTCGCTGCCGACGTGTGTCTCCGCACCGTAGTTGTCCTTGGCCTCCAGCTACTCGTTCAAGCGGATCGTGCGGGCGCTGTGCACGGACGAGAGCACAGCCCGGTTCAAGTGGAGGATGTCTGGTTCGCCTGTAGGAGGGCCTCGATGGCACCGGCATCCGCGCGCTCCGCGTTGAGTCAAGCCTCCGCCGCCCGGTTCAAGTCCAGGACTTCCGCTTCCGCCTGCAGGAGGGCGTCGATGAGAGCGGCATCCGTGTGCTTTGCGTCGAGTCGAGCCTCTGTTGCCCGGTTCATGTCCAGGACGTCCGGTTCCTCCTGCAGGAGGGCCTTGATGGCAGCGGCATCCGCGCACTCCACCTCAAGTTGAGCCTCCGCCGCCCGGTTCACATCCACGACATCCGGTTCAGCCTGCAGGAGAGCCTCGATGGCAGCGGCATGCGCGCGCTCCGTGTCGAGTTGAGCCTCTGCCTCCCGGTACTCCTTTAGTATCGCCATGTTGAACCGCTGGTCCGCCTGCACCATGGGGGACTCGGACGCCGGCACGAAGTCGACGTCCATCGTCTCATACCCAGTGGGGGCCTTCTGCGCCGCGACCTCCGCAGTGAACATTGGATCGGCTTCCTCCTCCTCGTAGCTTGGCTCTAGAGAACTCGGGGATTGCCCCACCACAAAGCGAGCTTGGGAACGGAGGTCTGTGGCACCGACCGCCGCCGCGATTTCTGCGCGGCGCTCCAGCGTCAGCATCTTGTAGTAAGTGATATTGCGGCGCACCATGGCTTTCCAGCGAACTAGGGGACGGTTGATACAGGCTAGGGGATCGAAAGGTGGGGGAATGGGCTGGAGATTTGGTGTGGTTTTAGGGCAGTGGCTGGCGTAGGCCGAGCAGCGAAGGTTCTGGTGTGAATAGTGGTTCTGGTGACGACCGGTCAATCGGTTTTGACTGTACATCGCTCTTGTCGCGTTCGCGTTGCAGCCCGGCACAGTGGACCCTCCACGTCGCTCACCGAATGGAACGCGCTTCGTCTTGCATTTTCGCTTGCTTGTGGGGCCGCAGTTGAGAGCAAACCGACGTCCCTCCCCCTCCCCCACCCGCGTCATTTATTATACCACCACTCCCTCCGTTTTATGTGGAGTAAATAAAAACAGAGGGAGTATACTACGGATGAGGACCCCCTGATGTGGCCGAACCCATTGAGTAACTGACATGTGGGGCCTAGCAAGCATGGGGTCCGCCAGTAAGTGAACGAAAGGGAGGGTAGGGCAGGGATACCTACGTCAGAGGATCCACTTCCACTATACTACTTTGACCAAATGTTAGAGTAATAATATATGACATGCAACTTACACAAATGTTAGAGTAATAATATATGACATGCAACTTACACAAAGCATACAGGGTCTAACGCGTTTTTCGAGGCTAACTTTGACCAAATGTTAGAGTAATAATATATGACATGCAACTTACACAAAGCATATGGTCAATTTCGTATGTGAAAGGAGTTTCCAATGATATAATTTTCACATTATACATCTCATGTACTCCCTCTGTCTTGGTGTGTAAGTCATCTTACGAAAACCAAATAATCCCAAAACTCGTAGGCGCGGTGCATTAACTTCTACCTCATTTCTTGTTTCTTGACATATGAACCAGTAAGAGATGAGGGTGTGCATGCTTTTAATGACCTGAGACTATCAAACATGACATGAAGTGGTTAGTTCATTGCATGCAATACTATTAATTAGAAAATAAACATTAATGTCTCTCGTTTTCCCCTCCTCCTTGGTCACGGTGCACAGCCTAAGATGACTTACTCACCTATGTGAAAGGAGTACTATTAATCTTGTCAATAGTCAAATTGGAAACCATCTCGAGTACAAATCTAGGAGTACATACAAATCTATTAAGCTTGTCTTCGGGGATGAAGTTCGAGGTCGCCTCCCTCGCTGAAGTCGCCTCTCGCGATGCAATAGCAGCGTAGCCGGACGCGGACGCGACCGCACAAGCGGTGGCCACGCTGGCGGCCGATGATGGGAGCACCGTCAGCCATGCGTCCTACTTGCCGCCATCCAACGTCCGGCACCGCCGAGGTCGGGGACTCCTCCGAGGGTGAGTAGGGCATGGGAGGTGGCAGGGCATGGTGTGCCAACTGGCTGGTCCGTATCCCATGTTCTACTCTTCCTCGCCGGAGACCGCACCTTCACGTCACGGGTCTTGAACCCCGCCCCCATACATAGAGATTGCAGATGGAGGACATCGGTCGCCGCCGTAGAATAGGTTTAGGGTCGGCTTTCTTTTATTTTTCTGTCCTATAAAAGTTCGAAATGTAATGAAAATCTGCCGTGTTTGCATTAACTCGGCCAGTGTATATGAACTTTCACAATAATATACATATTGTAGGAGTACTAGCAAGATGCCCGTGCGTTGCACGGAAGATCAATGTCAGGACCCCGACTCGATGTCACATCGATCTAGCTGGTAACACCTCATATCACTTTGCGGCCTCACGCACGGTATCCCCATGGGTGTCGTCTTACCTTTTTCCCGGGACCGTTTGCGCCTTTTGGCTCACGTATATGATAGTGTCGCTAGCATCCATATGATAAAGAGCCCGGGCTGACATGACTAGTCGTAAACCCAAAGTGGCACAGACTTACAGGGACAGGCATCCATGACCCAGCTTCGAACGTGTCGGTCATCAGCAAGTGGGTCCGGGCTGTAGCACTGGGCTAGCAGGACTCCGGTAAACCGGGCTGTAGCGGGCTAACAGGACTCCGGTACTCAAAGCGTGACATTTCCCCGAAGGGACAGACACAGGAACGAAGAAGGACACATGCCGGCCAGCCTAAGTGTTCCAGAGCAGTAGCAAGCTACCATGGCTCAGCGGTAACACTAGGAGACATTTCCCGGTAAGAGAGGCTACTAAAGATAAACAACTAGATAGTCAGATCCCACACATACCAAGCATTTCAATCATACACACAATATGCTCGATATGTGCAAATACAACGAAGCATCACAACATGACTCTACGACACAAGTACTTTATTTAAGGCTCAGAGAGCCATACATAACATACACACAAAGGTACGGGTCTCACGACCCAACATACAAGTCATACAATCATACAAGCCAACAGCGGAAGTAACTTGTCTGAGTACAGACAACTAGTAAATAAAAGAGGCTTGGAAAGCCTAGCTATACTACGTGGTCCTTCACAAGCTCAGGGTCACCACCTGGGTCTTTAACCTACTCGTTGATGTCAACGTCTACATAGAACCCATCAGAAGGGGTTGCAGCGTCTTCTGTAAAAATGTAGATTATAGCAACATGAGTACAAAGGTACTCAGCAAGACTTACATCAGATCCTACATACATGCATAGTATCAAGAAGGGTTGGTGGAGTTATTGCAGCAAGCCAGCTTTGACTCTTGGCTAGACTATCCTACGATACTCCATTTTGAGATAGTTTTGCGCACACGAGTCCACTACTCACCACTTCAATACACTACCGAGGATCCACCTCCGTCTTCCTACGGAAGAGCCATCCTCGGCACTCACACTTATCTTGAGGCTTTTAGTAGTTTCCATTTACTTGTCTATGAACTGTATAGGCAACCAAGTAGTCCTTTACCGCGGACGCGGCTATTCGAATAGATCATGTTAACCCTGCAGGGGTGTACTTCTTCATACACGCTCTCACCACTTACCGTCGTTTACACGACATGTACTCGGCAACCTTCAAGCGGAAGCCCAACGTGGGTGTCGGCCACGACCTACCTAATCACCTAAGCCTCCAGTCCAGGTTTATCGCCTATTCAGGTTCCATCCGCAGGGAGTCCGGCCGAGGTTTCCCATACGGCCCCGAACGATGTGAACAGGGTTCCCGAGATACCTAACGGGTATTCGGTACACCGTGCCACGTACCTACCGCATCACAGCCCACCCCTACGGTCAGCGCTGTCCACGGCCTCCAGTAGGCTACAAACACCAGAAACTACTTGCAACTCCTGGACGGAGAACTAGGGTGAATAAGAAGTCGAGAGGGTCCATTGGTTTCGGGCCCAATGCATGGTAGTAGCTGATTCTTAAATCACACATACAGATCTCAGTGCTTAAGGTCGGCTTCAATGAAACAACCCACCATGTACTCCTACATGGCCTCTCATCGATACCTTTACCAAATCGTGTTCACCACACCACTCTCATTACCGACATAATCATTTCACTCTAGCCCATCACCCAGATGAACCAGACCTGACACAACTCTAAGCATAGCAGGCATAGCAAGGTAGGAACAACACATACATATGGCTCAATCAACTCCTACACATGCTAGTGGGTTTCATCTAGTTACTGTGGCAATGACAGGTCATGCAGAGGAAATGGGTTCAACTACCGCAGCACACAACAGTTTGAATCGCGTTGTCTTAATGCAGTAAAAGAGAGCAGGAGCGAGAACATGGGATTGTATCGATATGATCAAATGGTTGGTTGCTTGCCTGATGGTTCGTTGCACGGATACGGTTCTTCGTTAGGGTAATCCCGGTACTCCTCGGGGACAGATCCTGTCGCAAGGGATAACGATACACAGGCATCACCAAACAATGTGCAACAATATGATGCATGCATGAAACATGGCAATATGAGTGTGTTGGGCTAATGCAACTAAAGCCAGAAGTGTTTGAGCAAATTTGAATCAAAGATTCAAATTCCAAATTCAAATATGGCCTTTTAAAGTGCCTTTTCTTGTTCTGATTAAAACATCAATTTAACTTGTTTGATCATGCATGAAAATAGTACAGATGGATAGATTGGATTTTTCTGATCATTTTTCATATATAATTTGTCCAATTTGGAGTTACAGAATAAAAGTTATGAATTTTTTAAGTTTAAATAATATTCTGGAATTTCCTGATTTAATTTAAATCCAGAAATATCATTTACTGCGTCAGCCTGACATCACAGGGACGTCAGCAGGTCAACAGGGCTGGCTCGGGTCAAACCTGACGTGTGGGGTCCACACGTCAGTGACCAGGGGCTAATCCCGCGTTGACCCGGGGCTGGTTAGCTTTGACTAAGCCTGGGGCCCACTGTCAGCGTCAGTAGGTGGTGGGTTAGTGGCTAATTGACTAGGCCACGTCAGCTCGCCGGAGTTCTGGCCGGCGGCGACCATCAGTGCGGCGGCGATAGTGGTTTTGGTCGTTTCGGCCACCAAATGGAACGTGGCGACCACCGGAGTGAAGCTGAGGACGACCCGCGGCTCTTGGCGGAGTCCGTTGGGGTCGGGGTGGCCGGAGTTGGCGCCGGCGACGACTCTGGCGGCCACCGGGGTTCGGCCGAAGACGAACTCGACGCTGGAGGGTTCGGTGAGGCTCGGGGAGTGGCTGGTTAGGTGCTGTGGGACTCGGTGAGCATGATGGACTCCAGGTTGTGGCCGGAGGGTGACCGGGAGCACGTCGGCGACGAGCTCCACGGCGGTGGGTGCGGTTGAGCTTCGGGAGGTTGCTACACGGCTCGGGAGCAAGAACGGAAGGGAGGGGAAGATGGCTAAGCTCACAGTGAGTGCGGCGGAGTCCTTGGTGCGGCCGGAGATGGACCGGAGCGACGACGGCGTTGAAGGGGATCTCCGGCGACGGCGAGCTCGGGCGAGGTCGTTGCGGTGGTCTCGGGCGTTGCGAGCGCTCGGGGCTCGGCTGCTCGATGAAGTGGACGGCGGCGAAGCTCGTGGACACGGTGGCACGGCGTGGGGTGGTCGGAGGGCGTGGCTACGACGAGGGGGTGGCGGCGATGGCGTCGGCCATGGCTGGGGCGTGCGAAGGGGAGGAGCTGGAGAGGAGAGGGGGTGTCTGGGGGTTCAGAGGAGAGAGGGAGGCCGATCCACGGCGTTAGCCGGGCGAGGGAGGCGGCGGGGCGGCGAGCAGCTGCGTGGCGAGCTGCGGTGCCGCCGCCGAGCACCTTGGCTGCCTGCCTGGCGAGCCAAGCAGCTCGCTGGAGCGGTAGCCGGGCTGGGCCGGCCAGGTGGGCTGGCTGGTGGGCCTGCGGTGGCGCCAGGTAGGTTTTTCCCTTTTTTTCTGTTTCTGTTTTATTTAATAAATCTGCAACTTTGTTGAATTAATTAAAATACCTAGGCAACTCCAAAATTCACCAAACTACTCCTGGTTCATAGTTAGATTATTTCCAACATGAAACATTTTAGTTTGGAGATATTTGAGCATTTAAATATTTTATATTATTTTAAATGCCCAAATTCAAATATCTATGATTTAACTCAAAGACCCTATGATGGCCTAGAAAAATGTGCACCACTTTTGTCAGAGGTTCTGAACCAAGGCTAAAATGATGGACATTTTAGAAGGGCATTTCAGGTTCATTGAAAAATTATTTCAGTAACCCTAGTTGGTTTCAGAGGGGACTGGGGGTTCTGTCATCCCCATTTCAAGTTTCTGATGAAAGAGTAAACATGATGCAACACTCTAATGCATGACTAGCTAGGGTGTGACAACTCACCCCCACTCAAAAGAATCTCGTCCCGAGATTTGGGTTCCTCCGAGAAGAAGGCGGGGTACTCGAGTCGAAGACGATCCTCCCTTTCCCAAGTTGCTTCATCTTCAGAATGATGCGACCATTGAACCTTGAGAAACTTGATATTATGACGTCGCGTGGTACGTTCGGCTTGATCGAGGATACGAATGGGGTACTCTCGATATGTAAGATTATCTTGGAGATCAAGCGTTTCGTGGTCCACTTCACGGATAGGATCCGAGAAGCAACGCCTGAGTTGAGAAACGTGGAAGACATCGTGAACTCTGGAGAGGTGCGGAGGTAGTTCCAACTGGTAGGCAACTTCTCCTCGTTTGGCAAGAATGCGAAAAGGTCCAATGTAACGAGGAGCCAATTTGCCTTTGATACCGAAACGATGGGTTCCCTTCAGAGGGGTGACCCGAAGGTAAGCCTTCTCGTCAACCTCGAAAGTCATAGCCTTATGTTTTCGGTCATATTGACTCTTTTGACGGGATTGGGCTGTTTTCAACTTTTCACGAACGATACGAACTTGTTCTTCTGCTTCCTGAATCATATCCGGGCCAAAGAATTGTCTTTCCCCGGTCTCTGACCAGTTAAGGGGTGTTCGACATCGTCGTCCATAGAGAACTTCAAAAGGGGCTTTACCCAAGCTAGATTGATAGCTGTTGTTGTAAGCGAATTCGGCAAATGGAAGGCACTTCTCCCAATCCATTCCGAAAGAGATAACGGAGGCTCGAAGCATGTCTTCTAGAATCTGATTGACGCGTTCCACTTGACCACTTGACTGAGGGTGGAAAGCGGTGCTAAAGGAGAGACGAGTTCCCATAGCATTTTGGAAACTTTCCCAAAATCGAGAGGTGAAAAGACTTCCTCGATCCGAATTGATTTCCAAAGGAACACCATGGAGGGACACTATTCGGGAGATGTACAAATCTGCCAGCTGACTAGCGGTAATACTCTCACGAACAGGTAGGAAATGAGCTACTTTGGAAAGACGATCGACCACGACGAAAATAGCATTATTCCCCCTCTTGGTCCTGGGAAAACCGGTAATGAAATCCATACCAATTTTATCCCATTTCCATTCAGGAATAGCTAAGGGTTGAAGGGTGCCAGCAGGCCGTTGATGCTCTGCTTTTACACGACGGCAGACGTCGCAATTGGCAATATACTGAGCAATTTCTCTCTTCATCCTAGTCCACCAGAACCTCTGGCGTAGATCCTGATACATTTTAGTACTACCGGGATGAATGGTGAGAGGAGATTCATGAGCTTCCTTAAGGATCAAACGCCTCAGGTTTCGCACTTTGGGAACCACTAGTCGATTCCCGAAGTATACGACTCCTTGATCATCAATGGAGAAACAACCCGCAATTCCTTTCTGAATGTTCCTCTTGATGCGGGAGATTCCCGGATCTACCTTCTGTGCTTTGATAATTTGATCCGTAAGGGTAGGTTTTGCCACCAAGGTGGAGAGAAAACCTTGAGGTACAATGTGAAGGTTAAGCTTTCGAAATTCCTCATGGAGAAGCGGTTGACTTTGTTGTAACATCAGGTTGTTACAATAAGATTTACGACTTAGCGCATCAGCCATGACGTTGGCTTTCCCTGGGGTATAGGTTATTCCTAAGTCGAAGTCAGTGATCAATTCAACCCAACGTCTTTGCCTGAGATTCAGATCCGGTTGGGTGAAAATGTACTTCAGACTTTGGTGATCAGTGAATATTTCGCAACGATTACCGAGGAGGTAATGTCGCCAGGTCTTAAGTGCATAGACTACGGCTGCAAGCTCTAGATCATGAGTAGGATAATTCTCCTCATGTGGGTGCAATTGCCGTGAAGCGTAAGCAATTACGTGTCGATCTTGCATGAGAATGCAACCTAGTCCTTGTCGCGAGGCGTCACAGTAGATAACAAAGTCCTTGGAGAAATCTGGCGGTACCAGCACGGGAGCAGAAGTCAGGCGTCTTTTCAGTTCCTGAAAACTGTGCTCACATTGTGGAGTCCATTCGAACTTCTTATCTTTCTTGAGGAGTTCGGTTAGGGGTTTAGCAACTTTGGAGAAGTTCTCGACAAAGCGACGGCAATAGCTCGCTAAGCCTAGAAAACTCCGAACTTGCTTGACCGATTCGGGTGGAGTCCAATCAAGGACGGCTTGAACTCGCTCAGGGTTAACAGCAATACCTTTACCAGATATTACATGACCCAGATAGGTCACTTCTGACAACCAGAATTCACATTTAGAAAATTTGGCATAAAGGCGATGCTCTCGAAGTTTCTGCAACACTAGTCTTAGATGTTCGGCATGTTCTTCCTCGTTCTTGGAGTAGATGAGTATATCATCGAGATAAACTACGACGAATTTATCCAAATACTCCATGAAGATTGAGTTCATTAACCGAGAAAAGGTGGCTGGAGCGTTGGTTAAACCGAAGGACATGACGGTGTACTCGTATTGGCCATAACGAGTAACAAAGGCCGTTTTAGGAATGTCCCCGTTTCTGATTTTGATTTGATGGTATCCCAACCTCAAATCCATCTTGGAGAAGACTGAGGATCCAGCGAGCTGATCATACAGATCGTTGATCCTGGGAAGTGGATATTTGTTCTTGATTGTGACCAGGTTGACAGGTCGGTAATCTACAACCATCCGGTCCGTACCATCCTTCTTCTTGACGAATAGGACGGGACAAGCCCACGGAGATGAACTAGGTCGGATGAAACCCTTTTTCAAGGACTCATCTAGTTGTTTCTTAAGCTCGGCTAGTTCTAGGGGTGCCATCTTATAGGGTCTTCTAGCAATCGGAACGGTACCTGGAATGAGGTCTATTACAAACTCAACATCCCTGTCAGGTGGAACCCCTGGCAATTCTTCTGGAAAGACATCCGGGAAGTCACGGACTACCGGAACGTCCTCAAGGTCTGGCAAAGGGCTGGCGTTAAGAGAAAATAATTGTCGCTTGGCTATTCGAGTCAAAACATTGACTATCTTCCCCGAAGGATGGGTGAGTTGAACAGTCCTAGAGAAGCAATCAATTTGGGCATGATGAGCTGACATCCAGTCCATACCCAAAATGATATTAATATCTGAAGATTTAAGGGCTATCAAAGATGCGAGAAAAACAAGTCTGTCGACTTGGATTTCATTTCCATGGCTTACTCTAGAAGTTTGCCATTTGGATCCCGGAGTTTGAATTACCATAGAGGATGGCAAGTCACAGAATGCAACGTTATGCAAACGAGCATAATTTTCAGATATAAAAGAATGAGAGGCTCCTGTATCGAAAAGAACAGATGCCGGGTGGCAATTAACAAGAAGCGTACCGAGAACGACGTTGGGATCCTCTTGAGCTTCTTCGGCGGAGACACAATTGACATGGCCACGTGAAGCGGTGACCGGTTTGGCGTGGAATACTTTCCCTGTCGGCTTGCCACGGCCAGCAGCTTTAGCAGATTGATTGGGGTTGGTCTGGGGACACTCACGCATATAGTGACCAGATTCCCCACACTTGAAACAAGTCACGGAACTGGTACGTGGAGGAGCATTATTGGTTGGACCCCCATAGGGCTTAGCTGGAGCAGACTGTTGAGCGGGGCGAGGCGCCTGGAAAGATGGCCTCGGTGTGAACCTGGGTGGCAGGGCGGTGTTGGGTACCCACACGCGGCGCTTCTGAGGACCAGCACCGGATGAGGAACCCATGTCACGTCCATGCTTGCGTGTTGCGTCATAGTCAGTCTGACCAGTTTCAGCACTGATGGCTTTGTTGACAAGTTTCGAAAAGGATGTGCACTCATGCAGACGAAGGTCGCGGCGAAGCTCAGGACTAAGGCCCTTACGGAACCTTGCTTGCTTCTTGGCGTCAGTAGAAACTTCCTCGGTTGCATATCGTGCAAGATTACCAAACTCCCTGCTATAGACATCCACAGAAAGTCGGCCTTGGGTGAAATTGCAAAATTCTTCACGCTTACGGTCCATGAGACCCTCCGGAATGTGATGTTCACGGAATGCCTCACTGAACTCAGCCCAAGTTGTGACATGGCCTGCTGGGCGCATAGCTCCATAATTCTCCCACCATAAACTGGCGGGGCCTTCAAGATGATATGCAGCAAAGGTGACCTTGTCAGCCTCAGCTACCAGCGCGGAACGCAGTTTGTGAGAGATACTGCGAAGCCAGTCATCAGCGTCGAGAGGCTCGACGGAGTGGTGGAACGTGGGTGGATGCAATTTGATAAAATCACTGAGTGACACCACGTTAGCCCTCTGATGGTGTGCTGTATTCTGTTCAATACGCTCCAACAAACGGTTTGTCTCCCGCTTGTTTCTCTCAGCTTCCATCATAACCTCGGCTAGTGAAGGAGGTTGAGGCAGATGTTCATTTCTGGCTTCACTGCCTTCGGCCTGCTCTTGGGAAGCAGGGTTAGCGCGCGTGTTGACCATCCTAGGTAAACAAGACAATGATTTAGTCAGAATGATAAAATTCCGACATAGGATATAGAATGTAAGGAATAACTCGAAATGCAAGATGATCATCCGTATGACATGGTAGATACAGAAACTGCTTCTTTATTCCATCGTCATACACACCATACAGGTTTAGTACAAGACCAAGCAAAGTACTAAAACGGTGAAAAGAGGATTACATCTCATCGGAGGCATCTCAAGCTCCTATACATTATTTTTCTACATCTCCGGAAAGAGTACAAACTAGGTCATATCCCACGAGTCACGCGGGACGATAGACGACACAGCTAGTGCGAACTAGTGATACTACTACTAACTCAGACCGATCCGTAGTAGTCCTCGTAGAAGTCACCTCCATAGCCTGGAAGTTCAACATGATCATCCGGAAACAGACGGTCTCGCGGAGCTTGTGGACCATAGGGGCTAGGATGAGGCCTTGGACCAGCAAACGGTGGCCTGCGGGGACCGCGAGGTGGGGTGATGCCTCCTACATCACGCCAAACCATCACGTCTGGCAGAGCAGATCTCACAGGATAGAGATCGCGCATATCTGAATATCCAGCTTGCACCGCCGGTGCGAACCGAGTCAAAGTGGCCCAGTGGTCAGCACGGGTATTGAAGAGCTCTAACCTTAAGGCCCGATTTTCACGGTCCTTATCCTCGAGCATCTCAGCAGTGGTGCGAGTCCGTGAATCCTCCTGAGTGGAGTCAGCATAGATAGCCTGGAAATACCCTTGTGCTCCCGGAAGTGATCCTGGCATATACCGGAAGTCAGAGTCCCGAAATAACCCAGATCTGACTCGCATAATGGTCATCATAGAGTAGGCGGCATCCTGCACAGCCATCTCGATAGTAACCCCGAGTCCATAGGAGCAGTGAAGAGGCTCGGTGGATCCAGGATAAGATGGAAATATCCTGACAGTGCAGAGATACTGGCTTTGATTAAAGTCTCGGAATTGCTCTTCGACTGTGTACTCAGGATACCAGCGGTATCCAGCCTCAGTCATTACCCTGACCAACTTAGCAGTATGGCCGGGTACATCTAGGCATCGAGTCAGGCGAACCACTTGATTGAGGTCGCGAGTGGCCATCTGAAAGCATAATCATAATGCAGAGGCATTAGAATTTCTAGCAAAATTTCGGCAGCATAACAGCTGTAAATGCTCAAAAAGGATATTGAGACATTTGACAAAGGATTTCGTACACACTCAACATCATCATATCAAGTTCTGAAACCATTCCAACAACATAATGTGGTAGTAGAACTGAACTAGGCTGATAACCATCAAGCTTATAAGGTACTACTGATTAGTAACACGTGATCCTGATAGAGAGAACAGATCCTAATTCCTTAACCCCCGGTGGAAGAATGGACTGACTCAGATCAGAATGTCATAAGGTATAAGGAGTAAAAAGAGCCTTACGTTCCAACCCACAAACAATTCCCCTACATATAACTAAAGAATTTCTAGACTCAACATCGACCAGTTTGGCTTGGAGAACCTACAGGCAGTCCGGCTCTGATGCCAACGCTGTCAGGACCCCGACTCGATGTCACATCGATCTAGCTGGTAACACCTCATATCACTTTGCGGCCTCACGCACGGTATCCCCACGGGTGTCGTCTTACCTTTTTCCCGGGACCGTTTGCGCCTTTTGGCTCACGTATATGATAGTGTCGCTAGCATCCATATGATAAAGAGCCCGGGCTGACATGACTAGTCGTAAACCCAAAGTGGCACAGACTTACAGGGACAGGCATCCATGACCCAGCTTCGAACGTGTCGGTCATCAGCAAGTGGGTCCGGGCTGTAGCACTGGGCTAGCAGGACTCCGGTAAACCGGGCTGTAGCGGGCTAACAGGACTCCGGTACTCAAAGCGTGACATTTCCCCGAAGGGACAGACACAGGAACGAAGAAGGACACATGCCGGCCAGCCTAAGTGTTCCAGAGCAGTAGCAAGCTACCATGGCTCAGCGGTAACACTAGGAGACATTTCCCGGTAAGAGAGGCTACTAAAGATAAACAACTAGATAGTCAGATCCCACACATACCAAGCATTTCAATCATACACACAATATGCTCGATATGTGCAAATACAACGAAGCATCACAACATGACTCTACGACACAAGTACTTTATTTAAGGCTCAGGAGCCATACATAACATACACACAAAGGTACGGGTCTCACGACCCAACATACAAGTCATACAATCATACAAGCCAACAGCGGAAGTAACTTGTCTGAGTACAGACAACTAGTAAAATAAAAGAGGCTTGGAAAGCCTGGCTATACTATGTGGTCCTTCACAAGCTCAGGGTCACCACCTGGGTCTTTAACCTACTCGTTGATGTCAACGTCTACATAGAACCCATCAGAAGGGGTTGCAGCGTCTTCTGTAAAAATGTAGATTATAGCAACATGAGTACAAAGGTACTCAGCAAGACTTACATCAGATCCTACATACATGCATAGTATCAAGAAGGGTTGGTGGAGTTATTGCAGCAAGCCAGCTTTGACTCTTGGCTAGACTATCCTACGATACTCCATTTTGAGATAGTTTTGCGCACACGAGTCCACTACTCACCACTTCAATACACTACCGAGGATCCACCTCCGTCTTCCTACGGAAGAGCCATCCTCGGCACTCACACTTATCTTGAGGCTTTTAGTAGTTTCCATTTACTTGTCTATGAACTGTATAGGCAACCAAGTAGTCCTTTACCGCGGACGCGGCTATTCGAATAGATCATGTTAACCCTGCAGGGGTGTACTTCTTCATACACGCTCTCACCACTTACCGTCGTTTACACGACATGTACTCGGCAACCTTCAAGCGGAAGCCCAACGTGGGTGTCGGCCACGACCTACCTAATCACCTAAGCCTCCAGTCCAGGTTTATCGCCTATTCAGGTTCCATCCGCAGGGAGTCCGGCCGAGGTTTCCCATACGGCCCCGAACGATGTGAACAGGGTTCCCGAGATACCTAACGGGTATTCGGTACACCGTGCCACGTACCTACCGCATCACAGCCCACCCCTACGGTCAGCGCTGTCCACGGCCTCCAGTAGGCTACAAACACCAGAAACTACTTGCAACTCCTGGACGGAGAACTAGGGTGAATAAGAAGTCGAGAGGGTCCATTGGTTTCGGGCCCAATGCATGGTAGTAGCTGATTCTTAAATCACACATACAGATCTCAGTGCTTAAGGTCGGCTTCAATGAAACAACCCACCATGTACTCCTACATGGCCTCTCATCGATACCTTTACCAAATCGTGTTCACCACACCACTCTCATTACCGACATAATCATTTCACTCTAGCCCATCACCCAGATGAACCAGACCTGACACAACTCTAAGCATAGCAGGCATAGCAAGGTAGGAACAACACATACATATGGCTCAATCAACTCCTACACATGCTAGTGGGTTTCATCTAGTTACTGTGGCAATGACAGGTCATGCAGAGGAAATGGGTTCAACTACCGCAGCACACAACAGTTTGAATCGCGTTGTCTTAATGCAGTAAAAGAGAGCAGGAGCGAGAACATGGGATTGTATCGATATGATCAAATGGTTGGTTGCTTGCCTGATGGTTCGTTGCACGGATACGGTTCTTCGTTAGGGTAATCCCGGTACTCCTCGGGGACAGATCCTGTCGCAAGGGATAACGATACACAGGCATCACCAAACAATGTGCAACAATATGATGCATGCATGAAACATGGCAATATGAGTGTGTTGGGCTAATGCAACTAAAGCCAGAAGTGTTTGAGCAAATTTGAATCAAAGATTCAAATTCCAAATTCAAATATGGCCTTTTAAAGTGCCTTTTCTTGTTCTGATTAAAACATCAATTTAACTTGTTTGATCATGCATGAAAATAGTACAGATGGATAGATTGGATTTTTCTGATCATTTTTCATATATAATTTGTCCAATTTGGAGTTACAGAATAAAAGTTATGAATTTTTTAAGTTTAAATAATATTCTGGAATTTCCTGATTTAATTTAAATCCAGAAATATCATTTACTGCGTCAGCCTGACATCACAGGGACGTCAGCAGGTCAACAGGGCTGGCTCGGGTCAAACCTGACGTGTGGGGTCCACACGTCAGTGACCAGGGGCTAATCCCGCGTTGACCCGGGGCTGGTTAGCTTTGACTAAGCCCTGGGGCCCACTGTCAGCGTCAGTAGGTGGTGGGTTAGTGGCTAATTGACTAGGCCACGTCAGCTCGCCGGAGTTCTGGCCGGCGGCGACCATCAGTGCGGCGGCGATAGTGGTTTTGGTCGTTTCGGCCACCAAATGGAACGTGGCGACCACCGGAGTGAAGCTGAGGACGACCCGCGGCTCTTGGCGGAGTCCGTTGGGGTCGGGGTGGCCGGAGTTGGCGCCGGCGACGACTCTGGCGGCCACCGGGGTTCGGCCGAAGACGAACTCGACGCTGGAGGGTTCGGTGAGGCTCGGGAGTGGCTGGTTAGGTGCTGTGGACTCGGTGAGCATGATGGACTCCAGGTTGTGGCCGGAGGGTGACCGGGAGCACGTCGGCGACGAGCTCCACGGCGGTGGGTGCGGTTGAGCTTCGGGAGGTTGCTACACGGCTCGGGAGCAAGAACGGAAGGGAGGGGAAGATGGCTAAGCTCACAGTGAGTGCGGCGGAGTCCTTGGTGCGGCCGGAGATGGACCGGAGCGACGACGGCGTTGAAGGGATCTCCGGCGACGGCGAGCTCGGGCGAGGTCGTTGCGGTGGTCTCGGGCGTTGCGAGCGCTCGGGGCTCGGCTGCTCGATGAAGTGGACGGCGGCGAAGCTCGTGGACACGGTGGCACGGCGTGGGTGGTCGGAGGGCGTGGCTACGACGAGGGGTGCGGCGATGGCGTCGGCCATGGCTGGGGCGTGCGAAGGGGAGGAGCTGGAGAGGAGAGGGGGTGTCTGGGGGGTTCAGAGGAGAGAGGGAGGCCGATCCACGGCGTTAGCCGGGCGAGGGAGGCGGCGGGGCGGCGAGCAGCTGCGTGGCGAGCTGCGGTGCCGCCGCCGAGCACCTTGGCTGCCTGCCTGGCGAGCCAAGCAGCTCGCTGGAGCGGTAGCCGGGCTGGGCCGGCCAGGTGGGCTGGCTGGTGGGCCTGCGGTGGCGCCAGGTAGGTTTTTCCCTTTTTTCTGTTTCTGTTTTATTTAATAAATCTGCAACTTTGTTGAATTAATTAAAATACCTAGGCAACTCCAAAATTCACCAACCTACTCCTGGTTCATAGTTAGATTATTTCCAACATGAAACATTTTAGTTTGGAGATATTTGAGCATTTAAATATTTTATATTATTTTAAATGCCCAAATTCAAATATCTATGATTTAACTCAAAGACCCTATGATGGCCTAGAAAAATGTGCACCACTTTTGTCAGAGGTTCTGAACCAAGGCTAAAATGATGGACATTTTAGAAGGGCATTTCAGGTTCATTGAAAAATTATTTCAGTAACCCTAGTTGGTTTCAGAGGGGACTGGGGGTTCTGTCATCCCCATTTCAAGTTTCTGATGAAAGAGTAAACATGATGCAACACTCTAATGCATGACTAGCTAGGGTGTGACAATCAAGATCTTGTGGGAGGAAAGGATGAACGAGGGAAAGCCTTATCTACAAATGTGGAGAGGAGTGCGGGTAAATTGTCATAGTTTCCTTCCTATCCGTTAGATATAGATCGGACAGCCTATATTGCAGGATGACAGGCACACCATCATCACCAACTCTGCTTTTTATTGAACCGAGACAAATCTAAAAAACCCAACTAAGACAACCTCCCAGCATATCGCGCGGGAAAAGACCCGGCCGCGCCGTTTTAGTCGGGATTACCGGATTACTAGTAGTAGTATCGATGGATCACGCGAAGCAACATTTTTTTTGAGGGGGCGAAGCACCTAGTTTAAAAGGAAAAAGGCGGTACACTCACAGCACTCTTCTCGCGGTCGCATTGCACCCCACACATGTTCTGTCCTGCACACGGCTCACGCACCGGAACGCGCTTCGGCTTGCCTCTTCACTGACACGTGGGACTGCACTTGGAGAAACCGACATGCGCCAAACTCCCCCCGCCCACCGCGCGAAATCCCCCCCCCCCACACACACACAAAAATTCCCCCCAAATTCGATTCAACCGCCCTTCGGCCAAATATTCCCCAAACCCCCCTCCCCCCGTCCCTCCTCCACTCCATTCGCTCCGCCAAAGCCGCCCTCCCCACTGCGCTGATACGTCGGTGCCGCGGTTCGTCGAGGGGACGCACGGTGATCCTCCCGCTCCCATAGTACGCTCTCGTAGACTGCCGTCCTCTAGCGCGCCGCCACCTCTGGCTACGTTCCTTGTGGAGGCGCACGCGGTCATCGCCGCCACCGCTGGCGATGTTCGTGTGGAGACGCACGATGGTCAGCTTCTCCCACGGTACGTGCATTCTAGACTGAGGCCCCGTTCATGTCGGTGTAGCGCTGAATGTTAGCTGATAGACGCTGTTAATCTCACTGTTTGCCGAAGTAGTTTACTGTCAATATGCTCTGCTTAAGAAGCTTCCTTGCCCTGGTCTGCACTCAATCTGCTTAGCTGAGATGGCATGCCAAGGCCGATTAGTTGCTAAAATATCCTGCCATATATTTATTGTGACGTAGATTGCCATGGTCTAGTAGCCAATCTGTTAGGTGAAATAGCTCTACACCGTTTTATACTCGATCTTTGTTGTTGCGATGGCCTTCGATAGTTTGATGGCTGTGTGCTCGACCTCATTGACTGTTGGAACAGCCTGTCATAATTTAGCACTCAAATCTGTTTGCTGAATTAGCTTTACATATATTTTGTTACTTAGATCTGCTCGTCCAAATATCTTGCCATAGCTTTAGACATCGATCCAGGTATTTTTTTTCTGGACTTCATAAAAAAGCATATATGTTTTTCCTGTAATATCTAGTAGAAGAACTAATTTGTATGTCTAACAGATGGACAGGACTTGGATAACTTCTGCTCGAAGATTCTCCGCTGCATATGTCGAGGGGGTTGAAAACTTCATGAACTTTATCAGAGCTGAGTACGGTGGTCCGAAATTAGATGTGCTCTGCCCGTGTAGCAGTTGTATGAATTCAGTTACAAGACCCCAGTCAACTGTGCAAAATCATCTACACTTGTATGGGATGTCGGTCACATATACTAGGTGGGTTCATCATGGTGAAGCTGTGAACGTCAATGTTATTGACTACGTGGAAGCAGCAGATCACCATCTTGATCTGCCTGATGCTCAGGTGGAAGAGGAGGAGGAGGTGGTGGTGGCAGAGCCAGTGAGTTTGACCAACATTGAAACAATGCTACGAAATGCTCGTGCATTCCGTGAACTTTCACCTGCAGAAGAAAAACGGTGGGCCCGCATGTTGGAACAATGCAACGTTGCTGTCACCCCAGGAAATAAGCTGTCAGTATTCTCAGCTATGGTCACCTTTCTTCAGGTGAAGACATCTGAGCGGATGACCAACAAATCATTCGATGCGATGTTGGCTGCTTTCCGCAAATCTTTCCCAGATGCGTCTGAGCTGCCACACACCTACAGTAAAATGAAGAATTTCCTTCGTGCAGTTGGAATTGGATATGATATGATCCATGTTTGTAAGAATAATTGTGTTCTGTTCCGGAAGGATTATGCCAACTTAAGTGAATGCCCGAAATGCAAATCATCAAGATGGAAAGATGGCGATGCTGTGAAGAGGGTTCCTCATAATGTTCTGAGACATTTTCCAATTACACCAAGATTGCAGAGGTTGTTTCATGATGCTGAAACAAGAGAGGATGTACTGTGGCATTCTAGGAACCAGGAGTACAGAGATCAGAATGTAATGAGCCATCCATCTCATGGTAGTGAGTGGAAAAGCTTCAATGATAAACACAAAGAGTTTGCTGCTGACCCGAGAAACATTAGACTTGGCTTAGCTTCAGATGGATTTAACCCATTTGGCCACCAGAGCGCCACATATAGCATGTGGCCAGTGCTTGTTATCCCTTACAACATGCCTCCAAATGTCTGCACCAAAGAATCAAACTACATGATGGCCTTGCTCATCCCAGGTCCAAAAAGTCCTGGAAAGGATTTTGATTTGTTCATGGAGCCTCTTGTGGAGGAACTTCAACAGCTATGGAAGGGTGTTCTCACTCGAGACCTATATAGCAGCCCACCAGCTGATTTCTTTCTGCGTGCTATTGTAATTTGGTGCATCCATGATTATCCGGCTTTGGGCACTATGTCAGGGCGAACGACACATGGTTACAATGCATGTGTTCGCTGTGACAGGAATCCGCTGTCATACGCAATACTTAGCAAGATCTGTTACATTGGACACCGCCGTTTCCTTGCCAAGGACAAGCCGCATCCTAGAAAATACCGAAGACATGTGTTCAATGCAAAGCATGAAAACCATGATGCGCCAAAGAGGCTCACCGCCGATGAGTTGCAAGTGGAATTAGAGAAGGTCAGGCATATTACACCAGGAAACCATCCTGGTAATGGTAGCGGGAAAAGGAAGCGTGGCACGGTAGAAGAGAGATTATTGTTTACCCGCAGGTCCACTTTGTGGGACTTGGAGTATTGGAAAGATTTGGATCTGCGGCATAATCTTGATGTGATGCACATCGAGAAAAATATATGTGACAGCATTATCGGCACACTTCTTAACATTGAAGGCAAGACGAAAGATACCTTAAAATCTAGGATTGATTTGACACACCTGGGTATCAGAAAGGATTTGCAGGTGCAAGATGAAGGTAAACCACGGGATATGGCACCAGCTGTGTACGTCTTGGACAAGGTAAAAAGAAAAGAATTCTGCGAGGTCCTGTCACGTGTGAGATTCCCACATGGATTTGCTTCCAACCCTGAAAGGAGAGTCAGTGCAGATGGAAACAAGGTACAAGGGTTGAAAACTCATGACTGCCATGTCCTACTTCAAAGGGTTTTACCTGTTATCCTTAGAGGATTGGGCCGCCCTGACTTATACAGAGCAGTTGCAGAGTTGGGACAATTCTTCAGGGAACTCTGCAGTAGAAATATCAGGATAGATGCTTTGGAGCGTCTTAGAGACAAGATACCAACTATCCTATGCGACCTTGAGAAGATATATCCTCCAGCCTTCTTTGATGTGATGGTGCATTTGGCTGTTCATCTACCTGATGAGGCACTACTTAGAGGTCCAGTACAGTATGGCTGGATGTACCCTATTGAAAGGCGGCTAGGCACTTTCAAGGGCTATGTTAGGAACAGAGCTAGACCCGAGGGTTCCATTGTAGAGGCCTACATTGCTACAGAAGCGTTGACATTCTGCTCAAAATACATTGAAACAGCTGATCAGCTTAGCAAAGAGGTGGGTGAAGACAATCCCGGGCTCAATGTTTTCGATTATTCTGTTCGAGTTACAGGGAAGAGTCGACAAGAGGACAAACCTAAAGATTTGGACAAAATGGTTTGGTATGTGTTGAATAACTGTCCTGAGATACTACCTTATATCAAGTAAGTGCAGTACTGCAGCTTATACATCGTAATCTACTAAACTTGCAGCACATTCTTATATATTTAGATGTTTGACGCGATCACTATGTTGTGCAGCATCTACAAAGAGGAGTTACTGCCGCAAAATCCAAGAAACATTGACAAACTGGTTATGGCAGGATTTGCGAAATGGTTCAAGAACCATGTAAGCTTTTGAAGTGCACTGTCAGTTTTTTAATATATTGAGTACATAAGATGATCAGCTTGTCTATTTTCTAACCATAGGTTAAGAAGATGCGGGAGGATGGGCAGGCAGTTGATGATGCCCTTTACTCACTAGCAATGGGTCCTGATACTCGGGTAAGACATTATGAATCTTGCGTTGTTGGAGATGTGCGCTACAACACCCTTGCACGAGATGAAGGCAGGAAGACACAAAACAGTGCCATCATGAGCACGGATACGTATGACAAAGAGACAACTGAAATGTATGCTAACATAACAGACATTGTTCAGTTGCAGTATATCTCCAGTTTCAAGGATCATCGGTGTGTGGTTCTGTTGTGCTGTCGTTGGTATAACCTGTTTTCCAGGATCGCAAAACCCAGAGCTGATGATTATTTCAAATCCATCAATGTCAAGGCGGCGTACCAGACCAACGAGCCTTTTATTTTGGCAAATCAAGCAACACAGATATTTTTCTTGGAAGACACATTTGCACGTAGCGATGACTGGAGAGTATTGCAAAGGTTTGAGCAGAGGAATTCGTTTAATGAAGTTGCACAACAAGATGATGCTTACACTGCTCCTGATGTACAAGATAACACAGATGTTCCTAATATCTTTGAGAACCATCACGTCAATGACGCCGGCGAAAAGATTGCCTGTCGTGCTGTGGACATACAAGAGTTGATCAAGAAGAAGCCAACGTTCGAGGACGTTGAGGACGAAGAAGAAGATGACACCGTGGGGAATTACGATTCAGACTGATACACATGGCGAAGATGTTGACGCTGCTGCTGCGGATGATGATTACATTGCTTTTGTCGTATTTGCCTGTCAGAAGACGTTTTTTTATCTACTATGTGAAATTGTGTTTGCTATGACAACTGAAACCTGATGAACATGTTGTTTAGTATTTTGCTGTGAGAACATCACTTGTTATGTATGCTGATTTGTGTTTGGTGATTGTATGACAACTAAAACATGATGACATTGTTGTTTAGTTGTACTCATATTTGGCTGTGAAACTTGAATTTGATGACATAGTTTGCTGTTGGACTGCAATTTGCTCGACGTCTTCGAATGAGAACAAAGCTGACCCGACAGGGCCTCTGCTATTTATTTATTTATATGAGCAAAAGGGGATACCCCCTGATTTCCGTTAATAGAAATCATTAGATGTTCACAACACTACGCCCAGCCTGCTACACAGGTTTCATTCATTACTAGTTTCAGCAAAGTGCTCATGTCGTAGCCACTGAATACATCACGAGTGCTACATACACTGCAAATAAAGAGACAATCATCCTACAGAGCACATCGATTTTGCCCATTATCTTCACAAGCTCTTTCATCTCCTCATTGCTGTCAAGGCCGTTCAGCAGCTGTTGCTTGGCCATGATCAGAGGAACTGCATCTTTAACCTTCTGCTCTGCATCTTCCTCTTCTGTCGTTCCTTCAGTTACTTGTCCAACACCCCAACCTGCTGGTATTGGGATTCCTCGGCTAACCAAATAATCAGCGTAGTTGCATTCCCCCACATCAGCAACTTCCCAGAAATACAAATCACACGAATCTTCCCTTTTCTGCACGAATCAAATTGGAAGATCATCAACCAAACTATTAAAAAAATCAGCAACTGAAAGCAGCAGAACAACACTTAAACATATTATTACCCCATGATTCGGGCATTTGTAGAAGACTCGGCCAGGGTTGCGGATTGTGGTTGAGACGCGACGGATGACTCTGCGTGATTTGCAGCAGTGGCACCACACCAACGGCAGCGGGTTGCGATGAGCAATCGGCTGCGGTGCGCGTGCCGGCGGGGGTGTGATGAGACCCACAGGCGATGGTACGGGTGGCGACTTGGCGCATATCTGGTTGTTGCCTGCTGAAGAGCAGGTGGACGAGCAGCCAGCGGACATGGTTGCTGCGGCCAGAGCTTCTGATGCTAGGCAGAGTAAGTAGAGAAGAGGAGAAGCGAACGTTGGATATGTCAGTTTCATTACTTGCAGAGTAGCATAGCACCATATATAGTCATAGTCTAGGTTTGGATTCGAACCAGCTACAGGAGCACGTCTTTCTTTTTTCTAAAACTCGGCAACGTCTCTTTACTGGTACACTAGCTTGTTCTGTACGCCTTCCCAAGTCTTTGATTTTCTTTCCCTTTTTTGCGAGGAAGGAAGGAGGACAAAATTGAGAGTTCCTCGGACTCGAACCCAAGACCTCTCGGTTGAAAACCAAGGGTGCTAGTCACTTATGTGGCGAACGTTCCCTGTGAGGAGGACGGCAGACGAACGCATTTTCCTCGCAGTTTTCTTCCTATATATAAAAAAGTATGCTACTTGGTGTCCGCTTAGTCAAAAAACGATTGTGCCAACCTTGACCGTTCGATTGACATTCAACGTCTGTCGCGTTTCTTCAGTCTCTTCTTCCTCGAGCCGCCAAAGCCAAACCAGCGCCGGCGGGACCGCCTGCTCCCGCCTCCCACGGCTGGCTGTGATCTTCCCCGGCTCCTGTTCGTTCCCGTCCGAGGCCTCACCATCGTCCTCCGCCTTGGTTCGCTCGCCGCGGCGCCGCCCTCCGGTGTTGTCAACATGGTCAACAACCGAGAGGAATAAGGAGATGACTGTACATGGTGAGGATGACAGTAGGGACCCAGCAGCGCGCGCAGTAATTTTGTTTTTTCGGGACGGAGAAGGGTATCAACTGGGTTGTGCGGGACCCGTGGCCCGTCTAGCCCAGGCTTTTATTTCATATGTTTAGCACATGACCAGCCCAGTTTGTTTTTTTCCTTTCTGAAAAATGGCTAGCCAGCTATTTTGTTTTTTGCAGAATAACCAACATAGGCCTACTTGCTTTTCTACGCCCTGCTGGGCCGGAAATCTTTCAAGACGAGGAGGGATGAATTTTTCCCAGAAAATGGGCTATAAGTAATAAGAAATGGGCTATAAGTAATAAGAAATGGGCTATAAGTAATAAAATGGGTATAAGTAATAATAAATGGGCTGTAAAATGAAAAAAATACAGCAAACAGGCAATTAGTTCCCAAATACTGTTTTCTTTCGGATTTTGATATTTTAAATTTCATTGTTTTTGTGCGGGTAAAATTTCATTGAATTTAAATTAAGGTATATTTAGATTTAAAATTAATTTGAATCTGGCTAGAAATTTCGGGCTGTATGCTGTTTGGGACAGATTTGGAGGCTGACTTGTGGGTCTACTAGGTTGACGTGTACTTTGGCTTTGTCAACTTAGTCCACAAACGATTCTAGCAGCAGTGACCGTTGGATGTTAATCCAACGGCCGTGCTGCTTCTTCAATATCTGATCTTCTTGCTCCAGCCGCCCAAACCAGCTCCGGTGGGACTGCCTGCTCCCGCCTCCCGTGGCCGGCTGTGCTGCCGCACAGGCCGCACCGCCCCACCCTACTTCATTGCTGGCCAGGCCATTCCTCTACTCACCCATAGCTCCTGTTATTTTCCGGCGACGACAGCCGGACCAGAAAACCCTCATACTACCCACCGCGTGGGCAACCATTGCCGAGTCTTCCCCGGCTCCGTGTCGTTCCCTTCCTAGGCCTCGCCGTCGTCCACCGCCATGCTGCTCTCGGCGCGGCCTTGTCAACGTGGTCAACAAGCGACATCCATCGGCCGTGGACTGTACGCGCAAAATAATGATTCCTCCACCTGACAGCAGGGACCCACCGGAAGGGCCTCTGTATTTCGCGAAAAAAACGTTCCCCCCGCTGACATGTCGGACCCACCAGCTATATCTTAGCACGCAAGGAAGTGCCTCCTTATTATGCACAAAAAAATGAATACCCACCCTGCTAGATGGGACCCACCATAGTGGGAGGATGACTTGTGGGCCAACTAAGTTGACGGGGACGGAGGGCTTTGTCAACTTAGTCAATATGAACGATTCTAGCTCCAGTGACCGTATGATGTCCATCCAACGGCCATAGTGCTTCTTCAACCTCTGGTCTTCTTGCTCCAGCTGCCCAAAGCAGTGCCGGTCGTGCCGTGTGCTCCTACCTCTCGTGGCCGGCTGTGATGTCGCGGAGGCCTCACCGCCCCCTACTACTCCCACCGCTGGCCTAGGGTATCCCTCTACTCACCCACACCCCCTGTTATTCTACAGCGACGGCAGCCTCACGTCGCAGCCGAACCATTGAACCCTCGTACTCCTCTCTGCGCGGGCTACCGCTGCTGCGTCTTCCCCGGCTCTGCATCATCCCCTTCCTAGGCCTCGCCGTCGTCTAGACCACCGCCCTGGTGCTCTCGGCGCAGCGTGGTCAACATGGTCAATGACCAACTTCCATCGGAAGTGTACTGTACATGGAGAGGCTGACAGCTGGGTCCAGGCGGCCGCAAGGAAGTGCCTCCTTATTACGCGCAAAATAATTATTCCTCCACCTGACAGCAGGGACCCACCAGACGGGCCACCTTATTTCGTGAAAAAAATGTTTCCCCCCTGACTACTGGGACCCACCGGACGGGCCAGCATATTTCGCGAAAAAAACGTTCCCCGCGCTGTCAGCTCGGACCTACCGGAAGTGCCTCCTTATTACGCACAAAAAAATGAATACTCCCCTTGCTAGCTGGGACCCACCATGGTGGGAGGCTGACTTGTGGGCCTACAAAGTTGACTGGGACGGGGGCCTTTGTCAACTTTAGTCAATATGAATGATTCTAGCTCCAGTGACCGTACGATGTCCATCCAACGGCCATAGTGCATCTTCAACCTCTGGTCTTCTTGCTCCAGCCGCCCAAAGCAGCGCTGGTCATGCCGCATGCTCCTGTCTCCCGTGGCCGGCTGTGCTGCCGCGGAGGCCTCACCGCCCCCTACTATTCCCACCGCTGGCCAGACCTTGTGGTGACGGCAGCCTCACACCGCAGGCGAACCAGTGAACCCTCGTACTCCTCTCCGCGCGGGCTTCCGCTACCGCATCTTCCCCGGCTCCCCGTTGTCCCCTTCCTAGGCCTCGCCGTCGTCCATCGCCCTGGTGCTCTCGGCGCGGCGTGGTCAACGTGGTCAAGGAACGACTTCCATAGGACGTGGACTGTACGTGGAGAGGTTGACAGCTGGGTCCACGACCGCAGCAAGGAAGTGCCTGCTTATTACGCGGAAAATAATGATTCCTCCACCTGACAGCTGGGACCCACCGGACAGGCCACTGTATTTCATGAAAAAAACGTTTCCCCTTGACTGCTGGGACCCACCAACTACATCTTCGCAGGCAAGGAAGTGCATCCGGGCAAACAAAATGATTCGCCCCCCTGACTGCTGGGACCCACCAGCTATATCTTCGCAGGCAAGGAAGTGCCTGACAGACGGGACCCACCTGGTTGAAGCGTACGAAGCATTATCATTCTGGTCGCGAACGTGTACGTACATACTGGTCGTTGCAGAGGCGCGCACGTGTCGTAGTAGAGGCGCGCACGTAGCATGTATACGTACGTACATCAGCGAGGGTGCAAGAAAGAAAATACGACCACGTACGTACATACGGGCAGGGTCTCGAACGCATACTCACGCATACGTACGGCCAGGGCTTGTGTACATGGCTGGGTCGGAACGGAGAAACAGTGTCGTCGTCGTGTTCATGGGGAGGCAACGGAATGCGTCGTGTTCATGGGGAGGCAACGGAATGCGTCGTGTTCATCGGGAGGCAACAGAATGCGTGGGAGCCAACCGGCTTGGACGGAACAGGCAATGGAAACGAGGCTTGGCGTATCGCACAACGGAGGAAACGGACCTCCTACGTTCGGAACGAGGTCCTGTTGATCGGGAGGGGTGCGGCGTACCGCAAAATGGAGGAAATGGACCTCATACGGTCGAAACGGGGGTCCTGTTGATCGGGAGGGGTGTGGCGTACCGCAAAACGGACGAAACGGACCTCCTACGGTCGAAACGGGGGTCCTGTTGATCGGGAGGGGTGTGGCGTACCGCAAAACGGACGAAACGGACCTCCTAACGTCGAAACGGGGGTCCCGTTCACTGGGAGGGGTGTGGCATACCGCAAAACGGGACTCCACGGGATACTGTTCATCTCCACCGTCGACCTCCTCCAGCCTCCACGGGCTACCGTTGACCTCCTCCAGCCTCCACGGGCTCCTGTTCATCCAGCCTCCACCGCGCGCTACTCCACCGGCTACTGTTCAACCACCCCTCCACCGTCTACTATTCATCCAGCCCTCCACCATCTACTGTTCATCCAGCCCTCCACACCACGGGGTCCTGTTCAACCACCCCTCCATGGCCACCCCTCCACCGTCTACTATTCATCCAGCCCTCCACACCACGGGGTCCTGTTCATCCAGAGGCAACGCCACCACTCACTGTTCATCCACCCCCCCCCCCCCCGCAACGCTCACTGTTCATCCAATCGATCGGCTTTAGTTAGCAGCAGTAGCGAAGGAATCGCTCCATCGGGTTCAGTTAATAGCCATCGATCGATCGCTCGGGTTCTGTAACGCGTAGCCTGCAGTGCAATCGCTCGGGTTCAGTTAGAGCCCAATGCCTCGCTCGGTTTCAGTTAGAGCCAACGCCTCGCACGTGTACGAGAGAAACGCGCATCGCTCGGCCCCCGACCTCCCACTGTAACCGGCAACTCCCCGAAATTTTCCTCCCCCTCGCTTCTACCATGGTTTTTTCCGTCATGGACGGCCCAAATAATGTCATGCAGCTACGTCTCCGGCACGCCCAAGACGAAAAGCCCATTTTTTGTCATGATTTTTTTTCATAGAAGTAGGAGCCCACCACATCTATGATGATACCGGGTTTTGTCACAATTATCGTCATAGAAGTGTCATATGTATGACAGAAAAAAAATTCGTTCGGCCCAAAATGTCACGGATGTGTCTTTTTTTTGTAGTGGCTTTGGCTAGGTTTGGGTCACCATGGGCCTGTTGGGAAACGTAGCATGCAATTTCAAAAAAAATCCTACGCTCACACAAGATCTAACTAGGAGATCCATAGCAACGAGAGGGGGAGAGTGTGTCCATGTACCCTTGTAGACCGAAAGCGGAACCGTTTACTTAACGCGGTTGACGTAGTCGAACGTCTTCTCGTTCCGACCGATCGAGTATCGAATGTATGGCACCTCCGAGTTCTGCACACGTTCAGCACAATGACGTCCCTCGAGCTCTTGATCCAGCAGAGGGTCGAAAGAGTAGATGAGTTACGTTAGCACGATGGTGTGGTGACGGTGATGGTGATGTGATCCACGCAGGATTTTGCCAAAGCACCGCGAGAATATGACCGGAGGAGTAAACTGTGGAGGGGGGCACCCGCACACGGCTTGGAGCAATTGGTGTGTCTCATAGCCCCCCCCCCTCGCGTATATAAAGGAGGGAGGGAGAGGAGGTCGGCCTAGGCATGCCCCAAGTGGGGGGAGTCCCACTTGGACTCCTAGTGGGATTCGGCCCCCCTTCCTTTTTCCGGAGGGTGAAAGGGGGAAGGTGTAGGAGGGAGAAGGAAAGGGCGGGCGCCGTCCCCACCCCTTGTCCAATTCGGTTTCCCCCTGGTGGGGGGCGCACCAGCCCCTTGTGGGCTGGTATGCCTCCCTCCTATGGCCCATATCTTTCCCTGGGGGGTTCTGGTAACCACTCCGGTACTCCGGTATGTACCCGATACACTCCGGAACCCTTCCGGTGTCCCAATACTACCTTCCAATATATCAATCTTTACCTCTCGACCACTTCGAGACTCCTCGTCATGTCCGTGGTCTCATCCGGGACTCCAAACAACCTTCGCTCACCAAAAAACATAACTCATATAATACATATCGTCATCGAATGTTAAAGCGTGCAGACCATACGGGTTCGAAAACTATGTAGACATGACCGAGACACCTCTCTGGCCAATAACCAATAGCGAAACCTGGATGTTCATATTGGTTCCCACATATGCTACAAAGATCTTTATCGATCGAACCGCAATGTTAACATACATTATTCCCTTTGTCATCGGTATGTTACTTGCCCGAGATTTGATCGTCAGTATCTTCATACCTAGTTCAATCTCATTACCAACAAGTCTCTTTTCTCGTTCCATAATGCATCATCTCGCAACTAACTCATTAGTCACATTGCTTGCAAGGCTTCATATGATGTGCATTACCGAGAGGGCCCAGAGATACCTCTCCGATACTCGGAGTGACAAATCCTAATCTCGATCTATGCCAACCCAACAAACACCTTCATAGATACCTATAGAGCATCTTTATAAACACCCAGTTATGTTGTGACATTTGATCGCACACAAGGCATTCCTCCGGTGTCTGGGAGTTGCATAATCTCATAGTCGGAGGAATATATATTTGACATGAAGAAAGCAGTAGCAATAAAACTGAACAGTCATTATGCTAAGCTAACGGATGGGTCTTGTCCATCACATCATTCTCCTAACGATGTGACCCTGTTCATCAAATGACAACACATGTCCATGGCTAGGAAACTTAACCATCTTTGATCAACGAGCTAGTCAAGTAGAGGCATACTAGGGACACGGTGTTTTGTCTATGTATTCACACATGTATCAAGTTTCCGGTTAATACAATTCTAGCATGAATAATAAATATTTATCATGAATAAGGAAATATAAAATAACAATTTTATTATTGCCTCTAGGGCATATTTCCTTTAGTCTCCCACTTGCACTAGATTCAATAATCTAGATTACATTGTAATGAATCTAACACCCATGGAGTCTTGGTGTTGATCATGTTTTGCTCGTGGAAAAGGCTTAGTCAACGGGTCTGCCACATTCAAATCCGTATGTATTTTTCAAATCTCTATGTCTCTCTCCTTGACCAAATCTCAGATGGAGTTGAAGCGTCTCTTGATGTGTTCGGTCTTTTTGTGAAATCTGGATTCCTTCGCCAAGGCAATTGCTCCAGTATTGTCACAAAAGATTTTCATTGGACCCGATGCACTAGGTATTACACCTAGATCAGATATGAACTCCTTCATCCAGACTCCTTCATTTGCTGCTTCCGAAGCAGTTATGTACTCCACTTCACACGTAGATCCAGCTACCACGCTCTGCTTGGAACTGCACCAACTGACAACTCCACCATTCAATAAAAATACATATCCATTTTGTGACTTAGAGTCATCCGGATTAGTGTCAAAGCTAGCATCCACATAAGCACTCATGACAAGCTCTTTGTCACTGAGGAAGTCCCGGATTAGGGGGTGTCCGGATAGCCGAACTATCACCTTTGGCCGGACTCCTGGACTATGAAGATACAAGATTGAAGACTTCGTCCCGTGTCCGGATGGGACTTTCCTTGGCGTGGAAGGCAAGCTTGGCGATACGGATATGTAGATCTCCTACCATTGTAACCGACTCATTTTAACCCTAACCCTCTTTGGTGCCTATATAAACCGGAGGGTTTTAGTCCGTAGGAGGAACAACAATCATACCATAGGCTAGCTTCTAGGGTTTAGCCTCTCTGACCTCGTGGTAGATCTACTCTTGTACTACCCATATCATCAATATTAATCAAGCAGGAGTAGGGTTTTACCTCCATCGAGAGGGCCCGAACCTGGGTAAAAACATCATGTCCCTTGTCTCCTGTTACCATCCGCCTAGACGCACAGTTCGGGACCCCCTACCCGAGATCTGTCGGTTTTGACACCGACATTGGTGCTTTCATTGAGAGTTCCTCTGTGCCGTCGCCATCAGGAAGGATGCCTCATCCCGTCATTAAAGATGGCACCGTTGCTAGGGGAGCTTTGGCCATCGGCCAAACTCTCTGGCTAGGCGGTTTTCTTATGACCGCCTGTTCGGCCACCGCACCGACGATGACTTCTCGGGTCATCAAAGCAATCTTCACGTTAACTCGGAATTCGCCGAGCAGTTAGATCCGATGGAGCTCTCTTCCTTAAACGAGCTCTTGGATCGCATCGCCACTCTGGGAGTCGCTACAAACTATGATCAGATTGGGCCTAAACCCGATCTGAGAGAGATCAACTCTCCCCAGGTTACCCACCATGTTGCTATGGTTGAGGAACAATACGGCGACCCTTCCTCTATTTTAAGGATTATCTATGTCCGGATTCCCGATCCCTCCATGCCGGATTCCCGCGGAGGGGAGGATGTCACTCAAGCCCTGAACCTAAAGTCAGGCAGCGGGCTAGATTCATTGGACAACATCCAAGAACCCAAGCTTCCAAGTTTGGAAACTTCTTGGCCCCTGAGTCTTATATTGGACGGGGTTCCGGATTTAATTCCACCTGCCCACCCAAACATAAGTGATCTATCCCAAATCCGGCAAGAGCCCGCAGAAACAGTACACCATTACTGGGCCAGATTCCTCCTGGTCATCAACAGGATAAAGGATTGCCGCGAGGAGGATGCAATTTCATTCTTCTGCAATAATTGCACGGACAAGGGAATCCTCAACGCCATAAGTCGTCGTGAAATTACACGCTTCGCTGACTTGGCGTCCATAGTACGAAAGTACTGTGCGATGGAAAGCGCCTGGAAAACCGAAATTAACTTTTGGGACAATCCGGCCCTGAATACAACCCCGGTCCAAAACAAAAGGGTGCATCATCGCCAGGCACCTGGGTTAAATACCAAAAAGCAAAAACCCTCTATAGGGCATGGAACCGTACTGGAAGGATGGCTGTTCGCTTCTTAGGATACTACGGCAGGTGGCCAAAAGAAGCGAAGAGCTTCTAACTCCAAAGCACCAGCCCAAGGATGCCAGTACAGTATTAACAGTCTTCGAGACTTTCGCATCAAATAATATGTGGAAACGAACACTCCGCAGCCTTGCCGAAGTCTACCAAGTAGCAACAATAAACCCATGGAGTGACACGGCTATTACCTTTAATGCCAGAGATGAACCTAAATTCCGAACAGCCTGAGCACCAGCCGCATTGGTCCTTAGTCCAATAGTGGACGGCTTTCGCCTTACCAAGGTACTCATGGACGGTGGCAGCAGATTGAACCTCATTGGGGAAACCCTCCGAAAAATGGAAATAGGCTGGAGCCGCATTGAGCGAAGCAGCACAACCTTTAGAGGTATAATCCCCAGTCGGGAAGCATGATGTACAGGAAAAATCACACTGGATGTGGTGTTCGGCACGCTGGATAATTACAGGTCCGAGGAGGTCACGTTCCAAGTGGCCCTGTTCAGCAGCGGATATCATGCTCTATTAGGGCGAGAGGCATTCACAATTTTTCAAGCTATACCCCATTACAGGTACATGAAGCTCAAAATGCCCGGGCCCAACGGAATCATCACTCTTGCTAGTGAGCCGGACATAGCACTCCGCGTCGAAAATAAGACAGCCGCACTGGCCCTTGAGGCACTATCCGAAGCCCTAGCGGCCGAGGAACTCACTGCGCTGCGCTCCATGGTGAATAGGGACGATGTGATACTCGATAAGAGATCCAAGTCCACCTCCTTTAAACCAGCGGATGAAATAGTAAAATTCCAAGTCCATCCAATGGACCCTACAAAACGGCCTCCATTGGGGCACAATTAAACCCTGATGTAGACGCTGCACTACGAGAATTCCTACGCGAAAATTGGGAGATTTTTGCCTGGCACCCTTCAGACATGCCAGGAATCCCACACCGGCTGGCCGAGCACAGCCTAAACATCCTAAAAGGATTCGAGCCAGTCAAATAGGCTCTTCGGCGTTTCTCCGAACCCAAGAGACAGGCCATGGGAGAAGAGCTAGCCAAATTATTGGAGGCCGTATTCATCAGAGATATAAAACATCCGAACTGGCTAGCAAACCTAGTGATGGTACCAAAGAAGGACAAATCCTGGCGCCTATGCGTCGATTTTAAGGACCACAACAAGGCTTGCCCAAAGGATCCCTTCCCACTCCCCCGCATCGACCAAATTATCGACGCTACCGCAGGACATGATTCATTGTGTTTCCTCGACGCATACTCCGGCTACCACAAAATTAAGATGGCAGAGCCCGACCAGGCCACAACGGCATTCATCACCCCATACGGCCCATTCTGCTTCAACACAATGCCCTTTGGGCTCAAAAATGCTGGCGCAACATATCAGCGCATGATTCAGACATGTCTGGCAAACCAGACCGGCAAAACAGTGGAGGCATACGTAGACGATGTGGTCGTCAAAACCAAGCACGTCGAAACTCTAGTAGACAATTTGAGGCTCACGTTTGATGATCTACGAACATACGATATTAAGCTTAACCCGGAAAAGTGCATTTTCGGCATACCAGCCGGAAAGCTCTTGGGCTTCATTGTATCTGGTAGAGGAATTGAAGCAAACCCAGCCAAGATCCGAGCTCTGTCACAATTGGATATCCCAAAGGACCTCAAACAAATACAAAAATTGACGGGATGTGTGGCGGCTTTAAGCCGCTTTATCTCCCGTTTAGGAGAAAAGGCATTACCCCTTTATCGCCTTCAAGTGGACGGATGCCGCTACGGCCGGACTCGAAGAAATAAAAGCCATATTGGCAACAAACCCGGTCCTGGCCGCGCCCAACATGGGCGAACCAATGCTATTATATATCGTGGCAACTCATCAAGTTGTGAGCGCAGTGCTCGTTGTCGAACGAGAAACGGACGGACACAAGTTCCCCCTTCAAAAACCAATTTACTACGTGTCCACTGTCCTAACTCCATGCAAGTCACAGTACCCGCATTATCAAAAGATAGCGTACGCGGTGTTCATGGCATCCCGGAAGCTGCGACACTACTTTCAAGAGTGTTCGATAGCAATAGCCTCTGAAGTACCTCTTAATGACATTATAAACAACCGCGACGCGATGGGCCGGATTGCCAAATGGGCCATTGAGCTCCTCCCGTTCGACATAACCTATAAGCCATAGTGAGCTATTAAGTTGCAAGTTTTGGCCGACTTCGTCGCCGAATGGACTGAAGCCGAACTCCCTAAAGAGTACGGTGCATATTACAACTGGATTATGCACTTCGACGGCTCCAAAATGTTGGCTGGTCTGGGGGCTAGCATCGTTCTGACGTCCCCAACTAGAGATACGGTTCAATACATACTCCAGATAATGTATACGGACTCCAACAACGCAGCCGAATACGAGACCCTTCTACATGGCCTCCGGATGGCAGTCTCCATGGGCATTCAACGCCTAGAGGTGCACGGGGATTCGAACCTCGCAATATCCCAAATAAATGGAGACTTCGATGCCAAGGATCTGAAAATGGCAGCTTACCGCAACGCCGTCCTAAAAATGTCAGCTCGGTTTGAAGGGCTCAAATTTCACCATATAGCTCGGGATAACAACCAGGCAGCAGACGTATTGGCACGCATTGGCGCAAAGCATGATGCCGTCCCTCCCAACATCTTCCTAGAGAGGCTGTTCAAGCCATCCGTACTATGGGAGGGGGAATCCGGAAATAACAGCCCGGACCCAACCGCACTGCCCGACTCCGAACATTCTGACACAATTGGCGGTTCTGCCAATGAAGTAACATCCTCAGCCCACGTAATAATGGCAGTCATTGCCCCGTGGACGGAACCATTCCTAGCCTACCTAACTAGGCAGGAACTTCCCGAGGACCAAAACGAGGCCTCCTGCATAGTGCGGTGATCTAAAGCCTATAAGGTCCATGAGGGAGAGCTTTACAAGAAAAGCACAATCGGAGTCCTTCAAAGGTGTATCGCCGAAGAGGAAGGGCGGAATCTCCTGGTTGAAATTCATGTCGGACTCGGCGGGCACCACGCCGCAGCCCGGGCCCTTGTAGGCAAGGCCTTCCGTACAGGATTTTATTGGCCGACGGCCCGGGCAGATGCTGAGTACTTAGTCCAACGATGTGTCGGTTGCCAGCTCTTTGCTAATCAAAGCCACATGCCACCCACCGCCCTCAAAACTATACCCATAACCTGGCCTTTCACGGTCTGGGGGCTTGGCATGGTTGGACCCCTTAAAGGAGGAACCCACAAGCAAAAATACCTACTGGTCATGGTGGATAAATTCACCAAATGGATAGAGGCCAAACCTGTTAAGACGGCCGAATCCGTACCGGTGATAGACTTCATATCAGGGGTCGTACACCATTACGGCGTCCCCCATAGCATCATCACTGATAACGGCACGAACTTTACGGCCGACAAGGTCAAACTCTGGTGCAAAAACATGGGCATCAAGCTCGACTATGCTTCAATCTATCACCCTCAAACTAACGGTCAAGTCGAGCGAGCAAATGGTATAATCATGAGCGGCATCAAACCCAGATTAGTGTGGTCCCTCAAGGAATATAACACACACTAGGTAGAGGAGCTCGACTCTGTACTCTGGGGGCTGCAGACCACTCCGAATCGCACCACCGGATTTACACCATACTTTATGGTATACGGCGCAGAGGCAGTTCTGCCCTATGACATAATTCATGACTCACCTCGCGTGCGCATGTACAAAGAAAGAGAAGCCGAGCTCGATCGGCAGGACAGTTTGGACGCGTTGGAGGAGGAGCGTGACATGGCAAAAGCCCGTTCCGCATTTTATCAACAACAAGCTCGAAGATATCAAAGCAGAGAAGTACGAGCCAAAACTTACAATGTTGGCGAGTTAGTTCTACGCCTGCCGGACAAGAAAAAGGACAAACTCAAGCCCAAATGGGAAGGTCCCTTTATCATCGACCAAGTCCTGACCGGTGGAGCGTACCGTCTGCGAGATGCATCGGATAACCGACTCGAGCCGAACCCATGGAACGCATCCCATCTCCGAAGATTCTACGCCTAGCGCCAGATTCTGAGTTCGTCTCCTTCCTCCGTCTATATTTTACATATTAGCTATCTTATGTTTCTCTCCTTATCCCTCCTTTTCTATTACATCCTTTGAAAGCTTGTTCGCGCATTGTTCGCACACACTTGAAGCGCTATCCGCGCTCATTATACCTGGGGGCTTCTTTAACGGAAGCTTATTTATACGGGCTTCATGCCCAACACATGTGTCACACTTCCGCGTGTACCTTTTATTCACCATTATATGCATCGATATGCCTTAAGTTTTGGCCAAGCTAGGTTGCCTGGCTCCTGTGCGTACCCCTACGTTCCTGATTGTTCAGCTAG
Organism: Triticum aestivum; assembly: GCF_018294505.1. Classification (NCBI taxonomy): domain Eukaryota; kingdom Viridiplantae; phylum Streptophyta; class Magnoliopsida; order Poales; family Poaceae; genus Triticum; species Triticum aestivum. Next base: position 373,457,470 of record NC_057804.1, on the reverse strand, counting down.
GTTGTAAAGGGAGCACCTCTGCGATTGTTACTGCTGGGTCAGCCGGATGTGTACCTGAGACTGGGTGAAGCCGAAAGCTAGTGTTCTTAAGGGAATATTCGGTCGGTGAACTAAAAGACAATTTCTTACCTATTTATTCATCTGCCCCCAGATGTTTTTCCTGCTTTTTTCGCAGTCCGGACATGCACTTTAGGGCATGCCTCCCAGGGAAAGGAACCCCTAACGGAACTATTCTCCCTGGAAGATGTTTCTTACTAACCATGTAATATAACATAACTAGTTGGGCACTTGTCTGATAAAGCACTAATGACCCCTACACCTGGTCTCCACGCATGCCCCGGTTCTTATATAACCGCGAGGGTATTTGGACACACTCCGGACTATTGGGTCCCGAGGTTGAAGCGAAAAGGTCCGCTATGACAAACGATCTACAATCCGGCTAGAAGGCATTTTACATGTCATCTTAAAATACATAGTCAATTCGACTGATTGTATTCCTCTTCAATGCCATCTAATAGGCTGTCTAGTTTACAGTCCTACTGGGAATACTTTGCGGCCAACTCTACTTGGCCGTACACTAAGCTCACAGGGATCTCCTTCCCATCGGGCCCCACAGGTCCGACCTCGGCCATGTGGTTTGGGTCAGCCATCATGTACCGCGTCTTCACCATGGCCCAGGCCTCCCTGGCGCCTTGATGGCAGGCTGATATCTTCCATAATCGGAAGCGCCGCCGCGCTCCCTGAAGCCTCTCTGCAAGCTCTCCAAGGCCTTCGGGCAGGGAGACAAATGGCCACATGGCCTGGGCGACGCCTTTCATCACCTGCTGAACTCGTTCATGCAGTTGCAAGAGCTCGGGAAGAAGGTCACCCGTAGAACCGGGCATTTCCTCTGCAGGACGGCCTGTGAGCATACCTACAGACATACCTCTATTAGTCGACTTCCTCGCCGAACTCTTTTTCAAAGTTCGTTCAAGCACTTACTAAAAATGCTGTGTCGAAGCCGTCAATTCTCCTTAACGGAGTCAGACAGCTGGGCATGAACATCCTTTAGTTCCTCACCCAGCTGAGTGTTGGCATCTTGGAGATTATTTTTCTCTTGCCTCACTCTTGTAAGCACATTCTCGCCGGCCTTTAACCGGCGCATGAGTTGTTGCTTGTCCGGATCTATCCCGACGCCATCTGCAATATTATTGTCAGACTTATACACACGCCGCACTTCACAAATTACTTATCTTTTGAAGCATATATTACCAGAGGGGGTCTCTTTGGCTTCCCCCGCTGCGGCTAGTGCGGCTTCAAGTTGGGCTTTGCACTCCTCCTGCTCCTGGGATAGTTGGGTATTCTTTTCTGTAAGATCTTGCATAATAAATGATCCTTAAATCAGTTATTCTAACTATTCCAAGTCTCAGGGGCTACTGGCATATATAACTGTCAAATTTTCTCACCCGTATGTCTTTCACATACTGCTCCATGGCTCTGCCTAGACCATTTCGACCGGCACGGAGGTGCGCATCTCCTGAATTGAAGGCATCCAATGCCTCTGCGGAGAAACATGCGTCACGAAGAACTGTCCGGCGACGCCTATGATTCATGGCACTCTCCACCTCGGAATTGGTGGCAGATAACCTGTCGACATCCTCTGTTGGAGGAGCATCCGATGCATGCCTCGTGTTCGCCTCCGCTTCTGGACCTGGCTTTGGAGCCCGGCGAGCGGAGGATTGATTGGCAACCTCTCCGGATATAGTCTGGCGAGCGCTCTTCTTCCTGAAAAAGCACGAGCGTTAGTATGCCTCCCGGGAATAAAACATGGGATTAAGATGACACGCCATACCGTTGCACCGACGTTTCAATCTGGACTGCACTTCTTTTCAGCTTGGTGGGCCTGGCTGTCCCTTGTTGACTAGCTGTTGCAGGCTCAGCCTTCCGCCTCAAGGACTTCCCCTGCGAAACACCATTGGTATACGGTGATCAAAAACAAGCACGGATGGGTCATTTTCAAAGTATTGGGACTTCGGTCTTAGTTACCTGCGAGGCTGGAAGTATTCCGGGATAATCGGCCGTAATGGCGACCAAGGCATTATCGATGCTCAGTTGGTGAAATACCCCATCGATTAGCTCCACCGATATGTCTGGATCCTCCTAGGAGGTTGGATCGAGGAACCGTTCCGGATCCTCGGGTTGTGGAGGCGGGCTATTTATATCCTTTACGGCCCGGCGCAGTTCCTGCGCCGAAATCACAAAATGAGATACTTGACTATGGGAGTATGGATCGGATAGGCAAAAATAAATGTCCGCTTACCCAGCTTGGAGGGTTGTGCATAGAAAATCCATTCTGTGGATTGACGCGGAGAAATTCCTCCTCTTCTCCCTTGTACAATGCGGACAAGATCTTCATTAGATCGGCGACCGATCCCGGCCCCTTACGACCGCAGCGGGTGGCATCATCCTCCCCGTTGAAATCCCACATGGGGTGGCCCCTATACTGGAGCGGCTGCACCCCCCGCATAATGCATGTGGCCATGACCCCGATCATGGTCAGTCCGGAATGAGCTAACAACCTTATCCGGCTCATCAGGTAAAGGACATCCCTGTCGGTTTCCTTCTGAGGGCTCCGTGGACGCCAGCTTAGGCGTTTCTTCAAAGGAGCGTTATTAAATTCAGGGAGGCCGACCCGAACAGGGTCCGGCAGTGGGACATCTTCTATATAAAACCATGCCAAAGGCCAGTCTTCGGACGCCTTCTTCGGGGTTCCGGATAGATATTTGGTCCCAGCGATGCGCCATAGTTCGGCTCCGCCCACTTGATATATTGACCCCTCTTGAGAACGGGGCACAAGGCAGAACAACTTCTTCCACAGCGCAAAATGAGCCTCGATGCCCAAAAACAGCTCGCAAAGGGCCACGAAGCCTACAATGTGCAAAATGGAGGCAGGCGTAAGGTTGTGCAACTGGAGGCTGTAGAACTCCAGGAGCCCTCGGAGAAACGGATGAATTGGAAATCTGAGCCCTCTTATCAAATAAGAGACAAGGCATACCCGCTCTCCTTTGGAGGGGCTGGGACGCTCTCCGCTTGCTTTCCGCCCTTATAGGTGGCGAGTCCGGCTCGAACCGGAACATGGAAGGCTGGGGGAAGAAATCCCTTGGTTTGGAGCGCCACTAGCTCACTGTGCGGGACGGATCATCTCTCCCAATCTCCAGGCTGAGGGCTGGGAGGGCGAGAGGAGGAGCCGCGTCGACTGTCCATGATGGAATGGATTTCTGTCAGATGCGCTCTAATGAATGCTCGCGAAGGGAGGATGGTGTGATTCAGATCTAGATCCTCGTCTCTTTTATAGGCAGCTCATTTGCGCAGCTAGGGGGGTAAATGTAAAAATACCCTGGCTTTTCGCATTCGTTCAACATGTGGAAGATGGCCATTATTGGGCGTGGAAGCCGAGGAGCACAATATTTACAAGAAGTTGGACGCTATTCAACAGGTACACATGATTTGGAGAAGAAACCGCCTTGCAATGCCGAAGACAATCTACGCGTCGGACTCATCGCCATTGAAGCCTGGTTCGGGGGCTACTGAGGGAGTCCCGGATTAGGGGGTGTCCGGATAGCCGAACTATCACCTTTGGCCGGACTCCTGGACTATGAAGATACAAGATTGAAGACTTCGTCCCGTGTCCGGATGGGACTTTCCTTGGCGTGGAAGGCAAGCTTGGCGATACGGATATGTAGATCTCCTACCATTGTAACCGACTCTGTGTAACCCTAACCCTCTTTGGTGCCTATATAAACCGGAGGGTTTTAGTCCGTAGGAGGAACAACAATCATACCATAGGCTAGCTTCTAGGGTTTAGCCTCTCTGATCCCGTGGTAGATCTACTCTTGTACTACCCATATCATCAATATTAATCAAGCAGGAGTAGGGTTTTACCTCCATCGAGAGGGCCCGGACCTGGGTAAAAACATCGTGTCCCTTGTCTCCTGTTACCATCCGCCTAGACGCACAGTTCGGGACCCCCTACCCGAGATCCGCCGGTTTTGACACCGACAGTCACCTTCATATATGAGAAACATATCCCAAGTTCTTTTCAAGTACTTCAGGATGTTCTTGACCACTGTCCAGTGATCCACTCCTGGATTACTTTGGTACCTCCCTACTAAACTTATAGCAAGGCACACATCAGGTGTGGTACACAGCATTGCATACATGATAGAACCTATGGCTGAAGCATAGGAAATGACTTCCATTTTCTCTCTATCTTCTGCAGTGGTCGGGCATTGAGTCTGACTCAATTTCACACCTTGTAATACAGGCAAGAACCCTTTCTTTGACTGATCCATTTTGAACTTCTTCAAAACTTTATCAAGGTATGTGCTTTGTGAAAGTCCTATCAAGCGTCTTGATCTATCTCTATAGATCTTCATGCCCAATATATAAGCAGCTTCACCAAGGTCTTTCATTGAAAACCCCTTATTCAAGTATCCTTTTATGCTATTCAGAAATTCTACATCATTTCCAATCAACAATATGTCATCCGCATATAATATTAGAAATACTATAGAGCTCCCACTCACTTTCTTATAAATACAGGCTTCTCCAAAAGTCTGTATAAAACCATATGCTTTGATCACCTCATCAAAGCGTATATTCCAACTCCGATATGCTTGCACCAATCCATAAATGGATAGCTGGAGCTTGCACACTTTGTTAGCACCTTTAGGGTCGACAAAACCTTCTGGTTGCATCATATATAACTCTTCTTTAAGAAATCCATTAAGGAATGCAGTTTTGACATCCATTTGCCAGATTTCATAATCATAAAATGTGGGAATTGCTAACATGATTCGGACAGACTTAAGCATCGCTACGGGTGAGAAAGTCTCATCGTCTCCTTGAACTTGTCAAAAACCTTTTATGACAAGTCGAGCTTTATAGACAGTAACCTTACCATCAGCGAAAGTCTTCTTCTTGAAGATTCATTTGTTCTCTATGGGTCGCCGATCATCGGGTAAATCCACCTAAGTCCACACTTTGTTCTCATACATGGATCCTATCTCAGATTTCATGGCCTCAAGCCATTTATCGGAATCTGGGCTCATCATAGCTGCTTCATAGTTCCTAGGTTCGTCATGGTCAAGTAACATGACTTCCAGAACAGGATTACCGTACCACTCTGGTAAGGACCGTGCTCTGGTTGACCTACGAGGTTCTGTAGCAACTTGATCTGAAGTTTCATGATCATTATCATTAACTTCCTCTCTAGTTGGTGTAGTCATCACGGGAACAGATTTCTTGGATGAGCTACTTTCCAAATTGAGAAAAGGTACAATTACCTCATCAAGTTCTACTTTCCTCCCACTCACTTCTTTCGAGAGAAACTCCTTCTCTAGAAAGGTTCCATTCTTAGCAACAAAGATCTTGCCTTTGGACTTGTGGTAGAAGGTGTACCCAATTGTTTCCTTAGCGTATCCTATGAAGACGCACTTCTCTGATTTGGGTTCGAGCTTATTAGGCTGAAGCCTTTTGACATAAGCATCGCATTCCCAAACTTTAAGAAATGATAGCTTAGGTTTGTTGCCAAACCACAGCTCATACGGTGTCGTCTCAATGGATTTTGATGGTGCCCTGTTTAATGTGAATGCAGTTGTCTCTAATGCATAACCCCAAAACGATAGTAGTAAATCGGTAAGAGACATCATAGATCACACTATATCTAATAAAAGTGCGGTTATGACATTCAGACACACCATTACGCTATGGTGTTCCAGGTGGCGTGAGTTGTGAAACTATTCCACATTGTTTTAAATGAAGGCCAAACTCGTAACTCAAATATTCACCTCCAAGATCAGATCGTAGAAACTTTATTTTCTTGTTACGATGATTCTCCACTTCACTCTGAAATTCTTTGAACTTTTCAAATGTTTCAGACTTGTGTTTCATTAAGTAATATACCCATATCTACTCAAATCATCTGTGAATGTCAGAAAATAACGATACCCGCCACGAGCCTCAACACTCATTGGACCGCATACATTGGTATGTATTAATTCCAATAAGTCATTAGCTCGTTCCATTGTTCCGGAGAACGGAGTTTTAGTCATCTTGCCCATAAGGCACGGTTCACAAGTATCAAATGATTCATAATCAAGTGGTTCCAAAAGTCCATATTTTTGCAGTTTCTTCATGCGCTTTACACCGCTATGACCCAAACAGCATTGCCACAAATAAGTTGCACTATCATTATCAAGTTTGCATCTTTTGGAATCAATATTATGAATATGTGTATCATCATGATTGAGATTCAACAGAAATAGACCACTCTTCAAGGGTGCATGACCATAAATGATAGTACTCATATAAATAGAACAACCATATTCTCTGATTTAAATGAATAACCATCTCGCACTAAACAAGATCCAGATATAATGTTCATGCTCAACGCTAGCACCAAATAGTAATTATTCAGGTCTAAAACTAATCCCTAAGGTAGATGTATATGTAGCGTGCCGATGGTGATCACATCGACCTTGGAACCATTCCCGATGCACATCGTCACCTCCTCCTTAGCCAATCTTTGTTTAATCCATAGTCCCTGTTTCGAGTTACAAATATGAGAAATCGAACCGGTATCAAATACCCAGGCACTACTACAAGAATTAGTAAGGTACACATCAATAACATGTATATCAAATATACCTGTGTTCACTTTGCCATCCTTCTTATCCGCCAAATACTTGGGGCAGTTCCGCTTCTAGTGACCAGTCCCTTTGTAGTAGAAGCACTCAGTTTCAAGCTTGGGTCCAGTTTTGGGTTTCTTCCCAGGAGTGACAACTTGCTTGTCATACTTCTTGAAGTTCCCCTTCTTACCCTTGCCCTTCTTCTTGAAACTAGTGGTCTTGTTAACCATCAACACTTGATGCTCCTTCTTGATTTCTACCTCCGCAGCCTTTAGCATTCCAAAGAGCTCGGGAATAGTCTTTTCCATCCCTTGCATATTGTAGTTCATCACGAAGCCTTTGTAGCTTGGTGGCGGTGATTGAAGAACTCTGTCAATGACATAATCATCTGGAAGATTAACTCCTAGCTGAGTCAAGTGATTATGGTACCCAGACATTCTGAGTATGTGCTCACTAACAGAACTGTTCTCCTCCATCTTGCAGCTATAGAACTTGTTGGAGACTTCATATCTCTCAACTCGGGCATTTGCTTGAAATATTAACTTCAACTCCTGGAACATCTCATATGGTCCATGACGTTCAAAGCGTCTTTGAAGTCCCGATTCTAAGCTGTAAAGCATGGCACACTGAACTAACGAGTAGTCATCAGGTCGAGCTTGCCAGACGTTCATAATGTCAGCTTCTGCTCCTGCAGTAGGCCTTTCACCCAGCGGTGCATCAAGGACATAATTCTTATATGCAGCAATGAGGATAATCCTCAGTTTACGGACCCAGTCCATGTAGTTGCTACCATCATCTTTCAACTTAGCTTTCTCTAGGAACGCATTAGAATTCAAGGGAACAGTAGCACGAGTCATTGATCTACAACATAGATATGCAAAAACCTATCAGGACTAAGTTCATGATAAATTAAGTTAAATTAATCATATTACTTAAGAGCTCCCACTTAGATAGACATCCCTCAAGTCATCTAAATGATACATGATCCAAATCAACTAAACCATGTCCGATCATCACGTGAGATGGAGTAGTCATCAATGGTGAACATCTCTATGTTGATCATATCCACTATATGATTCACGTTCGACCTTTCGGTCTCCAGTGTTCCGAGGCCATGTCTGTACATGCTAGGCTCATCAAGTTTAACCCGAGTATTACGCATGTGCAAAGCTGGCTTGCACTCGTTGTATTTGAATGTAGAGCTTATCACACCCGATCATCACGTGGTGTCTCAGCACCAAGAACTTTCACAACGGTGCATATTCGGGGAGAACACTTATACCTTGAAATTTAGTTAAGGGATCATCTTATAATGCTACCACCGTTCTAAGAAAAATAAGATGCATAAAGATAAACATCACATGCAATCAAAATATGTGACATGATATGGCCATCATCATCTTGTGCTTTTGATCTCCATCACCAAAGCAATGTCACGATCTCCATCGTCACCGGCTTGACGCCTTGATCTCCATCGTAGCGTCGTGGTCGTCTCGCTAACTATTGCTTCTATGACTATCGCTATCACTTAGTGATAAAGTAAAGCAATTACATGGCGTTTGTATTTCATACAATAAAGCAACAACCATAAGGCCCGTGCCAGTTGCCAATAACTTTTACAAAACATGATCATCTCATACAACAACGTATATCACAAGATGTCTTGACCATATCACATCACAACACTACAGGAAAAATACACTTTCGTGATGATACGTGTTTGTCACAGTAGGTGGCATTTTTTTCATGCATGTACATCCATGATGATTTTATGACAGAATCAAGATAGTCATACCTGTGCTGTCGTAGAAGTGTTCCATGACATTACCAAAATTATCATCATGGAAGTGTCCACTCCCATGACGATAAATCGCGCGTCACAGAAGTGCTTTCGTCAAGGGTGACCGACACGTGGCATCCACCGTAACGGAACACCGTTAAGCTATCGGGTCGGGTTTTGGATCCGATAACCCATTAACAGCCCCGACCAATGGGGATTTTCCACGTGTAAAATCATCATTGGCTGGAGGAAACACGTGTCGGCTCATTGTTGGGACAGATGTCATCCACTCATTGGACTGAAGGCGCCTATGATACGTCGACACGTGGCACGGCCCAACAGAGGCCCATTCTTGTGAAAAGGCCAGCCCGTTTGACTTGGTAAAAAGGTGGCGGGCCGGCCCATGGAAAGCCTGTTAACGGCCTGTTCGCATATAGCCCATTTACAGCCTGCTAACCCAAGGCCCGTTACGCCCTATCCGAATTAGGCCCAGTAGCGTCATCTGGGCCATCCAATATGACTCTAGCCCGTTTTCACTTCTGGCCCATGTATGGCCCATGACGTCTTTCGGCCCATATGAGGCCCTTTGTAACTCTTGGCCTATTAACGGCCCGTGGTGAAACTGGCCCGTAATGAACACTGTATCACTTTACACCCATTAACGGCCCATGGTGAAACTAGCCCGTAATGAACAGTGTATCACCTTATACCCATTAACGGCTCGTTATTCCGTTGGGCCATTTCTAGCCCATGTTATCTTTCGGCCTTCTCAGAGCCCATTTATTCTTGGGCTCATTTCCAGCATTCGTTTACTTATGGCCCGTTACTGTCATTTTCTGCTTGTGGTCCAAATTCAGCCTGTGGTTATAGTCGGCCCGTTTGTGGTCCATTAATATGTTGGGCCGTTTTCATAGTGTCATCAAATACGGCCTATTAACGGTGGCCCATTATGGTCGGCCCATGAACGGACGATTCCAACTCTAGCCCATTTACGGCCATAATGCGGTCTGTTTGGCCCATGTTTGGCCAATCGATCATACAGCCCGTATAAGGCCCATTGATGATACGGCCATCAGAAGGCGCATTTTTCTACGGCCCGTAGAAGGCCCATTATTTCTACGGCCCATAGAAGGCCCACTGTTTCTACGGCCCGTAGGAGGCCCAGTGTCACTACAGTAAATATTACCCCATGGTTATTGTGGCCTAGTTTTAAAACATAGGTTATTGCAGCCACTAGAAAACCACGGAAAAAGAACTGCAATGACTACAAGCAAACAAATAAACAAGACAACAAGGAAATAAATAAGCAAGCAACTAATGCTAGTCTATCACGGCTATTACACATATCACATCCACCGGGCATCAAAGTTCGCCACCAGTGCAAATATAGGGAACAAAGCAGCATATCATATACACTGGTTGTCAAAGTTGGCGACCAGCGCAAATAAACGCCGTAGCAAAACAAATCCAGAACTGAAACCACTTCAGAAGATCTCAAGAAACAATATCCTGGGTACCCATAATGCTGGCAAGATGCTTAGCAAGCTTATTAACTTTCTCTTGTTTGGCGCTTAAATCCTCCAGCGCTTGCTGTTGCACCAGCAAATATGCATATGAATTCTGCAGGGACTTCCTCAGTCCTTCAGCTTCCTGTCGCAGCACATCTGATTGATGTCTTTCAACTTGAAGTTGAGACTCAAGATGACGAACTGATTCAGGCAGCGAGTTCGAAGAGCTTGTGCCAGCAGTAGTGGCCAGTAACTCGAACACTACATCAAGATGGGACTTTTGGGTTCTCTCACTGTCGTTAAGACATTTTTTATCAGCTTTCTTGGAGACCAACAGGGATGTCTCACTATCTTGAAACTTATCTGCATTACTTCCTTTACCATTGGATAACACGGTACTGTTCTGCAATATTTTGTCCGCATTCTAAAAGAGAAACAAGAAGACACATCACATGTTTACCATGTTGTATATGAAACTCATTTTGGTAAATGAGTTCAGTAGTAAAGTGGACAGGATAACAGCATGAAACAAACATATATCTATGTACCATGGTCACTTTATGGTCTATATCATTCTAGTTTTTGTTGCCAAATCAAGATAGAGACACAGTTCAAATAATATTTGTCAAGACAAAGCAGAATAGACAGAATATAAGTGTGGGAAACTATAGAGCAATAACAACACTTGTAATGTGCATGACATGAGAACATAACTGTTTATTCAATTGAAACTGAATCCAACATAGAACAGGTTAGAACAGCAAACCAGTTAAAGAAACAGGTTTAAAACATACCTGTTGCGCCATTGGAGTTTCAAACCATCCTTCAAATTTGAAAATAGTTGGTATGAGTAAATACAGTAATGCAAGAGCAAAGGAGTATGAACTATAGCTACAGAACCTGACCTGAGAATAAATCTTCTTCTCCTTTAAGCATTGAGTTGGGATTCGGAGTGGTGGTCCTCGTGCTTTGGGCAGTGCAGTTCCCTTACTAACTGCTCGTGTTTGGGTGCTCTGTGGTGGAGACGGTGTTGTGTCAACTGGAACTGGGTTACTATCTGCCGGGGTTGGGGTTAGAAGGGGTTTAGCTGGTTCTCTGTCCAACTGGGTAGGGGTACAATCTGCGAGAGTCTGGGTTATGTTTGGTGGATCTGGTCCTTGGGAAAGTACAACCATGGTTCTATCTACATCAACTGGTAGCACTATCTTTTCTGAAGACCGTGTTGTTACTCCCTTAGATACTGCCATCACCCTCTCCAATTCAAATGGCTGATAAACAAGAAAAGTAATTGAAAGTATAGACATTGTATGATAGATGGGTGCAATGGATAGTGGGGAATAAAAGAGGGCATGAAATAATTCATACTTATGTTGTCTAACCAAACAGGATAGCATGACACAATTTCACATATATGATAGCTAACTAAATAGGATAGCATGACACAATTTCACATTATGATGGCTAACTAAAAAAGATGGAAAGACATAGTTCAAAATATGAGACTATGTAAACAGGATGACATGATATAACTATATAATGTGTTTATTAAATAGGTTGGCATGCCATAATTCACATACATTAACGGATAGAATGCCATAATTCAAAATATGATGACTGTAAACACTAAACAGGATGAGATGATATAACTATATGATGTCTTTATTAAATGGGTTGCCATGCCATAATTCAGATAGATGATGTGTATGTACTATGTAAACATGGTGGCATGATATAATTCAAATATATGATTTATATAGTAAGCAAGTAAGCAGATGTCAATCCATATATGATGTAAAAACTAAGCAATGCAAGACAACATGCATGACATGGGTAGTATAACCCTGCCAAGTTTGAGCATAGACCTCAGGGGGGAAATAGGACTGGTCATCATTCTCTGAATCCTCCTCTGAGGAGCTCTCTGTAACCAGCAAGATGTCTGCTTCAGCAGGTAGCATTGTCTGCTCTGAATACCTTGTTTTCACTCTAGATACTTCCATCACCGCTTCAAATGGCTGATGCACAAGAAGAGTAGTTGAATATACAAACGTTGTCGACAAATGGAACACGTAATACAAAAAAATGATAGCATGATATAATTCACATACATGATGATTGGCTAAACAACATGGCATTGCATAATTCAGATATATAATGCCTTTGCAATAAGATAGCGTTGTATAATTCACATATATAATGTCTTGCAACAAGATGGCAATGCATAATTCACATATATGGTAATTAGACACTGAACAGGTGGCATTCACACAAAGCATGTCTAAACTAATCAAATGACATAGCAATGCGAGACACCATACACGCGATATGAGCAACATAACCCTGCCAAGTTAGAGCATACACCTCGGGGGGGGGGGGGATGGACTGGTCATCTGTCTCTGAATCCTCCTCTGAGGAGCTATCCGTAACCAGCGAGATATGCTCTTCGTCAGATAGCATAGTCTGCTCTGAAGACCTTGTTTTCACTCCAGAATTTGCCATCACCGTGTCAAATGGCTGATGCACACGAAGAGCAGGTAAATGTACTAACATTGTTGACAAATGTAATATGTAACAGAAAAAAAGGATGGCCTGATATAATTTACATGTAATATGACTGGCTAAGCAGGATGGCATTGCAAAATTCGCATATATGATGCCTGGCTAAACAAGATGGCGTTGCATAATTCACATAAACGATGAATAAACTAAACAGATGGCATTCGCACAAAGGATGTCTAAACTAAGAAGATGCCATATTTGATGTATAAAGTAAGCAATGCAAGACACCATATGCATGATATAACCAACATCAGCATGCCAAGTTAGAGCGAAGACCTCAGGGGGTAAATAGGAGTTGTCTTCTCCTTCTGATCCCCCTCAGAACAAATATCTTCCTCTCGATTACAATCCGAAATGCATGGAGGGGGGCTGCCTTTGTGCCTACCATGGAAAGATGTCTGCATGAAATTTTATTGCCACGCAAGGCTCGTCTCTTTTGCTCTACATGTTCAGTTCCATTGTTTACAATAACTGTCATGCATAGGAATAAAACATAGTGAGATTATGTAAGGAGTGCATGCAGAAATCCAGAGTGATGGTAGCAACATGTGGATAGACCCCAAACCAATAATAGCAGGCAGATAATGGCTTCAGTTAAAAAATACAGATAATGGCTTCTTTACTGTTTGTTTCCCACCCAACATGAAACTCATAGTAGACACCGGAGATTAACCAGATAGTAGATAGATACTATTGATTGCGGCCCCAATATGTCCCCACAACCATTTAAAAACTCAAGTTTGACCATTAGTTTGGAGCTGACTCAGAGTCTAATCGGTGAACAGGACGATAAAGTAGCATGTAATATTAAGCGATGCATAATGTAAGTAGACACGAAAGAGTGCGACCTCTCTTGCGGACCCGTGTAGTCCTCGAGGTCATCTGCTCGGTTGATGATGGTAATGCAGTTTTCATGGCTACCGGCAGCGGGGAAGAAGAACTGAGGCGGCGAAAGACAGTCTGGAGGCCGGATCCCTGCTGTGCTGGACCCTTCTGTCGTTGGAGCAGCTGAGCTGGGGTGGACGACGATGCAACAGGAACTTAATTTTGCTATCGAAACTGAATTTTGTTGTCGAAACTGAAGCACTAGCAAGGTGAGGCTACACGTCGGTCGACTGACTTTTTCATCTCTAGTCAGTCGATTTTGCAGTCGTTGGATATGAAATCAAGGGCCTGTGGTTCATCTCAACCTCCACCACCCTGAGCCGCCAGCCACCACCGGCCAAACAGCAGCCCCCCGCCGCCCATGGCCGGCGGTGCGCCACCCCGCCCGCCCCGAAAACACTCCCCACTGCCGATCCGCCGCCGCCCCGGCCATCCCTCTAGGCCCGCTCGTGCCGAGCTTTTTCTCCGGCGATCCCCACGCCACCGCCCTACCAACGCCCCACCACCGCCGGCGACCGCCGCCCCCACCCTGAACCCTAAGATAGATAGTAGGGTACCTCTCCAGAGAGCCCCCCTCCCTGCTGCGGCTGGTTCTTCCTTCACCCCAGCGAGCCCCTGCACCCCCTGAAAATCGACTGACCCAAAAGTCGATTCAGTCAACTGAAATGTAGCTAAATTGGAGCAGCATCGCAAGCAAGAGCAAGAGCGAGAGTAGCAGCGCAAGCAAGAGCAATAGCAAGAGCAGACCAGGCAGGGGACCGAGAGCAAGAGCAGAGCAGCAGCGCGAGCAAGAGCTAAAGCAGCAGCAGTAGCTCCTACTGATGTGGACGTCGCCGCCGAGGGAGCGACGCTGTGGAGGAAGTGGCCAGCGATGCCGCCGTGGATGGAGCCACACCGTGTCGGCTCGGGACCGAGCGCTGACAGCACTGTGAGATCGAATCAAGAAGAAAATGCGGTGATTAGTGTACAACCTCTTTGGTGGCGCCGATTAGGCCGCAACTTCATCCGAGGAAACGGTGATGATGATGCTCTTCTGGTGGTGCAGGTGAAGACGGCGGTGTGGGAATGGAGGTGGTGCGAAAGACGAGGGGAACCTTGGGGCAGCTCCTTGGAGGTGGAGGACGGGGTGGCTGAACCAGCAGGACGACGAGATCGACGACGGATCCTCATCCGGTGCGGTGGGGACGTCGAGGTGTTGCTGTGGACGACATCGTCGGGGAAGAGGCTCCGGCTGGGTGGCGGATGGAGCAGGGTGTGGGGTTTCATCGCGGGTTTTCGCGGCCTCGATGTACGAATGGGTGGGCGGATGGGATGGCAGTGGGGAACCATGGCTTAGGGACACGCTTGTCCGAAATGTGGGGTAAGTTACGAAAGTACCCCCACCGATTTGAGGCGTTTCTTTCGATTCAGGGGTACCACGGGCATTTCGCGTGTCGAGATTTCATAGGAGGTGGGAGTTTTCGCATGCGTTGTAATTTTGTAATAGCAAGGCGCGGGTTGAGATGGAGGGAGTTGTCGGAGCACGACGAGACAAAGATATATCTTAAATATTTCGGGCTAACAAGGCGCGGGTTGAAATTTCCGGACAAGCCTAACGTGTATTGTACCAAATCAATGCGCACTACAAATGTCATTCAAAACTTTGAATTCATGTTATGTTCAATTAAAATATTTCGCTATGTGTATAATGCATGCAACCTACTACTCAAATGAACGTTTTAGTGCATTCCAAACGTATATACTACCGCTTCAATATGAACTAAATTTGAATTCGTTTCTCTATTTGAATAAGATCTACAGTAATGATTGTTGTGAAGTCAAAGCATTTGAATTCGTTTCTCTATTTTAATAAGATCTACAATCATCATTATTGTCAAGTTAAACCATCGTTTGTGTATTATCTTCACAGCACACCACATGATTAGTCTCGAGTTACATATGAACTATGTGTACTATATGAACTCGAACTCGATTTTTTGAATCCACTTTATGTTGATTTCAAATCACATTACATTTCTAGCTCTAGCTAGATCTTCATAATCTAAACCATGTCTCATATGTATAATGTGTTTATCACATTATGTATGGTGCCCCGCCCCCTACGCCTACAAGTATTTAGATGTGAGTTGCAAACACCACACATTACCACAAATTCAAATAAAATGTGAGAATGTTCGATATATAGTATTGTTTAGATTGTTCGATATTTAGTTGTAAGCTGCAAACACCACACATTATCACAAATTCAAATAAAATGTGAGATTGTTTGATGTATAGTATGGTTTAGATTGTTCGCATTTAGCTGTGAGTTGCAAACGCCATGCATTATCACATTATGGTATAACATGTGCACAACACGTGTATCACCGCTATATTCATGCATGCAATGTTTAAAACACTATGATCTCCTATTCAAATATATGAATCCGCTTTCATATCAAATTATGATCTTTGTTAGTCTCTTACACCCACACAATCCTCTAACCTTTGTAGCTACCACTAACTTTCTCTCGTGCATGCACACGCCCTCCTCGCCCTCCCCCTCCCTCGGCATTCTATCCACCGGGCACATTCATTTTTTTCTTTAGGTCGTTCTCCCAGAGTCTCCACAACTCCTTTCCGACACACACCGATCGATAAACCTCTCCAGCGATGCCTGCCTACAACATACACACACACCTTCAATCTCCTCCTTTATGTGTCCTTGCCTCGTGTCTCTCATACGGTCACACACACGTGTAAACTCTCGCCCCTCTTTTCATCGATCTCACAACCGCACACTCCTCCCCCTATCTAGCTAGTAGCTGGGCCTCTCGCACCACCTCCTAGCTCCATTCTCTCTGTCTATCTGTCTCGCTGGGCCTTATTTGCCTCTAACAAATGGACGTACACCGACCGATCTCCCACTATACATATAGCTAGCTAGGTCCTTATAACTCGTTTTTACCCACGCGTCGATCGATCTACCTCATTAGTTGTGTCTCTCCCTTCCTCCGACAAACAACAATTGATCTACCGATCTAGTTAGGTTTGCTTACCAAACACATGGTTCCCCTTCATCATCCATGGATGCGTCCCGACAGATCTATCACGCACAGGCACACACAGAAACACATCCCCACTCTTATTGATAACATTGCAGTTCCACCCTCAGTTTGTCTAGTAGGCCTCTCCCACCATCTTCGAGAAGCAACTCCATCACCCATCCAGCACTCTACCCCTCTCCCTCCCTCTCCTCCTCTCCTCTCTCTCTCTCTGTCCCATCATATTTCCCGTCCTTCAGTTATGTATGGATGTCGACCGATCTCCCTCAAGACATAGCTGGGTCTCTCCTTCTCAACACATATACGAGTCGTTCTACCTCTATAGTTAGGCCTCTGCCTACCCCTCCCCCACCCCCTCCCCCACACACACCGATACATCGAGCGCTCTAGTCATGTCTCCCTGCCACACACAAACTTGACATGTGCCCTCTAACGTTCCGGTAGGCCAGTCGCCCTATATCTTTGACTTGCACACACACACAATTTCGATGGCTCTCTTCATCGATCTCGCACCCACCCACTTGATCCTCTCTTCGACTCTATCGATAGCTATGACCCCTCCCTCTCTTCTCGTGGATTGCCCGACCCTCTATGTATGATATGGATAGGCCTCCATTTCACACACATTGCATGCAAAATTTTGTTTGAGATGTCATCGACACATATTCCCACAAATAATTCACGAAATCAACCCCCACCCCACCCCCACCCCCCAAAACAAAAACACTCACGAACGCGGTTTGTATCTCTCACACACACCCACGTAGGTGGGGGACGTGCACGAAGAGAAGAGGTGCATGCACGGCGCACGTACTCCCGTCTCTTTCCCAACCACACCCGCGCGGGTACACGGTGGAGCTCATTTCTGTACGAAAAAGGCAGCCCACGTGGTAATTTGGCACGTGTACTGGTTATCCACTTGGTGGAGGGAGGATCGTCTACCACGGGTGAACAAACAAATTGCGACTTGACGCGTTATGTTAAATTAAAAAAGAGGCAAACCATGTGGGGCCTACCTTAGAGGCAAGGCTCTATACACTGGAGTACTTTTGATGTGTCCCGTCAACTCGCAGAACGAGGAGAAGCTTGCTTAGTACGCCGTCTCCCCCGCCCACGGGCGCGGTGGCTCGCAGGATGAGGTGAAGCTTGCTCCGCCTTACGCCCGCTCCCTCGCCCATGCGCGCGGTGGCTCGCAGGACGAGGAGAAAAATTTACTACTCCCTCCGTTTACTCCTCGTCCCTACTACCTTGGTTATAGAGATTATATCATATTGTTTGGAATATATATGTCCTTTAGTAGATTTCAATATGAACTACTAGTACATACTCCAAACACTGATGTATATAGACGTATTTTAGAGTGTAGATTCACTCATTTTGCTCCGTATGTAGCACTCTCCCTCGCCCCTCGACCCTCGCCCACGTGGTGGACGTGCAGCAATTCATTCGGTCTCATATAGCCAGAACGATATATACTGCACTACCATTATTGCTCGACTTCCCGAAGAGGCGAAGAGCCAATCGCAAGGTTAATATTTTGGAGATGCCAAGCGCAAGGTTATAGGAGAACGAGTAGTAGGTGCCGCGTCATTTATAAATAAAGTTTTTTTTCTTCAGTGGCATGTACGCAATATGATAGGTTCATATGGAGAGAAAAGGAAACCGCTCCACTATATACATAGTCAGGACGGGCCAGCCTACACGGTTGCTTGCTGGGGTTGCTCTCTTCACACTCTCTCGCACAAAACGACTGTGGCCACATCTCTAACATCCCGGCGGATCACGTCCGCTTGGGGAAGGGGTGGATGCTTAGTGTAGATGCGGTGGCCGTCGCCGACGGCGAAAACCCACTGTCGGCACGTCCCGATCAGGGGTCCCCGCCGTTCTCTCTCACAAAGCCGGTGAGGTTGCCTTCGTCCCTTGCTCACTGCCGCGACGTGGGCAGTTGCCGCCTCCCGCCGCCCTCCTCAAGGTTGAGCTACGTCCCTCAGGTACAACTCCCTTTACAGCCGGCTTGCACCACTGCTCCAGCTGCCCACATCACTCCCTGTGGATATTTCTCTACTTCTTTGCCCCGCACATACCTCTACTGGCTTCTACGTACTGTATTTGTGATGAGTTTATGTCTCATCAACTAGTCCCAGTAATCTTATTCTAATCACGCTTCTTCAATTTCTTTGCCACAGGGATGCTCATCTCGATTTTGGTGAAACTGCACAAAATGATCCGATGGTCAAAAGGTTGCAAACTTCATTTATTAGGAAGCTCGAACGTTGCCAGCAAATTGAAGCCTGGTCAGGGTTCACGGTTCAAGGGCTAGGGACTGCATGGATCGTTTTTTTCTTTAGCTGCCTCTGTTCCAAAATAAGTGTCAACTTTAGTAGTAGTACAACTTTGTACTAAAGTTTGCACAAAGTTGAGACACTTATTTTGGAACGGAGGGAGTACATATTTGCTATGATCTGTCAATCATTGAGATGCAATAGCATGCATGTTAGTCTCCTTTGTATTTGATGAAATGTTGCAACGGGCAACCTTGGACGCAAGATACATGTAACAGAAGCTGGAAGCTTCATAGCATTGTACAAATTTATCTCGCTGATAAATTACAGTACGTACTATACTAGTACTTCCTCCGTTCCTAAATATAAGTCTTTGTAGAGATTTCACCATGAACCACATGCGGATGTATATAGATGCATTTTAAGTGTAGATTCATTCATTTTGTTCCGTATGTAGTTCACCTAGTGGAATCTCTACAAAGACTTATCTACTAGTAATAGCTAGCCCCCACTACTAGGAATTCTCTATCCTCTCCTTGAGCCACATCATCAAAATTAATGTAGCCGTTAGATGAACTAAATCAGTCCATAATAGCCGTCTGATCTAGACGTTGAGAGGCTCCGCACTAAGCCACATGCAAGCATGCAGAAATACCGTGGCATGCATGTGAGTGGGTTTAAATCACATCAACATGTCTGCATGCAAGCATGCACCACTAGCACGCATGTAAGTGAGCTTTTAAGTCCCATTAACATGTCAAAAAGAAAAATATAATCCCATTATGCAGTAGGAGTTGGCTGATCTTTTTTCCTTACATGGGATGATCTAAATGATGATGGGAGTTTATTTAGTTTGGCCACCACATTTGTCATGCGGTTATAGAGTTTTTCTTTTAGTTCTATGAAATCGATAATTTTGCCCAGAGAGATATATGGCTGTTCCGCGGCAACGCGCGGGGACTCATCTAGTAATATTTAGGAACGAAGGGAGTACTATGTAAAGAGTTAGGTGTCGCACGGTGATAGTGTGAGGTGGGCCATGTAATCACCTGAGCCTGCGTGTTTTCACTGCTCTTGCACTCCTCCGCTGTAAGAATGGAGAAAATTGTAATCTAGTAGTACCTCCTTTCGCTGAAAGCATGGGACATCCAGCAGTCCTACCACCTCAGTAATAAAGACCAATGAGCCGTCAAATCACATAGACCCAGCAGTAAGTTGGACGGACGAAGCAACCATCACTCTTGCGCCAGTGAGAGGTTGCGTCCGGTCTGCCCGGGCATGAATGTGGCACCGATTATTTGGAGCGGCGCTGACCGTTTTGGGCGAGAAGCGCGCGCGGGCGATGGAGGGGCTTTGGCTGGGCCATGCTGGTCAGGAGCGGGCGTGGCAGCTGTCCGCATGTCCCTATCGGACATGCCCGGAAACGAGAGGATGCACCGACTCTCGCGGCTAAAATCGTACACCGCACACCATCTCTCTGTAGGAGTAGGTCGATTTGTCGCTCTCTCTAACACACACATGTTGTTAAACACACACACACACACACACACACACGCGCGCGCGCGCACATGCACCTTGGTCCCGCTTCACCTAATGTGACTTATTACACCTAGACGAAGGGAGTAGTAAGTACGAGATACGGTGGCACACTGACTTAGGTCGAATACAAGTGCCCAAAATTGTGTGCATGTTATAATAAGGATTCGCTTAAAATAGTATGTGAGCAAACAGAGGGATCAATTGGACAGTGTTCCCGAGCAGTAGCGAGATGTGTGAGGTAAGATACACCGCTGGCGCTTTTAATTTTTCTTATTAATTTGTTTGTTTCACCCTCTGACTAGTGGGACCCAACGTACTATGTGGAGAGAGGTAAGGTGACTAAGGTTGCATTATTTCTGCACCACTGTGGATAGTCTTACCACCAAAGCCACATGGCACGATTATGATTGAAATCCCAATGACTCCCACACACACACAAAAAACACGGCATGCTTGTCACACAAATTCAGGAATGTATAAAAGGTTATTTTCCTCTTGTTGAACATAACGGGAGGGTTGTGTAGCTGGTTAGCTTGTTCGCTCATCAAACTTGGGGTGTCGGGTTCGATAACTACACTTGAGCATAATTTGTGCCAGGAGGATCCTTTGACTGGTCAAAATGGATGGATATGGAGCTATACGATCTCGTAGTGACCGTATAATCACCTCATCACGTATAAGCTACAGCCTCGGCACTTGTTTTCTAGGGTTTGCACGCTTCACACTCTCTCTCCAGTATATATATACATGTTGGAGCCTCAGCGCTTGTAGTTGCTCTCTTCACACTCTCTTGCCCACTCCAGATCTAAACAAGACTTCGTTGGTCTCTCTCTCCCCTCACTGCTGCTCAAAGAGCCGACATGATCCGTTTGCCAGGAAGGGAAGGAGGCTTAACGCTGCCGCCGTCAGCGAGGGAGGGAATCCACTACCGGTGCAGTTGTTCACTTTCACCCAGCGGCGGTGCGGGAGGGCCTCCAACCCCTTCTTATTTGCCGACGTCCCATCGCCCACTGAACCACGCCCCAAGAACCTTAAGGTATAATTTACTTACTCCACATGCATTGCTCTAGCTGCATGTATACCATGAATCTAGGACGTGGTTCAAAGAGGAAATAACGGGGGAAAGTTGTATAGCATGAATCTAGGACGTGGTTCAAAGAGGAAAGGAATGGGGAAAAGTAGTGGGGAAAGTTGTATCGCATAAATCTAGGACGTGGTTCAAAGAGGAAAGGAAGGGACGAAAGTACTAGTACAGACTGGCTATCCAGCACCTACGTTGGTCGAAAAGGGAAAACAATGACAAACGCAGTACGCACATCTGTAACAAACTGATCTTTTGTTTTGGGGGACAAGGCTGTAGAGTTTGAGCAGGACTAGATTTGTTGCGCTCACATAGGGAAAGGTGTCTAAAGATAACGAAACTGGGACCAACACAAATATGCTCCTTGGTTGTTTGTTCTTTGTTGCAACAGACTGTGCATGACCACAATACATCGGTAGATGCACATGGTGCTGGTGCGTCCACTGTCCCGTGCAACTCATTAGTTGTTGTTAATCTAAGGCCCTGTTTGGTTAAAAACTCCCTAGTCCCTACCTACTTGGTTCCAGGGACTAAACATGGACTAGAGGTTATTAAATGACATGCTAAAAGACCATGTTACCCCTAGTAATGAACTAATAGAGACAAGGTGAGATGCTTGGCAGCGGCAACTGTTGGAAAAAGTCCCAAAAAGACTCCCTCGGGGTCTTCTTTCTTTAGTCCCAAATGCCCACTTTTAGTCCCTAAAAGTCCCTCCTGTTTGGTTTAGATGGGACTGACACGGAGTTTTTTTAGTCCCTACACCAAAATGTCCCTGTAAACAAACACCCTCTAATATTGCCGCTGGAAAATTGATGCAATGCCATAGTTAAAACCAAATTACTTGTTTAACGAATTTTATTGTTAATATAATCTCTATGTTAATATTAATCAATGCCACCATTTGAGAAATGCTATTGTCTTGATTTCTTTCCCATTTAGATAAGGTAGATGCTTCTTTTTGTTGGCTTCTGTGTCATCCATCGTTATTGACCACTTATTGTTTCCTTTGCACCTCTATGTCAACAGGGTTATCTACTTCACCTCGTTGCCATTGTGACCTTTTGTTGCACTGCACAAAACACTTTTGTTTTAAGAGTGTTTTGTGTAGTTCAACCAAAATGTCACACCGACAACGTTGCTTGATTGCTTGATCTTAGTGGAACTGCACAAGAGGAGATCTTACTTCCTATCTGTGTTGGAAAATTTGGTTCAGATCTTCTTCTGTGAGTTGCTTGAATTCCGGGTCATGAGAGGTCAGTACTAGCCTTCTTTCACATGATTCTGTAGTGTGCTTTCATATGTTGTGCTACTTGTATGATAATGTTACTTGATTTTAGTGAACGGCACAAATGGAGACAAGACTTCCAATCTGTATGTGCACCCTAATATCCCATTGAGGTAAGATAAGGATATTTCACAACTGTTGGCCTGTATTTTGCCACTTTCATCAGAAAATTAAGTTTAGTACTATACTTGTGCTCCCTAATTGACATGCCAAATCTTACATTGAAGGCAAAGCTTGTCTGTTATTGAACCAAGTGATGAAGGGGAAGATAAAGCGGAAGAAAAACAAAAATCAACTCCCGGTGCTGTAATGAAGCACTGGAACTATGATGACATAAGTAATGATATAGTTTTGCATCTTAATTTATTGCTATGGCTGGAACGAGCAATTGTTTTGCCACTGATTTGATGCCACTCTTAATGTAATACGTAATTATCTCTACTTGTGCAAACAGGGATCTTCTTTGAAGATACCATATATTTTAGTGGAACTGCACAAGAAGATGTTGGAAACATTAAACTAATCGAGGAGTATATAGTAAGCATGGCCACCACCGTAGATAGCAACAGATGGTTCCGGAGAAGTGCTTCATCTATATGCTCTACACAATAAGCCTCCTGACAAAGGTTGGTACTCGCCCACTGATTTCATCCATATGATTGAGCTTTGTTATCTCTATTGGTGTTGTGCTATTGTTTAGATACTGTCATGAAAAAGTGGTATTGTCCTTGAGAAGTGCTTCATCTGTGCTGTTTTAAATACTTCCTTTCCTTTTTTTTGAGCAAACAGGGATGCTAGCATTTAGTAGTCCTCTTGTCTTTGCACAATAGGATCATCTTCCTCTGAAGAAGAATATGGAGTACGTGAAGTGACTAGTTCCGATTATGCCAGGATGAAGAAGCCATGTCTATCTTCTCATCAGAAGGAGCAGTTGAAGGATGGTTACATTACTCCCCACAAGACAAAACTAACTTCAGCTCAGAAGGACTGACAAATCTCCATTTTTTTGCTGTGATGCGCGAGTATGATGTTGTTTTAGGATTCTTTCTGGCGAGTTCCATTTTTCTAAAAGTGTGCTCTACATGGACCATGTAGGTGCCTGTTTAAACTGTCAATTCACAATATAGTTTGCTTTATACTAATCACTTTTTTGTATTTGTGCAAACATGGGTGCTCAGCTTGATTTCAATGGGAACTGCAAAAAATGTTCATGAATACATCGAATCATTCATTTCCACCACAAGAAAGGAGGTGCCGATAAGTTCAAGGCATTGCAACATATAAGGGCGAAATCATACAAGTTACGCGTGAATTTGGTTGATTTTGGTGGAACTACACAAAAAGAACAGCTGGTTTATTTAGCACGTGGTGCCATGTCATTGTCCGAACTGATGGCAAACCCTGCCCATTCCACAATCGTAGGCATTTGATATTTTGGAATGGGACAACCTTGTCAAATTTTTCTCATTGATTTTAGCAAGACATGTGTTTGATATTTTCGAATGGGACGCCCTTTGCTGTCAGCAGCGTCGATCAATTTTTTCTTTATTCTTTAGTTGTGAAGTAAATATTGCCTCTGACATGTGAGTCACTGAGATGCATAATCATCGATTGTTTTGAATGTTCTCTGTGAATTGCCAGCCCTGTGTGTTTGATTGCAATGTAGAGAAATGCTAAAAAGCTGCTCAAACTCTTTGTACTCCTTATGTTCCTTTTTACTTCGCACATTGTGAAAGTGCATACTTTTTTGTATAAGATTGGTCAAAGTAGAGATACTTTGACTGCAGACAAAACTTGTATGCAGACTAGAAAGGACCGGAGGGAGTACATGTGAAACTGCTGCAAACGAGGTGATCACCCTGGGAATAATGCTATTACATATTGTTTTGCATGTCCATCCAATGCGAGTGATACAGGAATTCAAACTAATCGAAATAAATTCATTCATACACGGTCGGATTTCATATAAACATGTCGGATTTCATTATATTTCATACATTCTTCAACTAAAAAGGGGTGCGCTGGAGGTATAAACCGAAGCTACCCACATGTGTCCCGCTGAGCCAAACAGAAGCTTCAGTGACTTAACTGCAGGTGCAGTTGCGTAACTGACATGTGGCCTGTTGGGCCCACGTGTCAGTCAGCCAACTGCACCAGCAGTTAAGTAGAAGCAGCGTTCTTCTCCAACGCAGCTCTTTGACTCCACGTCGCCGCCAAGAAGCTAATCGGCCGTCAATGATCAACCCGCCTAGCTTGGCTTCAACCGGAGGGTAGCAGCGGTGGCCTTACTTGGACCCGAGCGGCGGTGACCTACCGTGTTCTACTCTTCCTTGTTTTCTATGTGGCGCGGCCTCGTTGGTAGCGGGGCGGGGCCTCCGCGGAGCCGGCGATGTCCTCTGTCTCGTTGCCGGCGGGCGGCGCCTCGGCGGAGCGATGGAAATCCTCCCCCTCGTTGCCGGCAGGGTGGGGCCTCGGCTGAGCCGACGATGTCCTCTACCTTGTTGTTGGTGGGGCGGGGCCTCGGCGGAGCCGGCGGTGTCCTCTGCCTCGTTGTTGGCACCGCAGGGCCTCGGCGAAGCAGGGCCTCGTCGACGCCAGCGGAGCGGGGACTCGTCGGAGCCGGCATTATCCTCTGCCTCGTCCTCGGTCTCGCCAAACAGCGCCTCGCCCGCTTCATTGCCCTCTTTGTAGGCGGCCGCAGCCTCCGCCACCCGCATGCGGTACCGCCAGCGCTCGAGGCGGCCCTTGCAGGCGGAGCGGTACGAGTTGAGCAGTGCCTCCTGCTTCGCCTGTTGCGTGGTGATCTGCTCCTCCGCCTGCAGGTGCTCTTGGAGGAGATGGTGGTTGTAGGCGGCGCCGGCCTACGCCTCCCGGAACTGCTCCTCACGCATCTGCCTCACTGTGTCCATATATTGGGCACGGGCCTCGTTGATGCTCATGGTGCAATGCACCGGTGGGGATGGCACGGAGGAGGGGGTTGGCGCCGGATCGTCGACTACCATGTTCTCCATTGGGACGTCATCGTCCTCCGGCCAGCCGGTCGGCAGCAATGGCTGCCATCTCCTTGTGGTCCATCGTCCGCCCGTCCCGAAGAGCGCTGGAGCGCGAGGAAGCCATGGTGGGAAGTAGTGGTGTGGACAGGAGAAAGGGAACGGATGCGGATGACTGCGGCTATGGCCGACACAGCAGTTTATATAGCAATGGTGGGCGGCGGAGGGACGGACGTGTGGCGCTAGAGTAGCCGCCTCGGCAACCGTGTATCATTAATGTGCGCGGAAGATTGACGGACGGACGGCACTTATGTCGTTTGAAGGCGGAGCAATCACCTGCACCGGGAAGTGGGGCGGGCGGCGCTGACTGTTTCGGGTAGAAAGCACGCGCGGGCGAGGAGATGACTTTACTTAGAGAGGATGACAATGGCGACCCACCAGGGCCATAGCCTCACGTACGCAAGTGCCTCCTTATTATATATATATATATATATATATATATATATATATATATATAACTATAATTTATTTTGCTTCCTCCTGGTTTCCTGACATCACGGTCGCACACCATTGTCAACCTATGTACTCCTTCCTTTCCGGTTTATAGGGCTTATCTCAAAATTTTAGTTTTTCCAGTTTATAAGGCTCAATTTGGTTGTTTTCCATCACATGTTCAGATTCCAAGGTGCATTAAATCATTGCATGCAAGTTTTAAGAGAAAATTGACCAATGCATGTACTTTATGCATGCATGCATTGCAATTAATGCATTGATAAACATAATTTTTTGAGAATAACAAGAGCATTAATTAGGTGCTTTTGCAAAACTACAAAAAGTATTCCACCACTCGCCATCTACCTTGATTGGTGAGATTTTTGAATTGAGCACTATAAACCGAAAAGGAGGGAGTAGTCAATAAACGAGAGAATTGCACAAGAAGCGACCGACAGCTGGGACCAAGCAGCTCGACCAGTCTTTGTGTTTTTGAGGTGTGAGCACTGCAGAGTTTTTTGATGTTTAGCCCAGATATTAATTTTTCTCCTCTGAACAACAACGAAAACATCGCTGCAGGTATTAACTGGGTGAGCTGTGGCCCGTCTAGCCCAAGCCAGATAACCAGCCCAGATATTAATTTTTTTCAAGCTGAAAATGGCTAGCCCAGCTATACTTTTTTTTAGGAATACCCAGGCAAGGTCAAGTTGTTATTCTCCGCCCCGCTAGGCTGCAAATCTTTCCTAGGAGGGATGCATTAGGCTTAACAAGAAAATGGGCTATAAGAAATAATAAATGGGATGTAATTATAAAAACTGGGTAGTAACTATAAAAAAATGCACCAAACACGTAATTACTTTATAAAATATTATTTTTGGATATTGAAAATTTTAATTTCATTAATTATTGCGAGCGCAATGTTTTGTTGGATTTTTTCGTAATATAAATTTATATTGAAATTGTATTTAATCTGACTAGAAATTTCTGGATAAAAATATTTCGGATCCCATCAAAATGTGGGAAATTTTATTGAATTCTGTTTTGAACGGTTGGTTCAAATGGGCTGTACTTTTAACAAACTGTAAATGGGTTGTAGTAAATTCCATTAGAATTCAAAAATGGGCTTCACATTCTTACAAAATCTCAAATGGGCTATAAGTTCTCTGTCACACACTTCTGGCCTTACTAAGTTGACGCGTCCCCTAAAAAAATAGGGTTGACGCGTATGCAAGACTTTGTCAACTTATAGTCAACACACGGTTCTAGCAGAAGTGGTCGTTGGATGTCCATCCAACGGATGCCGTGCTTCTTCTTCAATCTCGGATATTCTAGCTTCACCTGCCCAAAAAATGATTCCTCCCCCGGACATCTGGGGCGCACCATTTCGGAAGCTGGCCTATGGGCCTACTAAGTTGACGTACCAAGGGCTTTGTCAACTTAGTCAATATAAATGATTCTAGCTACAGTGACCGTACGATGTCCATCCAACGGCCATCGTGCTTCTTCAACCTTTGGTCTTCTTGCTCCAGCCACCCAAAGCAGCGCCGGTCGTGCCGCCTGCTCCTGCCTCCCATGGCCGGCTGTGCTGCCGTGGAGGCCTCACCGCCCCCTACTACTCCCACCGCTGGCCAGGCCATCCCTCCACTCACCCACACACCCTGTTATTCTGCGGAGACGGCAGCGCAGCCGAACCAGTGAACCCTCGTACTCCTCTCCGTGTGTGCATCCACTGCCGCGTCTTCCCCAGCTCCGGGTCATCCCCTTCCTAGGCCTCATCGTCGTCCACCGCCGTGGTGCTCTCGGCGCGGCGTGGTCAACGTGGTCAAGGAACGACCTCCATCGGACGTGGACTGTACGTGGAGAGGCTGACAGTTGGGTCCATGACAGCCACAAGGAAGTGCCTCCTTATTACGCGCAAAATAATTATTCCTCCACCTGACAGCGGGGACCCACCGGACGGGCCACTGTATTTCGCAAAAAAAATGATTCGCCCCCTGACTGCTGGCACCCACCAGCTACATCTTCGCACGCAAGGAAGTGCGTCCAAAAAAACGATTCGCCCCCCTGACTGCTGGGACCCACTAGCTACATCTTCGCACGCAAGGAAGGGCGTCAGAAAAAAAATGATTCGCCCCCCTGACTGCAGGGATCCACCAGCTACACCTTTGCACGCAAGGAAGTGCGTCCGGGCAAAACAAAAAACGATTCGCCCCCTTGACTGCTGGGACCCACCAGCTACATCTTCGCACGCAAGGAAGTGCCTGACACTCGGGACCCACCTGGTCGAAGCGTACGTAGCGTTGTCATTCTGGTCGCGAACGTGTACGTACATATATACTGGTCAATGTAGAGGCGCGCACGTGTCGTAGTAGAGGCACGTACGTGTCGTAGTAGAGGCACGCACGTAGCATGTACACGTACGTATAGCGGCCAGTGTGGAAGAAACAAAATACGGCCACGTATGTGTACATACGGGCGGGGTCTCAAACGCCTACTCGCGCATACGTACGGCCATGGCTCGTGTACATGGCTAGGTCGGAACTGAGAAACAGCATCTCGTCGTGTTCATGGGGAGCCAACCGGCTGGGTCAGAATGGAATGCGTCGTCGTGTTCATCGGGAGGGCTTGGACGGAACAGGCGATGGAAATGAGGCCCAGAGTACCGCAGAACGGCGGAAACGGCCTTGTGTTCGACCGGCCACATTTGAAACGGGATCTTGTTCATCGGGAGGGGTCTAGCGTACCGCAAAACGGAGGAAACGGACATCCTACGGTCGAAACGGGGGTCCTGTTGATTGGGAGGGGTGTGGCGTACCGCAAAACGGAGGAAACAGACCTCCTACGGTTGAAACGGGGGTCCTGTTGATCGGGAGGGGTGTGGCGTACCGCAAAATGGACGAAACGGACTTGTGTTGGAGCGCTATGATCG